>NC_051191.1:2762530-3125060 GCF_015220075.1 Falco rusticolus | reverse complement strand
AAAAATGACAACTAAGTTTATTAAGATAAAATTCTTTTGTTTTCAGGTCCATCTGCTTGTCAGAGTGCAAAATAAATGCTGTTTGGATGTATTTCTACAGAAAGACTCCTGTCGTATCTTTGAAGCTCTACTTCTAGCCTCAAGTCACAGTTCTGTGTTGATTCATAACACGTAATTTTTCATTTAAATGGAATTATCTCTATGGATATAGGTAGAAAGCTTGAGCATTTCTGTTCATAAGATTTCACAAATAAAAAAAAATCCTTTCATACTAAAACATTATTTGTGTGCCATTTGAATAGACAATTTTATGCACATCTTATATAGCAATAAAAGTTCTCTGCTTACAATACTATGCTAGTTCCTTCTTGGGTAGATTTAGTTTCTAACATTCAATGTCACAATATAAAGAATTTAGATTAGTCAAGAAACTAACCAAATAGTTGACTTAAAAGTCCTCAAGTAGGTTCTAAATAATGAGGAGTGTTAACATTGCTGATAGATAGTGTTACATCAGTGGACTAAGAACACAAGCTACACAGTGACACCTTTCTAAATGAATCTGAGGCACTCATAGTGTCTGAGGTGACTAGAGCTGTGAAGTGGGCAACTGTACATACAGAAATGTTGAGAGATACACAATTTTAATATAATGTTTCTGAAACAGCTTGGGTTGGGAATGAATTACTCAAAATTAGCTATTTAGAAGAAATTAATTTTAAGAATATACTATGTGAAAGCCAAATTATTGATATATTTTACAAATGAAGGTATGGTAATAGATAGTGCTACTGAACACATTTTTGGTTTATTAAAATAAAGGGAGTATTTAGAAAATTTAAAGAAAAGTAAAGTATGACTTGCCTTTTGAACTAGGTTACTCATTATGTAGATCAAAGTGTTCTTTACTTTTCATATACCGAAATAAGTAGAGCTTCTTGACAATCAGCTTTTTAACGCATTATGGCTGAATGGGAATTGACTAGCAGCAATTGAGGTCTGTACAGTCTGAAGCCTGGGTTACTGAAATATGGAAGAAAGGTGGTTTAGTGTAAAACTGTACCTTATTAATTACTACTTAGCAGACATCCATTCCAGGATCACTGAATTATAGTAGGCAAACCCTTGTTTAGCCTGCTCCCAATTTTCACTGAAGGTTTAGAGTTCTGCATCTGCACATAACCTGAATTGCCTACTTAGGACAAGTACCTCTCTTCGCCTGTGCCCTGCTGAAATCCATGACTGACACAGTCACATGGGATCAGATCTGCTAAATACTTTCACAGTGTATGAAATCTACATTACCAGAAGAGCTATTACAAAGTGTAATCATGTCCGCATTCTTTCTAAAACCCATTACCACAATGGAGAAGGGTAAGTTGTTAGTCCTGACCTTTAGATAATAAATACAGGATTATGGCCATTCATTCATGAAGCCTGAGGTAACTTATATCCTAAACCTTTCTCCAGAAAAGCATCTTCAAATTCACCTTTCTTGCTTCCCTAGAAAATGGGTGTGTATTACTGCACAGAAAACATTTTAAACTGGGTGGTAACTCTGTGACTAAACAAGGTATTCTGCAGCAAAGAGTAGGAGGTTTCATTCAATGTCAGGTTTTTTCTGTCTTCTCTCTCTCTTTTCTTTCTCTTCTTTCTTCTCTCTTTCTTTTTCTTTCTCTCTTCTTCTTCCTCTTTCTCTCTCTCTTTTCTCTCTTTCTTCTTTCTTCTTTTCTTCTCTCTTCTTTCTTCTCTTTCTTTCTTTCTTTTCTCTTTCTTCCTCCTTCCTCTTTTTCCTTCTTTCTTTCTTTTTTCTTTCTTTTCTTTTCTTTTTTCTTTTTCTTCTTTCTTTTCTTTCTTTTCTTTCTTTTCTTTCTTTTCTTTTCTTTCTTTTCTTTTCTTTTTTCTTTCTCCTTTTTTTCATTAATGTTTGTTTTAGAGAAATTTTATATGCATGCTGAGATGCAAGTACTGTGACACTTAATTCCTTTAGTGATTTCATCTTTTAATTTCTCAATTATCAAATGGTTAAAATAATTGCACTCCTACACAAACGCTTTGATAATCATTGATGAAAGACACAATTTAAAAATGCATACATCAAAAGTGGAAGCATCACAATACTTGATGGCATTTCATTCCAAAAGAAAGTGATTACCAACATTTTCCTAATAGTGTTGACCATATTGCCATATAGAGGATTATTGTTTTCACTTTTCTCTAATAAGCAGGCAAAAGGTGACACACTGATTGTTTGATTCTTGCTGGATATACTGGGTTGGGCTGGGATAAAGTTAAATTTCTTCATAGTAGCTTTTATGGGGCTGTGTTTTGGATTTGTGCTGAAAACAGTGTGGATAACAGACGTTTTCCTTATTGTTGAGCAGTACTTACCCAGAGCCAATGCCTTTTCTGTGTCTCACCCCGCCACACCAGTGAGCAGGCTGGAGGTGCACAAGGAGCTGGGAGGGGACACGGCCAGGACCGCTGCCCCCAGCTGACCAAAGGAATAGCCCAGACCATATGACACTGTGTTCAGCAATAAAACTAGGGGGTGGGGTGCTGTTGTTTTTCCTGGACTGGTTGAGGATTAGTTGGTTGGTGGTGAATAATTGTTTTCTTCTACATCACTTATTTTTCTTTGGTTTTATTTTCCTCCCTCTCTGTTGTGGGTTTTTTTTCCTTACTCTTTTTTTTTTTTTTTTTTTTTTTTTTTTTTACCCTTAACATTATTAAACTGCCTTTGTCTCAACCCATGATTTTTCTCACTTTTACTGTTCCAGTTCTCCCCCATCCCACTGCAGGGGAGTGAGCAAGTAGCTGTGTGGTGCTTTGTTGCCAGCCAGGATTAAACCATGACACTGGACTAGAGACTGTCTGTCAGTGTATTCCGTTCATGACTGCATGGGAAGGAGGGAGGCAAGAAGGAAAGAATAAAAAGAGAAAAAAAGAATGTACCAAATGAAAATCATTTTGTTCTAAGACACTGGCACCAGTGTGTTAGATTCTGCTAAGATCCTAAGGTGAATTTATATGATGTTATGAATTCAGCTTTCTTTTTTAGAACATTTAGTAAGATTACAACTTTTACTGCAGCTTGCAGTATCCATTTGAATGTAAGGGTTCAATGGCCCTTGATCACGTTGGTTGTGCCTGTGCTTCTGTGAAAGAACACGATGTCACCATGGCCATATTGTATTTCTTTCTTGCCTTCCACCTGTATAAATGAGTGAGTTTGCTCATAAAATTGACTAGTCAGTGACTGAACAATTGGCTTATTTCAGCTTGTTGCTAACTACTTTTGTGTGCACTTTGGCACAGGAAAATCTGCAGGTTCCAGAGAGAACACTTGCACCTCTACTTTTAGGTTCACTGTTCACATCGTAGGCAGGCCAGGTAATTAAGAGGGCCTTTGGATGCCCATACCTACTCTGCCTAAGAAGGTACAGCAGTTGTTAGTACTCAACAAATCTTGAAAGTATTTTCTAGTCAGTCATTTCTTGACTTTGAATGTTTCCATGTAGATGCTGTCAGATCCTCTCCATTTCTTGTGGTATGTGATAAAAAAATTTTGGAAGGGATGTTTCCCTAAGTAAAGGAGAACATTCTTCTAGAAGCATGTGAGTCAAGCCAAATTCAAAGGGTATGCCTGGTCTAAAGGCTTAGGCACTATTCAAAACTCACAGGATGAGAGCAAACTGGGATTTTTGCATTTAGGATTCCATTAGTTTCTGTGGTAACTCGTTTGTAATGCCTAAGAGTAAAGAGTTCATTGATAACAAAAATTGTTGGTAAACTTGCATTTGTAACTAAGGAGCTAGAGCTTCCTATAGCCCAGTGTCATATGGTGGACAGAAACTAGGATCATGTCTAAGGAACTAGGAAGGACTGGTACACGTGGGCAGCATGTGGGCTGTACTGTGCTGTCAGGTGTGAAACAAGGCCCACACACCTGTGGCTGTTTAACAGATTCATGACTCAGAACATTAGGAAATCATTCTTCAATCAAGAGGGCATTAAAACAAGTGGAAATACATGACTGGTTTCAGTCAAAACAGGTGTGTTTATTCAGCAAGTGGAACTGGAACACCTTCTGAAAGAAAGTTACGTTTGCTTTTAAAAAGTTTGCTTTGATTTTCTGTGGAGTCACATAAATCCATCTCTGCAGGGATTTCACTTTCCAGTAGTTTTTGCTGTTCTAATGTGATGCTAACTTCACGCTTCCAACTCAAATGTTAGAAAGCAAATGTTTGACTTCTCTGACTTTTTGTATGATACCAAGGGCAGTAGGAAATGGCCCACTGCTATTATACAACCAACTGAATGGCTAGCTGCACGGTGTTGGCATACCACAGCTTGGGGCAATGCTGACGAAGACACAGCACACACAGTGGCTGTCTTGGAAATGTACAAATGAGAGAGAAAGAAATGATCCAGAAGAGCATATAACATTTCATTTGTAAATGGGATCTTACAGTACAGGTTATATTGTAAGACACTTCTTTTCTTTTACAATATAAGCTGAAGCACTGTGAAAATCTTCTCTGATATTCTTGCTCTGAACTGTACTGTTCTAGATGCCAACTCTTCTTAGGCCAAAGGTCCAAAAAGTGTGTTCCGTGTGTAATTCACATCCATCTGCACTTGCTAATGGACACACAAGCATAACAACTGGCTGGAGTCCAAGCAAAAGAATATCTACTGCACTAGCTGTCAAACAGCACACCAAGGGGGGTGTGCAAAGGTGTCCTGGTTTAACCCCAGCTGGTGACAAGGCCACACCCAGCTGCTTGCTCACTCCCTCTGCAGTGAGATGAGGAAGAGAACTGGCAAAGTAAAAGTGAGAAAACTCATGAGTTGAGATAAAGACAGTTTAACATGTAAAGCAAAAGCCCCGCATGCAAGCAAAGCAGAATAAGGAATTTCATTCTCCACTACTCATGGGCAGGCAGGCCTTAAGCCACCTCCAGGAAAGCAGGGCTCCATCACACATAATGGTGACTTGGGAAGAAAAATACCAGAACCTTGAATGTCCCCTCTTCCTTCTTCTGCCCCCAGCTTTATATGCTGAGCATGATGCCTTATGGCCTGGGTCAGCCAGGGCCAGCTGTCCCACCTGTGTCCCTTCTCAACTCCTTGTGCCCCCCCCAGGCCACTCACTGGTGTGGTAGGGTGAGGGGCCTTGGCTCTGCGTAAACACTGCTCAGCAGTACAAAAACATCCCTGTGTTATTATGAACACAAATCTGAAATATAGCCCATACTAGCTACTATGAAGAAATTTAACTCTATCCCAGCCAAAACCAGCACACTGGGTTAACCTGTGAAGGTTGAAAGATATGTTAGAGAAGGGAAGGAAGAAATGGAATGCAAGCATATAGCTCTTAAGATAATGAATGTAATCTGTTTAAACTCCGTTATGTTTTGTTTCCCTGGAAGGGGAAACCTGGGTGAAATGTTGCTTCCATCAACAGCAAGAACTCTGAGAAAAAAGATCAGATTAAAATTTAAATCCTGTTAATATAGCACATGTATATTATTGCTTACAATAGTTGCATAGTTGTAGCTCAACAGCAAAGAAAATCACCAGGATGCAATTAATACTCTTAGAGCATGTAGACTGAATAGTTCCGTAGAAGGCAGTATTTGTTCTTTGTTTTTATTTACAGAATATTGATTTGTATTCTCAGACCTAAGTACCAGAAACTTACTGAGAATGAAAGTACCCAATCAAGAGAGATGGCCGAGAACATGTTTGTTCCTCCTTCTCCCCAATGTTCTTCAGCAGAACGTAATGCACTCTCTTGATTCTGAAGACTAGGAAAGGTAAAGCTAGTTGCGTAAGAACCCATCTAACAGAAAGCCATTTCTGCTCTTGACACTCTGAATTCTGCTGTTCCACTGAGATTTGTGCCCAAGAAACTATCATATTGTTACTAATTTTTTTCAGGTCACTATCTGGCTTCTTCAGCTACTTTGGCATGAATCAGAGCAGCTGCGTTAGGAGAAGTTCATTATATAGTCAACAGAGAGCACTAGACACTGTTCAGGGCCAGTTCAGAGTACTTAAATTAATTAAATTGGTATTCAACTAGTCACTATAATCAATGGAGACTCAGGCACAGTGTTATCATGCCTTCTTTCCCACTGGTGAGTTCTGTTGGGAACTAAATATTCTTTCCATTTATTGCAAAGGTAGCCCACCTGTGACTAAATCAGACATTACAGACATTTAAACTTAGATGAGATGGACTTCTAAACCTATCTTTCCTCAGCTCAGACGAGCCGTAGTCAATACATTAGGTCCTGAATTTGCAGCCGGGGAGCCTACATTAATATACCCAGGCGTGACTACTTGGATCAGTGTCAGTGACAGCTTTGATCTGTCTGCAGCTGTTCCCCTGCTAAGGAGTTTTAATTTCTCCTTTAGCAAAGGCTTTGATTGCTATCAGGTCCCTCAACACACAACCATTCTGGTAGTCGTTTAGCACAGAAGCACAGTAAGAATTAGAAAATCCAGATCTAGGAAGAGCAGAAATAATAATTGCCCCGTGGAAGTGGTACTTGTGGGGGCACAGTAACACTGTTCTGCAGATCTGTTTGAGAATTTTAGCCTGTCTCATCTCTAAATTCTCAGAGACTTACTCTTTTGCTGGTGCAGTTTACAGAATTCAGGTTTGGTCCATACCAATAGCTGAACACTCACTTGGACTTTGGACTTAATTGAAACCTTTTAATGAATTTAAATGCTTTATTGGAAGTGTATTCAGATAATATGCATGTATCAATAGAATTTATAAGAAACTATTGCCTTCATCTGTTAACAACAGTTCATCTGTTGTGTCTTCTGGGGGGTATATAAAGTCCAAAACCCATACGTAGTTAGTGAAATACCAATGTTAGCTGCTGGTCTTACTTGAAACTACTAACCACGGAAAGGAAATTAAAAAAATCTTTTATCCTCTTGTCTTTTTTTCCTAAGGTGATTTAAAAAATACTTCCATGAGCGTTTTGACAATGTTATTCCCATTGGAAAACTGTTCCAGAATCTCATCTAAATTGAATTTTCAATCTCAATATATTAATGGAAAGTCTATATTTAACTGACTATACCTAAGCAATTTAAAAGAGGTTGTTTTTCCTCATAGTTTACTGCCAAAAGGGTAGGACTATCTAATTGTAGTCTTAAATGAACCATGTTTATATATAATGCCATTTTAACTGTCTCTTCAATTAGGAGGCTCTGCCAGTTGAGATCAGTTATGTGGATTATTGTAAAAGTTTTTACTTCTGTTATGCTGATCCTATTTATAGGCCTGTGGTATATTTAGGGTGTGATGACAGGGCATGTGAATCATTTACCAATGAAAAGTGTTGACTGTAGTGTACTTTAAATTCTGAATTTCATTATTAGCAGGTAGTAAAAATGTTGGAAGTGATGTTCAGAACTGAGGTACATCAGTTTGGAATACAGCAGAAATTACCTAATTGAGAAAAGCACATATGAGCTGGAATAAATCTGGAAAAGAAATAACTGCTCGAACTCCAACAAAGTCATTACAGGCATCTTCTTGTTGCAGTGACAAGGCTGTTATCCAGTTTCCCTACAAAGTCAATGCTGATTTAAGTATCACTTAAGAAGGTTTACCTTTTTACACACACACTTATCTTGCTTCTGCCTACTCTGCTGATACATGCAAGAGTCTGAGCAGATGTAACATACAGGCCAACAAGACATAAGGTTTGAGTTAAGTACAGTGGAGCCTTGACAGCACATCCACACTCCTGTTTGTAAAAAATAGGATGTTGGATCTAACCTGCCTTGTAAAGCACTTTGAAATATAAGTAATGTTAGCGCTTTTGCGGTACTCAGATTTCCTGAACATTAGGCAACGACATAGATTTATTGGGGTCTGTTTTGAGGTGGCAAAGCAATATACACAGTTACTCCTCATTCCCTGATTTTGTTCTGTTATTGCATGAAATGACAATAATTGGGGTTGTGAACATTGTTACAAGTGAGTTGTTTGAAATCTTTGCTTTGAGAATTTTGCCTCTGTGGGGAAAGCAGGAATGCAAACCCTCATGAGATCAGTGGATGCATGCATCATGCCAGGGTGCTGCAAGGACAGGCAGCTGCCTGGAGCCAGGAACCAGGAGACACAGGGAATCCCCACAGACCTCACCAGCCAGAGGCCCTTCCATGGCCCCCAGCCAGGGAGCAGGGCAAGCAAGGAGGGCAGTGTGGGGCAGCTCCAGGTGCCATCAGGCACCTCTGTGGGAACTGGGACACCAGCCTGTGCATGGGGCCTGGCTCAGCAGGGCCAGCCAGGGCCTTGCTGTGGTGGAGCTGGAGAGTATCACCAGGGCAGAAGCCGGCAGCTCTGGGCTGAGCTGAAATGTGGTCCTGGGCCATGGGGCAGGGGTGGGGGGATGCTCCAGGGGAGGTGGGGAGGGCCATTATGGGCCGAAGTGCCCTGACATTTGGTGACCTGTACATAAAACATAAAAGGTCACTTTGCCTTTATCAGAAAAAATGGTTCCATGCCACTTGACCTTCTAGGCTGATGACCTTTCTTTTCACATTGTTTCCACAAAGATAAAAGAAACTGGCAAAGAAAAATGAAGAAAAATTAATCTGAGAAGCCTTTTTTTTATTATTATTATTTTATCTTTCCTATCTACACTAGGGGAAAAAAAGAAGGATGAAAATATATTCTGTCATCAATTTTTAAAAATAAATTCATTTTAAAATAAAGCACTATAGCTTCTGGTAACTTCAAAAAGTCAGAATATTGCACTTCTTTATCTCTTGATGTTCAGGAATCAAATAATACCCCTATTCTATTCAACATAGAGAACTGTTGCTCATGGATTATACTGCAGATTGCTAAAACAATAAGATATGTTGCCCACTGCATTATCTGTTTCTTACCTTTTCCTTCAGAAGTTCACTGCTACACAAAACCCACCTTTTTCTCATCAGCAATGCTATATCAAAGTGTCAAGGGTGATCTGTATATACTTGGCATGACAGTTATTACAGAATATCTTAAAAAGCTCAGCAATAAAAACTATCACTTAACTTACTCATGTCAGTTGTTCAGAAATACATTGTCAGTACTTTTTGTTTATCTGTCTACAAGGCTTTTTCATTTATGATTTAATTTCACAGTTGTGTAAATATAACATCAAAAATCAACACATTTAAAACACTTAGGTAAAATAAGGGACTACTTACTACCACAAAATGGCAAAGCATATGAGAACAGATAAATCTGAATTGTGAGCTAGGCAGTAAAAGAATCCTCTCTTAATAAGGAATTACGTATCTTCGGAGTTTAATTACAGTAGAGTTTGTCACTAATAGATTAATGATGAGCAGTTTTTCACTTCAAACAGTTGCAATTGAATTACGATAGTACCATTATTCTTAGAGAGAAAAGGTCAAGTAAATCAAACAAAAGTGGGGAGAAATTGAAAACCAAAGTGTACTGAAATAAGAGAACATTCTATGGTAAGTCAGGATCTTAAAATGCATTAAAAGGCTTATATTTACAGATTTTGTAAAATGCTATGTAAAATATTGAAGCAAGATGGTAAAATACTAAGGATTTTTATATCATTTTTTGTTAGCCATGCAACGCTGGGATCTAGTACTATGTTCAGAACTGTGTTTCAGAAATAATTTTCTAGAACACATAAATTACTTTCTCAGTAATGAGCAGCACTCATATGCAGGGAGAACATTTGACTGTATGGTAGGGATAATCTCTCAATTGTTGATTGTGATTTTTTTTGTTTAATGCATAGGATAGCATAGTCTAGAGAGTCACTGTAGTCTGTCCTTATACCTTGCTATACAAAGGCAGTAGCCCTTTCCCTTAGGGAAGAGACATTTAAAGACAGAAAATCTCAAATGATTGTTGTTAACTCTCCTATCTCAGAACCTGTGAAGAAGCAGCACATCCTTCAATCTTCATTTGCAACCTCTTTTCTGGAGTCTTTGCATTTGAGCAAGCAGATTCTCCAAATTATCATAACCTTTATATGTAATAGGAAGCATAGTTTTCACATACTGTACCATAAACTTTTGGCCATAAAAATGTAAACTGCCTGAGGACACATATGGGGAAAGTGGAAGTGAAATGCTCTGTCTACTAACCCCACTAGTGGAAAACCTTCCATTAGGTGTAGACTGGTTTACTTCAGATTTGTTTCCAAATTCTTTATTAAGTGTTAACATACAATTTAGCAAGGCCGTAGCAAAAATGTGTGAAGGACCCTCGTTTGTAATCACATATCTTCATTATATAATTTCTATTTCAGTTTTTTGCATTTTATATCATCAAAATTAATCCTTTTCTACTCTTCTTACTAATCCCGGTCTTTTTTTTTTTTTTTTTAATCTTTTTTTTCCCCCTTGATATTACAGTATCTTTTTAACAGTATTTACATGTATTTACACACAAATACAATTTCTTTGTGTGGACTTTATGTCAACTTTTGGCCTGATCTCTCTGATATTTTTGAAGGTCTCCATTATCTTTATTTATGTAAATATATATTCAAAACCTCGTAAAATACGTGGTGAAATATGCCACGATTCTTCTTTTAGAAATCACATCAAACGGTAGATATGTTGAGAAGGAATCAGGTTCTTCAGCTCATGAGGATAACTCCAAGATAATAGTGTAATGATTGTAATGAATATGTAGAAATAAGTTTACTGTCTGCACTCATCTCTCTCTAAGAGAAAATATCTAGTGAGAAAGCAGACTCTGGCTTATACTCAGCTCTAGCTGTATCCAGAAGCAAGCACAGGTAATGTATTAGCAATTTCCGTTGTTGCCTCTCTTAATTCAGCACATAATCTCACATTGCTTTCTGCCTGTGAACTAAAGAAGCTACTCAATCATCCTGGCTGCTGACAAAATAAATTAATTAATAAACAGGACTTTAGGTTTTAATTAAATTAATATAATTTGGTGTAATCTGCAAGAGAACAAAAGAGCTAATTTTTCAGCCCACTTTGTTAATAAATTAGTTTTTTCTGAGATCTGGTGCTTATTCTGAGCTCTACTGAATGTGAATTACTTATACAGACATTGAAAACAGCATCATCTTTCAAATTCTCATTATTTAGGAATAGGTTTTTCACACTCTTGTTGAAAATAATGCATACAACTTTTTACATGCAACCGCATATGAGGAAAACACAAACTCTTCTTGTTTGTTAGTGTAATCTCCAAGAATAAACTGTATCTCTCAACAGTCATTATGTAAAATATGTTTCCTTTTACATAAGAAAAAGAAAGAACATCTAACCCTTGAGTGATAATGAGCTGAACACTGAATCCAAGAGGACACTTAGATCTGAAGATGTCATAAACTTAATCAACAGTGCCAGGATAGCACAGAGAACATAGCTCAAAGATCCAACTAATAGACTAAGTATTATATAAAAAAATCAATGCTTATTTATATATGCATGAGCATTTCCACTAGGATCAAACAACCTAAGAATCCAGATAGGAATTTTGTAATATGAATTGGTGCAGAGTTAAGTTTGGAATTGTTGCTTTTGAGACTGATCAATTATGTGGCAATGTAAACGGGACTCTATAAATTGCACAGTGTAGATGCAACTGGTGTGCATCAGAGAAGCCCTGAGGCCTACAGAGAGGAATCAGCTAGCCTGTGAGCTCAGGCTTTGAAGTCCAGACAGCACCTAGACACTGCTATTGAGGACACCACAGTTGTAATCTGCATGGTCACAGATCACCTGTGTAAAACAGGTGGTACTCCTCTCTTCTTCAATAAGGAGGAGGTATGTTTATGTTTAGAAGATATTTGAACTAGATATTTTTTGTGCATATTGCTGCCCTTCTAAAAATGGCCTTACACTCTCATTTGACTTGTATTATTTTGTGGGGAACCCCCTCCCCACACCCCAACAGAAACGTAGGTATCCCTATCCTTTCTATACGATTAACAATAAAAACTAATACTAGTGCATGATAGGTGACCATGCCCGTTATGAAGATAGCAGTAATCACAGCGTCTTGAAAGGCAAATGGGGGGAAAAAAGTGCAACAGCATATTGTTTATAAATCAGAAATTTTCATTTACTCATTTATATTGAAATATTTTTCCTACATACATTGCATTACTAATGCATTGAAACCATATATTTTCTTTGCCTGGGGTGGTGTAAAGCTCTGATGACAATAAATCTGGAAATACAGGTAGTACTACTCTCTTTAGCCCATAAATTTAGTAAAAAGCAGAGTTTCCCAAAATATATATTGCAGATATAGAACTCCCTCTAGACAGAAAAGCAATATAGTAAAAATGAAGTTCTCCTTTTGCACAGTGCTTTTATGAGAAGGTATATAGTTCCTTTCATTCAATATATTCAAAACTGTGTCTTTCACTCTAAATCATCTGACATGGTATAACAAATATAAATTATACTATTTTGAGATTATATTAAATGAAATACAAGCCCTAGAATTATCATTACTTTAATATCACTTAGGTTTTGAGGGTCGAATAAAAGTAATTTAGAAATTGAATCCCCATTTTGAGCATCTATATTGTGTAAACCATGATTTGTAAGTTTATAAAAATGAAATAAAAAGTATGGATTTAAACAAGGTTGTTTTAAAATACTCTGAAAGAATATAGCCCATACATTGCAAATTTTCAGGTTTTTTGTTTGTTTGTTTGTTTGGTTGTTTTTTTTTTTTACTTTCCAAATGATATAATTGATGCAAAATATCCTCTGAATTCAAGCTGCTCAAATACCATACATTTCCTTGACTTCCCCCAAGTCAAAACCATAAAACAATCCAAAAAAATATGGATTAATGATGACTTGTTGCTTTATAAAATAAGATCTGTATTAGATAGACTGTACCTGCAGTGGTTTTGTCTCCACTCAGCCCCTCCTTTTTCCTTTTTCTTTTATGGAAATACACTGAGAAGTAGGCTAATAACATACCAAGCAGTCTTTCACAGTGGTGTACCTACGGTGGTTCATTGCAGCTCATATTGGAGATCAGCATATGGTCTGGCTTTCACATCTATCGTGCTTCTGTAGCTCCAAGCACTGGAACAGGTTGCCCAGAGAGACTGTGCAGTTTGCCTCTGTAACTGAAGGTTTTCAAGACCTAACTGTATAGAGCCCCGAGCAACCTGGTCCGATCTCACAGCTGACCCTGCCTTTAGCAGGAGGCTGGACTATAGACCTCCTGAAGTCCCTTCTAGCCTGAATTATTCCATGCAACTACGATTCGGAGTAAAGTTTAGTTCTTCTGGGGTAAATTCACATGTACGCATAGTATACCACAGTGTCATGCAGAGAGACTAGAGGCATCTCTTTGGAACACTGTGCTATGCCAGGTATGTATGCCACAATGTGCCACATTTGAGGATATTTGAGCTGCCTTTTTTTTTTTTTTTTTTTTTTTTTTTTTTTTTTTAAGCCAATAAGAAATGACTTCATAATTTCTGAATGAAGCCTATGATTTTAGCTGCCTTCCTCAAAAAGACTTGGGACACTTGAAACTTGACACTGCTGGTGAAAAATTGCTTTTATTTCTTATGTGACTAACAAAATAACAATAACCATAACAGTAAACTTAGAAGTAACCACTAGCGTGGTTGAAGGAACTGCTCTGAACTCCTGAGGTGAAACCAGGGTGGGTGAGTGAAAACAAATTTTGTTTGAAGGTTCCAGTGTTTCATTATTTACTTACAGCTTTGGTTTAGATTATTTTAGTACTGTATTACCTAAGCTACGATGCATGTAATCTTGCATTTCATGCAAGTCTTTATTAAATAAATAACAATTAACTTTTACTTCTGCTTTGATGTCTATGGATCACAAGCTCCTCTATCTGTTAATGGCATTATTTGCCCATTCCACCATTTCCCAGCTTCTCATTCTTCTTCCTTTCATGTCCACTGAAGCAGTGCCTTTGGCCACATTCCATCTCCATTCTTCATGCATAACTGAACAAGCTTTCTTTTTCCTACTACTGCTATGAATCATTTCTTCACACACACACCCCCCCCCCCCCCCGCTGCATTTAGCTTCTGAACCCATTGTTAAAAGAATTGCAAAGAATTCCTCTGCTTTCTAATTCAAAATATAATCTGTATTTATTTTGGTTTATAGATGCAATTCAACAGTGCTAAAAAGACCTCGACTAACCTCCTTTTGTTGCCATTACTGTTGTTGCCAAAATAATCTTCTGAAATGCCAAACAGTATTCATGGAAGGTTTCAGTGACCAAATCAAAGTGAAAAATGTATCACTTTATAAGGACAGAGAAACATCTGTTGCAAGTGTTTTGCCTTTAAATGCTGACTTTTCTTACTGAAAGCCATGCTAGTCTGAAGTACAGTGATAGTGATAGGGTCTATCTTCACATGCTGTTTAGAGATTGCTCATGCTAAAATGAAAATCTCTTTTTGCTAGCTTCTTTTGTTGCATCGTGATCTTTACTGTTGTCAGAATTAGCAAGTAAAACAGAATTACATACAGTAGTCTTCCTATGAAAGCCTGGGCTGCTGTATTGCATGACATCATTGGGATTTCCAGGAATGCCTCTTCTGTTTTTAGCTCATTCCTGAAGCAGTGCAGCAATGTGGTGATTTTTTGTAGTGAAGATCTTTTTTTTACAAAAAAATGATAAAGCCAGGCTCCTGATTACCCAGGAGCACTGAGAGGTAATTCAAAAAATAAAGCTTCCATGAACTAAATGTTTTATCTGAGTGGAGTTTTTTTAAGTTTATTGTAAGTAGTTGTACACAATGCTAAAATTTACACTGACAACATTCATTTGAATATGTACATTTAGAGTTGATAGAAACTATATTTCAGATGTAGTATGCCAGAAAAACAATAATTTCTGTAGAAACCACACTATCGATACAGAAAATCACCAAAGCCTTAAAAAAGCTGCATATTTCTAGAGCAAGCTTCTCAAGTCAGTGGAAATAACTGCCACTGTGGAGCTCTTGTTGACTTTATTGCTTTTATGTCCCAGTAAAGACCCGATTGCCTTAATATAATTCAAATTAGCTAAAGGCAGTGTGTAATCTATTAAAAAGACACCCTGCATTTAACCAACTGGCACTAGTCTAAATAAACACAAGCCTTAGCTTTCATTACATGACCCTATCCATTTTATTTCTCATCAAGAAGTATTGGCTTTCCTACTTTACTTTCCCTATAGCACCGTGATTTCTAAATGGAAACTAACCACAGTACTTCAGGGTTTCCTTCCCCCTATCACTTTTCTTCTAAATGTATGTTATGGGTTTAATTTCAGCTGCATATTTGACACTGCTCACAAAAATGAACTTACACATAGCATTACCGATATGGGTGTCCTGCCATTGCATTTGCAGATACTTTTTCTTTGTTATATGTTTAACTGATCTGAATTGCATTTTTAACTCCAGATTTCAAAGAAAACAGTCTCTGAAACCTGACATAAACAGAAGGATGGGTTGCAGCATTTTTTTCCATCTTAGTGAGTACTATTGTTGTGTACTGACAACTCAATAACAATCCACTGTTCTCCTAGCAAGAATTGTCCAGTGCTAATTGTTACCATGAATTCTGCTGCGATCATGTGTAAACATCAGGCTTCACGCCCACCCCAAAATATCTGCAAAGCTTGATTGATTATATTTCTTTTGTGGTTTGTTGTTTTTTGGTTGTTTGTTTTTTTTTTTTCTTTTAGTTTTTAATTATTTGTATCACTTTTTATTTCTGAAAGATGTGTCCTTTGTTAGACCTCCTTTGAAAATTAATAAAGTTATAAAATGTTTTCTGACAAACAATTTCTGACTCATTATTCTATGGAGGTCTAAGAATAAGATCCCAAAGTCTCTAAAAGAACTGAATGAAGAAGAAGTATGTGTTAACTTCTTCAATAGAAGTCTAAAACTGAGAGATGAATATCCAGGTATCACCCCTGGCCTGATGAGCACAGAAGTCCTTCTCTTATTGGGTATTTAGCTGTTAACTAAGTGGAAAAGCTGTGGATGCTAAGGGCAGTTTCATGCATTATCAACTCCCACTTTGAAACCAGACACATTTTCTAAATGATAAACACACAGATCATAGAGTATATTTCAGTACTAATCCTTAAGTAATCATGAGTTTAAACTCTTGAGGGAACAGTCAGATAGACTGAAGACTAGACTAGGTAAAGAAATATCTTCATTCAATTTCCGAAACTGATTCTGGAAGAATAAACCAGAATAAAGTTAAAAGAAAAAGTTTTTTTTTCATCATTGGTGGAGAATATAGGTAATAGAATTGCCTGAACATTGGTTTAAAATTACTTAATAACCTGACAATATAACCTAATAGCAGAAGGACTGTAAAGGAGTCAGATCTCTGAAACAGGATGGAAGCCCATTTTCACAGAATTTTGAGAGCTAGGGTCCACACTGCAGCCATAGATGCTACATAAAATCCTTGGGGACATTGCTAGAGGACATTTTATCTTCTGGATTCCAATCAGTTTTAAGTTCAAGCTCTGCTATACTGTCAAGACATTGACACTTCTATTTTTATTGATTTTTGAGTGACTACTTTTTGGGTTATTTTTCTACCAAGGTCTACCCCTCCCATCAATATAAATCCTTCATTTCTTCAGCCACAGCCAGATATTAAGAATTGTCACTCAGGTTTCCTGACTGCAGACACTATGGCAATTAACAAAATGGAGTAGAATAGCATATTAAGTGTTCAAACTTCAGCCAGGAGCTGTAATAACCGTCCAGGTTCTAAAATCTGAATTTGAATAACTTCCTTCTTATATAATTACATTGTTACACGTTGCTCAATTTGCTAATTGACTACTTAACTTTTCTGACATACATATACACATTAATCAGTAGTTTTGCTATGCTTTTGTTATGGGCATACCTGCAATGTTTGGTAACATCCTGACTTGAGAGAATATTTTGAACTGCAATTGTATATATGCATTTGTGTATGCATGTATATATGGTTTCCAAGAAGTACAGATAATTCCTTTGAACTGCAGGCCTTTTGTTTTTACTAACCTGTTCGTGTCAGTATGACCCACCATTACTCAGCATTCCTCAACACAGGAAAAGACTCAGTAATTTCCCTGCTTGTTGCCATTTATCACTTTTATGATCAGCTGGGCCCACATCTACAGCACAAGATATGGTTCAGAAAAACACGAAAGTGAAACAGTAAAGGCTCTTTACATTTTAGATTTCTCCAGGTGCAGACTGCAGATTTCAGAATTTGAATCAGGCACCTAAATAACATCTAAATCCCACTTTTTGTACATACTTGTTTTACTGGCTGAAGCCCATAGTAAATTTGGCTGAGATTTGGTCAGAAATTAGAATAATAATAAATATTCATAAAAAAGATGGTTGAGAGCAAGAAAGGAAGCAAAGAAGGAAAAAGCAGAAAAAGACAGGAGGTATGGGTAAAAGCAAGGAATTTTGGGAGCCAGATTACATAAGAAATAGTTCACAAAGAATGAGTGAGCATGGAGAAAAAGGGTGAAGAGAGGCAAGGCCAGAAAGGAGACACACAACAGAGGAGGAGAGTGTCAACAGGAGAGGGGAGATTGTTGCCTATACAGAGTCAAGCTTCATTTATTGCAGAAGCTGAAATACATGAAAGCTGATGTTACATCTACAGGAACAGAATGTTTGTTTGGAAACTAGATTCTGTTTGTGCCTCTACCATTGAGTTTCACTGTATTTGATAAATCACTCCAATGATACTTTCTATAGGTGCGTGTTCGTAATAGTCTGAGTATGTTGCACTTCAGTTATAGCAATATTGACTGTTCACAGGTGTAAAGTTGATTTGCTGTGCTGTGAATATATGAAGATCCATTAATGCTAATATATGAAAAATGAGGTCATAGGTTTTGCAACCAGATATTTTTAATCCCAGTTCCTCAGAGTCTAAGTTCTCACTCTCTAAAATGGTGACAGTACCTATATGTGAAATTGAATGTATTAGTTTTTATGAAGCAGTAACACACTCTAGTGATGTGGTGTGGAAACACTTCTGGGGAAGTTAAGAATTTGTTCTCCAGACCATGCTTTCAATCTTATGGAGAAAGTAAAGGAGAGAGCCAGAGGGAGGAGGCCAGACAATGGACAGTGAGGAGAATGCTAAATATTGAACAGATGTATGAAATAGATAGTGATCTTGTGGAAACAGGAACCCTAAAGAGAACAGAGGTAATACATAAGCATACATACAACAGGACTCAATTAAAGTTACAGTGTGTGATTTTATTCTAGTAATATCTTTTTCAGTGCTTGATTTTTCAATTTACAATAGAATAGATTAGAATGGAATAGAATAGTTCTAGTTCAAAGTGACCTACAATGATCATCTAGTCTAACTCCCTGACCAAAAAGTTAAAGTATGTTATTAAGGGCATTGTCCAAACGCCTCTTAAACACTGTCAGGCATGGGGCATCGACCACCTCTCTAGGAAGTCTGTTTCAGTGTTTGATCACTCTCTTGGTAAAGAAATGCTTCCTAATGTCCAGTCTGAACCTCCCCTGACACAACTTTAAATCATTCATATGTGTTGTCTTGCTGGATACAAGGGAGAAGAGATCTGCACCTCCCTCTCCACTTTCTGTCCTCAGGAACCTGCAGAGAGCAATGAAGTCGCCCCTCAGCCTCCTTTTCTCCAAACTAGACAAACCCAGAGTCCTCAGCTGCTCCTTATAGGACATTCATTCCAGCCCTTTCACCAGCTTTATTGCCCTCCTCTGAATACCTTCAAGGACTTTCACATCATTCTTCAATTATGGGGCCCTATAAGGAACCAATATATTGATAATTGCCTTAAACATTGCCTAGTGCGGAACTAGTGTAAAGCTGTTCTGCTCACATTGGGGAGCAACCGAAATGAGACATCGTTGCCTAACTTGATAACCACAAGGTGAGGGATTGAGACAAGCCATTGCTGCACAGTGAGCCACAGTTTTCCTAACTTAGTAACCACAGAGTGGTGCAGGATGGAATGGCTTTAGGTGTGGCAAAGCCAGGTCTAGCTAGTGCTTCCTGAAAGAAACTTCTGTGGTAACATAAGGCAACTGCTTCCGTGCACAGCAGCAGTTGTGTAACACCCCTCACGACCACCGATGAGGACCCTCTGTGACCACAGGTCACACATTGAGCTTGTGCAGATACAGACGCTACCCACCCTTGCTTTGTATGTAAATGAGGAGTCCTCTGGAGAGCATAAAATTCAAATCAGCAGAAGCTCAGGTGGAATCCCCAACACCAAGACACCTAGGGTGAAGAGGACCAACGGGATGCTGCTGGATCCATGCGTAGCGGTATCACTTTTTCCTCCCCTCTTCCATGTCTCCTCTGTTTTGCTTACCCTCCCAGCAACTGCTGCTCTTAGATATGTTTGAGCAGCAGCACTAGATTCTCCTTGGGCTGGTGGCAGACTTGGCAGATAATGGATTGTTTAGGTTTATTTCAGAGCAGCTCCCGGTTCCTTCCTCACAAGTCACCCTACAGCACCCTGCCACCAAGATCCTGCCAGGTATGACCACAGGACAGACACTTACACAAATGTGTTATTTTGAACGATATGTCTACAGAACGTAAAGCTAAAGGAGATTATGGGAATAGTTTTCCTCATCCCACTGGCCCACTTTGTGAGGCATTTTCTGAGGAATTGGATTATTTCTGTTTGACTGCAGACTGACAGGTTGGACAGCTTGTCCACACCTTCATAAAGTACGATAATTAAATGTCTGAATGAATTGTCTCCTTCTGCCAAATTTCATCTCACTTCTTGCTAACATTGCTGTGTTTCTCTCACCTATGGTTATTGGAAATGAAATTGAAAATATAAGGTTAAAAAGGGAAATAGTAAATTGCACATACGATAAACATCAGGGAAGTGAGCGAAGGCAATAAATTAAATATAAACAGATGATACAAGTAATCTGATGGATTAATATGTATGACTGTGCTTCTTTAAAGAATTTCAATATATTCCGGAATGGAAAATCAAGCATCTACAAAAATAATACAGTATAAAATTTCTACAATTACGATAAGGGTACTAGACCATTTTTTTCCCCTGAAAATTGGTGCAGAATTAAAGAAGTGTCCTCTGTACGAATTCCAGATGGATATGTATTATTGACCAGGAAATGAAAACCAATTAATTAGGGAATAAGAAGGACCCAGTGTATTCACAATCAAGAAGCAATTCCTTGTTCCCACAAATGGAGCCACTTTGCCCATGATCGGGAAACACTTGCTTTGATTGATTTCACAGGAGAGAAACACGAAGCACTTAACTGATGTGCCACAAGAACTACCTTGTTAGGATGCTGAAGCAATGTTTCAGTCTTCTATTATCAAATGTGTACTCCATAGAAATCTTTTGCAAATCTTCATCCTCTAGTGAATGAGAATTTTCTGATAGCCTTGCAGTGCCCTGCTACATTCAGGGCTCAAATCTACCTATTTAGATCATAAAAACTGTTCTCTGCCTCACTTATATTGATTTCATCAGAATTTAACCTCCATAACCAAACCACTTTCTGAAGTTGCTATTCAAATGTTAATGAAAAGCAATTACGAGCCTAATGTTGGAGTCTGAGTTAGGTGCCTAAAACTTACAGAGGATGAATCCAGACCTTTCCCTCCTTTGTAGCTGTGTGAAATCCTGCCAGCCAGAGTTGATGGCATACTGGCATAGCAGGTTGCAACCATGCTCATTGAATTTTTTCAGGTCTGAATAAATTCTTGAATATTTCTTTTTAGAGAAAATCTTAATTTTGTTATCATTTTCTACTTAGTAGCACAGAATTTCAAGTTGATATATACAGGCAAAAGGAAAATATGTAATATAAATGACAAGATTTTTATACTGCATGGTTTGCCTGTGTGTTGGCATGAAATATCTGGGTAACTTGGCTATTGTTCAGATAACTAAGAATTTGTACAAACCAAATAAAAAAATCTACAAAAATATTTGTAAGAAGACATAAGTGATAAAAACATGTAATTTGTTCTATGCTATTATGCTTTAAAATGGATCAAACTATATGCAGGTGCAAAAAGAAGATGAAGAAAATATATGTATTAAAACATAAATTTAAAAAAGCCTGTAATAGTATAATTAGTATTTATGGGGAGACAATAGAGGATTGTTAGTCAGGTTCTGCAGTTTCTCTTATATTGAACATTCAAACATTGCCATGGTCATTCTGTCTACTTTCAGTGTACAAAATTAATTTTATAGAAATTTTGTAACTGGTAATTAATCCTGATGTAATTAATAAACCTTGAATCATTAATAAATAATGAGTAAATTAGATCAAGCTCTTCCTCATACAGTCACTTTATTCCTTCATTTTAATACCATTTTGATCTCTTTACAACCAAATGCCTAGGGGAATTTCAAGTTATGATTATCTGTGTTTCTGCCAAGACTAACAATCTCAGTCATGTCTGTGTTATACGCCGTGACATCAGAAGGTGCAAATTAAAGTAGGATCAAGTTAACCATCTTGATTTTCAGTTTCAATGTTTTAAGTCATCAAATTGACCATCATGTCGAGAATGAGAGGAAAAACAGGTTTTCTGCCAAGACAGTTCAAGTAACAGTTGTGTTCAGATAAACTGACACTACATGAAGGAAAGAGTAATAACAAGAAGAAACTAAAAGCACATGTCACAGCAGTACTTAAACATTATTGGATTTTATTTTTTTTTACAGAACAACAAGCACTGGGAACAGAGATCAGAGGCTATGTCTCTTCTTTCCAGCAAGGACTATAACTAGTGGGCTATAGAGTAAAACTCTCTTTTTTTAGTCCAATAAATCTTAAATTGTTTTCTGCAAAGAAACTGCCTTCAGCAGACTAGTTTGATAATGCCACAATAAGAGAAACTCGAGATAACATTTTTAGGAGTTGGGAGATGTGAATGTTGATTCTTAAAAAGAGGAAAACGGTACTTTGGAATCTGTAGTACTGGACTGATCTGCTATCAGGGAACAATTCTGCTTCTCCAGCATGCTTTCTCTTTTGTTTTGAATATTTATGCTGTTATTACTGCTCCTAAAGGTCAAAGTGGCTCTTTCATGGGAAACTGCTTTCCTGTCAGCTTGGTATTCTATCTTACAACTACAGTCGTGTCAGTTCATGGATTCAGTTTGGTTTCTGTGGAGGCATATGATTCACTAGCTGAAGCATATCATGTTATGGAATGCAAATATATAGAAGCCATAGATTTAATAATTCCTTGTGTGGGGTATTTGGGTAACTTCATATAGAATAAAAATGAAAAGGTCTTGTCTAAAATATTTACAAATCTATACAGCATGAGCTTTTAAAAATACTACATGTCAATATTCTGCTCTTCAAAACAGTATTGGGTTGAACTATCTACTTTTTTTCCCCAGTGCAATCACTACAATGAAAATGTGAATGCAATTTAGTAATGTGGAAGTGGCAATTAACAAATCGACAAATGAACAAATTAAGAAACAAAACCTGACACATAAACCAATTGGTAAACTGGAAAACTGACAAATTGGCAAATAGCTTGGTAAAAAAGGAGATGTGTTTGAAGTTTATTAGAAAGGGCAGCTTACGTACTGTAGGTTGGAAAACTGCTTCAAGATTCTTTCAGGCACTGGGTAGCAGTCCTTCACCGAGATGTCAATGAGAAAAGGAGTAAAGTTTAAGACCAGGAATGGGGGTTTCAACGTTCTAGAATCAAGTCATATGAAAATTAAATATTAGCCAAGAACTTGGTAATCTTTGAACAAAAAGTTACTACTTTACTGCACATAGCATTTTGATAAAGGTAAGTAACTACCCCACACTTCAGTACATGATAGCAAAATGGTAGACTGAGTATCACAGGTAGCTCCTATGGGAAGTATGCAGTGGCGTTTAGTAAGAGGCTGCTTGGCAGGAAAAGCTTGCCCTCTACCAGCAATCCTTGGGCACCATCCTGAGCCCACACGTTAGAGTTTGTGATTCATATCGCTTTTTATTTTAGGTTGCAAGTTTTAAGTTGTTTGATTATTTACCCGTGTGGTGGGTTGACCTCGGCTGGCTGCTGGACACCACCCAGGCACTCTGTCACTCCTCATCAGCAGAACAGGGAGAGAAAGTAAGAAGGACAACCTCATGGATTGAGATAAAGACAGGAAGATTGCTTACCAGTTACAGCCACTGGAAAAACAGACTTAACTTGGGGAAAATTAATTTGTTAAAAAAATAAAAATAGAGTAAGGTTGTAAGTAATAGTCAAAATTAAAAACACCGTAACGCCTGCCCGCCCACCCCCACACTCCCTTTTTGCAGGCTTAACTTCACTCCTTGATTCCTGACTGCTCTACCCCTCCTCCCCCAAGCAGTGCAGGGGGGGTGGGGATCAGAGATTGCAATCAGGTGATAGCAGTTCCTTTCTGTTGCTCCTTCCTCCTTACGCTTTTCCTGTGCTCCAGCATGGGGTCCTTCCCAGGGGATACAGTCCTTCTCAAACTTCTTCAAAACTGGCCCCTCCCAGGAGCTGCAGTCCTTCACAAACTGCTCCTGTGTGGGTCCATTCCACAACGTGCAGTTCTTCATGAACAGACTGCTCCAGTGTGGGTCCCCCATGCCACAGGTATTGCCAGAAAATCTGGTCCTGCATGGGCTCCTCTCCTGGCCACAGCTCCTGCTAGGAATCCTCTCCTGTGTGGGCTCTCCATGGGCTGCAGCTTCCTTCAGGGCATCTCCACCTGCTGTGGCATGGGGTCCTTCACAGACTGTAGTGTGAATTCATCTGCTCCAGTACAGTCCTCTATGGGCCATGAGGGGCCAACCTGTGTCACCATGGTCTCTTCCAAAGGCTGCAGGGCAATGTCTGCTGAAGTGCATGGAGTGCTTTCTCCCCTTCCTTCTTCACCAACTTTGGTGTGTGCAAGTTTGTTTCTCTCATACTCTTCTCAGTCCCCTCTCTCACAGCTGTTGCACACTTTTTTTTTTTACCCTTAAATACACTGTCAGAGAGATGCTACCAGCGTTACTAATTGGCTCAGCTTTGGCAGGTCTGTTTTGTAGCTGGCTGGAGGTGGTGCTGTCTGGCATGGGGGCAGCCCCTGGTCTCTTCTCACAGAAGCCACATGTGCAGCTCCCCCACTACCAAAATCTTGTTATGTAAATCCAATACAGCATAAAGCCACCCAGCAATCCTATCACAGTTGGGAAAATACTGCATGACTCAAGGCAAGTGCTCACTCCAGGTATTCACACTATGGGCTCTAAGGGTATTAATTGTCCTGGCTCTACTGACTTCAGAAACTGCATATTACCATAAACAAACTAGGAAATATGTCTTGAAAAAAAAGATATACTCCCTAAGGGAAAAATATGATCTGCAGTTAATGCTGATGACCAGGTTCAGTTTAGTAAGACACAGACTGTTTGAATATTGGAATGGGCATCATCTTAAAAAGGCCAAATCATCACTTCATATATTTTCCCCTTTTTTTTTAAAGTAATTTCAATTACTCCTTGTTAGAAAAAAAAAAAAGGAATCATCAAGCTGATAAAAGAAAATTAGAATATAAAAATATAGGGGGGGGAGGTCACAAGAAGGTGTGGCATAAAAAAGGAATGATGGATATTCAGATGAAGAAACTACATCTAAAACTTACCCCTTCTCTGCCACAACCTTCTTAGAATGATAAACCAGAAAGAAAGAAACACGTGAAGGATCACCTTTTAGTTCTTTGGAAAGAAAATTTTTCATGTGCTCATGAAATAAGGTAAAAGAATCCCGTTACCACCTCCTGCTAGTGGCACAGTGGCACAGAAGCAAGAACTGTGTAATCCAGCATGTTAGGTGACCTCCAGGGCCGTACCGGGAGATACAGCAGATCTGGCCTCACACTTACTGTCAGGTCTGTGCTTGGGTGATTGTAGTAGGTCCTGAGGGGGACACAAATATTCAGTAAAGAATCATGTGGCAAAACTCAGGCATATTATAAAATAGTAAATGCACTACAAAGAAAAAACAAACCCACCACACTGACATTGATTAAAATAAATAAATAAATAAATGGAATTACCTACAGTCATATACAGTGATACAATACCTTACTTTCAGGGCCCAGTCTGCTGCTCTTAAGCCCTGCTGTTGGAACCATTAAGGGAGTAAGACACTTCCAAAAACAGAAGCAAGAACACTGAGCAGGGAGCTGTTTTATCTTGCCAGTAAGAAAAACTGAACATGAAGGATAAATCCAGCTGACACAGCAAGGCAAGCTCTATGAACTCTCTCCCTTCATTGTCTCTGCAAGGGAACTTGTATCAAGGTCCTGAGGCGCTAATGGGCTTTAGTGGTCCTGAGCAGCCTCACCTGGGGTCTTCCACACCCATGGGCCCCATTTCAGCTCAGACTGGATCCAGCAGTCCCTGTTGGAGACAGCCGGTAGGTTTACCAGCCGTCAGCTCCAGCTGCACTGCAGCCATGCCTAGGCCTGGCTGTGTGCCCTGCTGGTCACCACCCTGACTGGTGAGATGGCGCCTGAGCCTGGCCATCGTGGGGCTATGTCTGACCCTGGGTACCCTCACTGGGCTTCATCCTGACTCCCACCTGTGGGATAATGTCCCAGCCCGGCCTCTGCCTATCCCCATCCCCAGGTGGGTGCCTGACAGCCAGGGCTGGGGTGCTCCCCATCTGCCCTGCTCCTGGCTGTGGCTGGCGGCTGCCAGGCCCTGCCCAGCTGGTTGCCTTGTACCCTTGGCTGCCACCTCCCTCTCTCAAGGCAGCAGCTGGCCTGTGCTATGCCCTGACTCTGAAATGCTAAGTTTCCAAATCCTGAGGTGTTCCCTAAGCTGTTCAGCCAGGGCAGAGCTGGACATGCACAGAAATAGGGTTTTAGTAAACTGGACAATGGTAATTTTTTTAAGGGTTTTGGAGGAATCCACTTACCACATGGATTGGTAGACAGTTACTCAAAGCTAACTGAAAAATAATTTTAGATTAGGTCCTTCAGGTTCCCTCAAGCCTTACTTTAGGTAATTAAGTCCTTGACTGGGTCTAATTACTAGCATATTGCTATTTTAAAATTTTACTTTTCCTGAAACTTAAAACCTTTGTTGGGGTTAAAGCAAAAAAGCCCGGTAAATGAAAAGAAGCCAAGAATCAGGTGTGACAACTGTGAGGTTTTTTTTATCAGAAATGACAGAAACATCAGGATGTGTGTGATGATATTTGAGAATTAAACCACTTGATTTCTAAGTTTTATGATCTTGACTTTAATATTGCTTAGAACCAGGTGTTTAGAAGTAAGAGTTTGAACCTTTCTGTCTTGGGCCGTGCTGCCATATAGATTATTTGCTCTCAGGCTACCATGCTGTGTCTAAACTGTGATAAACTTTTAAGTGCTTCACTGCTTTTAGGACTATGTGCATGGCATGCCTGTGACAAGTAGGTGTTCTGTCATGACCTATGCATGCATCATCATCCTTCTTGCACCGTATTTTTCCTGGAAAAAAATAAGTGCGGAAGTCAAAAGGGCATATGATGATTTTCAGTTATTTTCCATTTTGGTATCTGTCTTCCAATAATAGCATAGTAACACAGAGCCAGGCTCCTGGCTTACCTGGATCAACCAAATCATAGGAGATATTAAATGATCTGGAAGTTCTATTCAGTGAAAAGATAGGGATTGACTTTATTTAATAGTATACAGTTGTCTTCAACAGTGATATAACTTTTGGCAGTATTGCTATAACGTATAAAACTGGTGTGAGATAAAGAATCACACCTATAGAGTAGTCTGGGATAAGACTATTTCAGGTTTGCTTTAATGAGCTCTGTCTGCATCAATTATGAGCTCTGATTTGGCATTGCTGTCCAATATTCTTTCCTCAAAAGTGTACATATTTGAAATAAATTCAGACTAGAGTAGAATACACTGTGCTTCTGTCAAACACTTTATCTCCCAATAAGAAAATAACCTAATCATGAAGTATAAATGTTCAGCTACTCAAAAAGTATGACAGTTGAGACAGGGAGGGAAACAATATGATTATTGTTTCATTATTGCACAAGAGTACTGAAAACTGGGATTTAGTCTCTGCATAGGTGCCTCACTGTAATATTTCAACATTTTAGAATCATGCACATGTGCAACATATCATCCTAAATAAATGTCTGTCCTGAGTGTCAGAACCTTATTTCAATCATTCCAGCAGATATTCCAGTGATATTAATTTTATTGAAGTAAATGAAATTATTTTAGGTATTCCTTGTCTAATTAAATTAACAATCTTCTCTAAAAAACAAGCCATAAATATGAATAAAATTTATTATATGAAAAAGACCAAAAAAGAATCTAAGTTTCCTAAGGGTTTGAGTCTACAGTTGCCCTTCTGTGATACTTTCTACTCTCACATTAATCTCAAAATATTTAAAAAAAAACAAAACAAAACCCAAACCCAACACAACAACAGGGCATTTCATTATTAAGCACACCTAGAGAAAAGGCTTGTAGTTTATGCGCATAAATGCTTATCATAGCATTGTCATAGCACTAACCACAGGTATGAACCCTTCTCCGCTTGAGGAGGAGGAAAACCACAACCATATTGAAAAATTAACTACCAGCTTATACAGTTATCTGAAGAGAAATATTTTCCTTTACTTTTTTTCAAAATCATATCACTCAGTGGGGGAAAAAGCATCAAATTTAGTGAGATAGCAGAAGTGCAACAAAAGAATGTTGACAGAACATAAACCTACATTTTCTCTTGGTACAGAGTCTTCATACTTCTCTAACAAATCTTTAACGCAAATTATATAAAAACTATTACAGTATTGGAATCTAACATTGTTTTCAGCTGTACAATAATAATAAAAAACTTTTAAGAATCTCATAATCTTTGTTGTAGTGTGACAGAGCTTCAAAAAAACTATGCTTCCTGCATATTTTGAAAGAAGAGTGAGCACTGTTCACCTCTGAAAAAAATAGATTCCTTGCACTTACACTGAAAAAAGTATCAGAGGGACAGAGATGCACGACTGTACAGAATTGTAGGATAATAACCAGGCCTAAGCAGTGGATGGCACTTTAGAAACACTCTGACCTTCATATTTTCTACTGGTAAGTGGTTAAAAACACACTGGCATTAACTGCATTAATTTTTCATGCTATGTGTTTCAGACCCCATTCCACATTAGCTCTCAAGTGCAGCACAGGTGGCTAACATAGCATTCTGTGTTTTGTTCCAGGGTCCTGTTGTCTAAAAGTTTCAGCATCTTTCAAGTGAACAAGCTTCTTTTTGGATCTGACCCTAGTACAGAAAGAATCTTTCTGTCTTAAAAAAAAAAAACAAACAACAAAACGCCCCCAAACCCCCCAAAAAACAAAACCAAATAAAGACCCCTGTTTTCATATTTACTTCACTCTTCTTCAACTTTATCAGCATCTCTGCAATAACTGAAATAACTGGAATTTTTGCTTTCAACTTAAATGGGAGAAGGATGGTTTTGGTTACAGTGATACCCAGAATTAAGTAGAACACTTTCCCTTTCAGCCAAATTGTATCTCTGGGAGATGTCCCAGTTATGGAAATACTTCAATGAAGTGTGTCCCATTTAAGTGGAGACGGCAGTACTTCATCCCTCATACAGTGCAAGAGTTAGAAATGTAGTACAGAAATAATGTCAAGGAAAATGTTTAGTCTTCTAGATGAATACAATAGTTCTACTCTCTTATTCAATTATCTTTTGTAAGGTTAATTGGTTCAGAACTGTATATGCTTTCCTGATAGAAGCTTGCATATTTTCCAGTGTTTCCTTGACTGTAAGATCATGTTATTTGCCCTCTCTGCTAACTCTTTTGTGTTAACTGCCAAGAAGTTATTGATGACTTTTTTTGCAGCTGCCATTATAAGAACTATAATGAATTGCTGTTTTGCGAGGTCATATATCAACACAAAGATCTCAGGTTATGAAGACTGTTTAAATCTATCATTAACATACTAGGTTGCTTAAGAATCGTGCCCTCTGTGCATTCTTACCCTCTGTACTTTAGCTTATAGGCTTTCATTATTGTCAAAAACATAGGAAAACATAGTTTGAAAAATCAGCCTTGATAATTCCTGGTGCTAAAAAAGAGATGAACAGGTCACACAAGAAAAGTATATGGAAACCTCAATTTGCATTATCGACCACCAGTACCTCAGAAGACTCACTTTAAAGCAACCGACAGGTTTTTTCCTGGTAGCAATATGTAAATTACGAGAGTATTGAGATTATGTACTAGTTTCACCTCCCACAAAGTCAAATGTCATTGTATTGGATGTCAGGAAGAGCAGACAGGTACAAGCTGTCCTTTGTACCTATATACACGCCTTGAGAATTTATAAATAAAGTGACTTTAGAACTTGCCAATGACCACCAGTGTATCTACAAGATTTTCCTTGGGATAGACTCCATCAACATGAAAAGTGCTGTATTTGATTATTACTTTCTTCTAAGGCTTCTCTGACTTACTAAATTAAACAAAACCAAACAAAAAAGACCTCCCAAAACTTTATCTATCAGAAAAGCCAACTGAAAGCACTTTGATAAATTGCCACTGTTCTGGCTTGAGCAGTGAATCAAGGAACAAACTATGGCATAATCATAGTAGTATAAAGCTGTTCTATTTTCCCACATTTCTGTTGACTACTTTGGAAGAACAAGAGGATGTCAAGATGAAAGAGGCTGTGGTAGGGAAGCAAACAGAATAAGAACTCAGATGTTAACCAATAGGTGTTTCTTTTTATGGTGAATCAACAACACATATTGTTTCCTCAAGATAGGTCAGTCTCTGAACTACACAGTCAACTAAAAACTACAAAGTCTAACAAAAAATACACAGTCAAATAAAAAGGTCCACTTTTTTCAGATCTGGCTAATGGCAATGATGACGCCCATATAATGAGAACAGGGTTTTCTTCTATTTCACAGTTGCATGTCATGACCACTGGGAAATGTGTCCTGGTTTTGTCTGGGATAGAGTTAGTTTTCTTCCCAGTAGCTGGTGCAGTGACGGGTTTTGGATTTAGTATGAAAATAACGCTGATAACACACTGATGTTTTCAGTTGTTGCTGGGTAATGTTTATAGTAAGTCGAAGACTTTTCAGTTTCTTAAGCCCTGCCAGCAAGAAGGCTGGAGAGGCACAAGGAATTGGGAGAGGACACAGCCAGGACAGCTGGCCTGAACCAGCCAAAGAAATATTCCATACCATGGGATGTCATGCTCATTATATAAACTGGGGGCAGTTGGACTGTGCCTGTGGATTGCTGCTCAGGGACTGGCTGGTCATCGGTCAGCGGGTGGTGAGTGATTGTATTGCGCATCACTTGGGTGGTTTTTTCCCTTCCCTTTGGATTTTATGCCTCCCCGTCCCCCCGCTTCATTACAATTTTTATTATTATTATCATTAACTCAATTATTAAATTCTTCTTATCTCAGCCCTTCCCTTGAATTTTACTTTTTTCCCTGTTCTTCTCCCCATCCCACCTGGAGGGAATGGGAATGAGCAAGTGGCTGGGTGGTGCTTAGTTGCCAGCTGGGGTTAAACCATGACAGTTATGGAACGAGGTTTAATGCTGTTTGTTTTTCTTCTGAACTTTTGAACCTGCATACTTAACATCATGGATTTGATTCATACATCCAGATGTCTAACTCTGAGATGTAAAGATACTGTCCAACTATAACACTTTACTTTTCCAAGAGCACATGAAGAATTTAAATTTATCGATTATGTGCTCATTTGAGAGTAATACATGTTTGGAAAATAGGTATTTGGTAGCAGAGTGCTCTTCTAGAACACTAGTCTAGGTACTAGACTAAAAGTAAATCAAAGTTTAGTGTTAAATGAGAATTAAGATAGTATCTTGGACAGTGACAGCAATTAACTGGTGGAATAACATACGAAAAGTTGTCTCTCCTGATGGCAAATTTTAAATAAAAAGTTGATGTTTCTCAGTCATGATAAAATTTCAATATATTTTATTCAAAAAGAGAACAAATATATAAAGGGGAAAATGATAAAGCCTGTTACACATAGGAGAAGATTGGATGTCCGTTAGGGTTACCTAAGGATTTGTAGCCTGTGACATCCTCAGAACATTTAATTAAGCACTATTCGATTGTCTGTCTAGTGAGGGAAAAAAGATGCAATTTTATATCAGTTGGAGATCTGAATCAATGTAACACTGAAAGTAATTTGAAATTTTGTAATATACATAATTAAATTAATTATGGTATTTTTTCTATTGTTATGGAAGGAGAAATAACTTTTGCCTGAAATTTGTCATACACAATTTGAGATAAGGAAAGATAATAATAAGAATGAAGGTTCATTTCAAAAGTGTCTGAGTGAGAAAACGTAGCGATAATGGAAATGAATACTTTTCTGTAATAATTTAAAGTTCAAAGTGGATTAGTGATACAAATAAGAATACTAAGTTCTCCAGCACTACAAAGCTTGCATTTTCCTGTTCCTTACCATTCAGGAGATGTTGAATGTATTAGATATCTCAAAGCTTACGTTTACAAAGGGACAAAGAATCACAGTCAGGATTTTACCTGTCCTGTAAACCTGTGGGACATTAATCATCTTCAGGTCTGAATCTTTATGGCTGTATTAACAGACCACTTATGTCACTTGAGGGACAGGACTAGTTGCAAATAGTAAGTCCTGAAAGATGATATTTACATTGAAAAATGATACAGAACTGTAGGAACATTTTTGTAGAGTAAAATATACGATGGACCTGATTTTGGTGGGTTTTCCTTCAGCTCTAGTTTTGTCCTATGGATTTAACATCCATAGTATTTGGAGTGCACTCACTGGTTGCACTCCAGTAGTCCACCTTCTAGTTGTTTGTTCTGAAAGAAACCCTGCTTGTATCCTTTGAAGCTGTTTCTTGTTGTGAACCTGGTAAATGAGTTTTATTGGGAAATTCACTTCAAAAATGCCTCTAAAACGCTAAATGCTAACAAACACTAATGATTGAAAACAGAGGTAGTAGTCGGTATTCTAAGTTATACAGCTTTAAGACACATACTTGCCAGACTGGAAAATTGAACAGCTGCAGAACTGTCTGCATCTCATCATGTAGGTCTGCAGTGAGTAAGGGTAGGATTTATTCTAGCTGAGCTACCTATACTAAAAATACATTCTCTGTTTGGGCATTTGAATCCTGCTTGAACTGCTTTCCTCTCCTCCGCTGGAAAATGTTTATCAAGAGAGCTGTCCTTATGCCTAACATTTGATACAGCTGGATCTCCAGTTGCAAAATGGTGTGAAAAAAATACGGCTTCCTGTGATACACAAATAGATGCCTGATTGTAAACATCTCAGGTTAACCTGACACAACATTTGATTTAAGTTAATGCTTTTGCTGAACAGATGCCGTGTCTTATTCTCCACAAAGTAACCCGTGTTATCAGAGATCGCACCAGCTACATTTACAGAAGAAGAGTCGATTCCAGTACAGAATTAAGTTTTTATTACAAAATTAGAATTACTCTTACCACAAGGAATAATAAAGCCATACAGTTTCTCTTTACTTGGTCCAGTGACTTAACCGGCTTTGAGGGGAATTGTTCCTTTCTGTGCCAGTAAGCCTAGCTCCCCAATGGGGACTTGGCTTTCCAAGGACAAATCTTCTCTTCCTCTGTTTCACATAGCTTCACAGCATCTCTTACTTACCTGCTTTTATTTTTAAACCAATTAATTCAGTTTAAATGTAAAAGACAGGGCATTTTGTCTCTCAGAAGGCTTCTTTGACACATGATCCTGTTATTTTTGTGTTTTGTTTAATATACTTTTCAGACCTTAAATGACCATATTGCCATCACATTTTTAAGAGTGTCACATTATTTTATGAATTGTATATCACAGAGAAAGTATTTATTGTGCATACATCTGATAAAGCTAACAGCCTGTGGCGTGACATGACACTTTTGGCAGCAGCACAGCCTTTTCCTCATTCCCTCACTACCACCCCTATCAGTTCGTTACTTTTTCTATTGTGTTTGCTTTTCCCTAAAAAAAACCACAACAAAACAAACCAAAACCACACAATCCCCTCTGTATCAAACTATAACAAAGTGATTTTTCTGCTCATCTAAATTTTCCACGCATTACTATGTCTATTCCTTTTCTGAACAATTAAAAAAAGTTTTCTGTGCATTTTTTCCTACCCCCTCTCCAAATAAACAATTGGCAGCTCTGCTGTGATTTGTGCACTATGACTCAGCTGTGCAAAAATCATCTGTAATAAAAACAAAATTAAAAATCTTATCAGTATGAAGCATACCGAGTAAAACTATGATTTTTAATTATTCAAGAAAAAAGAAAAAAGATAAATTATATAGAAACTGAGAGTGGAAATAGAGGGGTTAAGTCCCATGTATAGGGTCCATAAAGTCTCATTAGTTTACAAATAATATATGTGATAACTGATGTATTCTATCACTTCATTAAGATCTGATGATGTACTTAAATGAAAACACCTTCTATAGTTATGAATGTGAATAAATATATACTTCCTTTTCTTCTCTTTCCAGAACACTCCTATTTATATTAAGCAGAGAAGAAATAACCACTGAATGTACTAGATGTAGCAAATTCTCCAACTGTTAAACTTCTAATAAAATTAAACCGTGATAATACATTAAGATTTCTTCTAGACACTTACCTTTTGAGAGAATAAAGTGCTATTAGTTGCATTTATATGCTTTAAATGAAGTGCATCTGACGCTTTTTACTGATGGTTTGCAAGCCAATTTACATTATAATGAAAAATATTCCAAGAATCTTACATATGGTGGAGAACTAATGTGGTCAATATGCAAATAGATGTATGTAATTATCGAATTTGAGACATTGCATAATTAAACTCTAAAAGACACACAATGAAGAAAAAAATAAAACTTAATTAAAATCAGCATTTTATTAATCTGAATAAATCCAAAGTCAGTTAGTGTATTCCACGCAACAGAAGATTTACTTATATTTGGCTTCATTTGACTGTTTAAATTGGTGGGTCACCACATGACCAAACTGAAATCACTTTGAAAAGTGGGCACACATTTTCAGACAGTTGTGTTTAGTCATAGCATAACTTGTTCTTTGTTACATAATTTTGTTACGTAACTTGTAACACAGGTTTTGTGTTAAACTTAACATCTGAGGCAACAAATCAAATGCATACTTGCGGTGCCCAAAATGGTGCAGCTTCGAGGCTGTTCTGTAAGTGCTGCTACATTCAAGATGGACAGTATTGTAAGCTGCTGAATGTCTTAGATAATATTTGCTATGTAAAGGGAAACAGTGTTTAAACACAACTTGCCTGTGAAGCAGTGCTGTGTGAAAAAAATGTCTGAATTCCATATTTGCTATGAACAGATGTTAACAGGAACAGTCATTATATTAAGCTGCATTAATTAAATATTGACAGAACAACCTTAGTAGATGAATTTATTAAAACAGCATGGGGTCTGATTAGCAATTAGTAGATTGATGTATTCATGATTATTTGCATGTGACAGCAAACAATCAGATGTAGAGAGAATGTTTGCCACATTATAATTCCTGTTATCCTTTCCTACCATTTGAACCAGGAAATTTCCCACTGGATTAGCAAACTGAGTTAATGACTCCCTTAAATTGTTCAAAAGTTTTTGTTAATTCTTACATCGGTCTGTTACCACTGATTCTGTTAACAGCTTTCCTAACAAACCAAAAACCCCAACTTATGATGCCGTTAGAGGTAACAGCCACAAAATGATATGTTGGGAAGAACTGAAAACAACATTTTGGAGAGTTCTTTTCCCTCTACAAAGTGGTACATAAATTAGTCAAAGCAAAAAAAAAAAAGATTCCTTTATTACAGGAAGACATTGTTCTCTTATTCTAAGAAAATTAACGCATCCATGCAGTTTTCTTTCTTTTGAATAACTTTAACATTTCACCAGAAGTTTGAGAGGTTTCTGAATGGTGTTAGCTGTGATTCTAATCCAAATAATTGGATACTAGCTGTTTCATTGATTTAAAGAAAGTAGGTAGCCTTAACATATTGTTTCTTTGAAATAAACTGTTTCTTTAATTTAGAATGTCTCAGGAACATGAATAATTATCTAATCTTTGTTTAAAATTATTGTCATGGCTTCTAAATGTAATAGATCGAATTATTACAATTAGGTCATAGAAAAGTACAGAATAAGCCTATGATTATATTGTTAAGCAAAACTTTTAAATATCTTCCTTTATTGCTGTATTCATGGATATGCACAATTATGCTCACATTTTTGTTATCTTCCATAAGTTTCTGTTCAATGGCTGGTAAAGCAGCCAATGCCTACTAGCAATGTGCACCCAAAGCGCCAACCCACAGTGTAGTGCTGTTTACTACAGCTCTTCCTAAGGCGGCTGATAAAGTTGAAAGAAAGTTTGATGTGATATAGAGTCCTAACCTATGACTGGTTGCAAAGTGTGAAGAGTAGAACTGGTGGAAGCAAAACACATCCCTCTTCACAGTGCACTGTTCCCAGTTCCCAAAAGCAGCATTTAACTGAAGACTCCAGTCTATGATGATACTTTAATAGGACTTTGGATCCAAGAACCTACATGGTTGTAAGTTTGTTTCTAGGACAAGGCACAAGGATCAGTAGCCTGAAGCAGTTGTTGCTGAAGCCCCTACATATATGAAGTTCAAGATTTTACTTCTGATCAGGCTGAATTTATTCTGGTCCCTATACTGAATGTCCCTACAATGCACATGGCTCAAATGTAACCAAAGGACCAATGGATGCTTGACCCCTGTATTCTCCTTAGGTGCTTGTCACGATTTAACCCCAGCCAGCAACTAGGCACCACACAGCCATTCGCTCACTCCCCGCCCCGGCCCCCGGTGGGATGGGGGAAAGAATCGGTATGGTAACTGAGAAAACTCGTGAGTTGAGATAAAGACAGTCTAATAGGTAAAGTAAAAGTTATGCAGGCAAGCAAAGCAAAACTAAGGAATTCATTCACTACTTCCCATTGGCAGGCAGGTGCTCAGCCACCTCCAGGCAAGCAGGGCTCCATCACATAACGGTGACTTGGGAAGACAAATGCCATCACTCTGAACATCCCCCCCCTTCCTTCTTCTTCCCCCAGCTTTATATGCTGAGCACGACGCCATATGGTCTGGGCTATCCCTTGGTCAGTCGGGACCAGCTGTCCCAGCCGTGTCCCCTCCCAGCTCCTTGTGCCCCCCCAGCCCACTCACTGGTGGGGTGGGGTGAGGGGCAGAAAGGGCCTTGGCTCTGTGCAAGCGCTGCTCAGCGGCAACAAAACCATCCCTGTGTTATCGTTAACACTGTTTTCAGCACAAATTTAAAACAGCCGTATACTAGCTACCATATATTTATATATATACACGTATATAAAGAAATTTAGCTCCATCCCACCCAAAACCAGTACGGTGCTAAAGAGCTTTTTTGTGTCTACCCAGAGAAACACTTGTTTAGTTTCTACTTTGTTTAGCTTTTTGAATGGCAGAGCTATACAGAGACTTATCTAAAATTGAATTTAATGTGGCTTTCTTTTTTCTGTAGTTGTGGCCGAGTCTTTGTTATGTCAGAGCCAAACACCTCGTTTCCATCTCCGTCTGAAATGATCTTCTGAAAGTTCTTTCTTAATCTGTAATATTATATTAGTACCTTTAGCTGGCCACAAAACAACTGTGAAGGCCACAGACATACTAATGTCAGAAAATTTCAAGGGGTGGAGTTCTTATTCTTCATAATTAAAGGCTGCCATGTCTTTATTCCTGTACATGTTTTGAAGTCCACTAGACTACTGAGTATTATATGAAATAATAATACAAAAAATCTTGCTTCAGCCTGGGTTTTTTCTTCAATAATTGTGCGAAGGCTGGAATTCTTTGTGTCTCTGTGAGATTGAAGTAGTGAGCAAAATTAAGGTAAATTTGGAACTCAGCACCAGTAAATATAATGTGTAACTTTAGTGGTTCAGAGTTGTAGTGTAAATATATGTGAGTCTACACAGGTAACTTCAGTAGTTCTGAGTTGTAGTGTAAACATATATAAGTCTACACAGGATTAATTATTATAATTTAGAGGGAACATTCTCTCACAGGTCATACCAAGAAAACAGATAAGAGGTGACATGGTTTAGTTTTAAATTATACATAGAATAAAGAATACATAGGATTTTTCTTAGGAGAGAGTTTAACACCAGGGACTGCTGCAATAAGTAAGTAACAAAAATTAAGTGGTCCAGTGAATCCAGTGAGAGGCAGAAGTTCAAAGGGTTGATATAATATAGAAATGCAGATTTACTGGACCACATACAAGCATAATAGATTATTTTTTGTGTAATCAAACACAGAGGTAATAAAACCCAAGACGTGAAATTTCAACAAGTCCAGATAAGAATCAGTATTGTTTTAACTAGGAAGACAGGAACTTCTGAAATAATTTCTTGACAACCATGATTAAATCAATGTTAACAGCAAACAGACTTATTAAGATATTGTGTTACTTTGCTACTGTCAGACATGCTTTCCTCCATTACACAACTCTTTTTTTGGTACAAAACAGTCTAACTATGATATGAACAGCCTGAGATAAATGTCTGCTGCAGGTGCATAAGCCATCTGTGATGTCCTCATCTCATTGAAGAGCAATAGATATTACTGAGTTCTACAGCCTATGAAATGTGTAATATAAAAGGGCCGCTACTGCTGGAGTAGCTTCTAGGAATTTAGCAACTGATATATTAAATATCCTGTTGGAATAAATTAAAAACACTTCAGAAAACTGTAGAAAAAAGAAACCCAAGGTTTTAAAAAAGTAGAAATCTGAAAGTGAAATAGTAATATCTAGCTAGAAGTGCTTTTCAGCATGTAAAAATAGCTACTTATGCTTACTGAGGGTATCACTACATTTGCACAGTTGTGCATTGCAGTCTGACATTTTATGATATCAAAATTCATTATGTTAAAGAAGACTTCTATTACTGTAATAATTGTGGTGATACGGTATTTGCCACATTGACGGTATCTTAGACATAATGAATACACAAAAGAATTATCTGTTTTTATTATTTCTGCCAGTAAAATAGTGGCCATCTAAAAAACCGGCAGTAGGGCAGCTCAAATGTAAAAGCTGAACATCTATTTTTGTAAATGTATCAGAGTCCTAAATATGGTGGGCAATGTGTCATAATCTGCAAAAGTCAGATGTTGCACAGTGCAAAACTAATATCTTTTAAAATGATTATTAATTCCAATGTATGGAATCAAATAGAAACAGCAACTTGCTCTCAGAGTAAATTCACCAGAGGAATGTATGGAGGTCAGGAAACACTCAAGCTGCCAAGAAATCTTTCCCTCCTCCAAATTCTATAGAATGGGCAAATATAGCTTTTCATGTTTGAATAACAAAGTTATATGCACATTTGTGCTCTGAAGTTACTGACTGCCCCGTATTAAATTTAATTTTGAATAGAAAGATTGTAAATCTATTTATGCATTCTTGCATAAATATTATTGAATAATATATTTTTTAAAATAGAAAAGAATACCTACACTTTTGCTCATTCACCAATGAATTTGATGTAAATTGTTGTTTGTAATTATCTTAGTGCTCCACCTTTTCTTTAAACCATTGCTTCCAGTGCAGCAATCATGACTCAGGTAATGACTGATTTCAGGTGTACTGAAGTACAAACTGAAGAATTTGAGCAAAACCTGTGGAGATTACTGACTGGGTTTTTTTCTTTTTAATACACAGATTTTTTACTTTATAAAGTGGACGTAAGTAAGGTGTTTCAAACTCAATGTTTCTTTCGCTTATTAATGAAATCTATATAGCATTATCTGAAGATGTTTATCAGTTTGAAAATTCAGCATTAATTATCCAGACATCAGCCAATTATTTTAAATCTCTTACATTAAACTTACCCAGATTTCTTGATTAAAAGATGTTCAGATTCAATAGTTTTGTTCAACATGCTCTTAATTACTGTCCTAATGCAAACTAGTCCAAAGTCTTTATAAGATATATACATATACATGGATAATATCTCTTTTCCTCAGCTACAGAACAGAAATATTTATTGAATTATATTATTATAATTTGTCCTATTTCTACCTGGTAATCAATCGTTAATGATTTATTAAAAATTTTAACTATTCTCTCTAGCTCCGCTGGCCGTACATTTGTCTATGTTTTTACTTACGAGCTTTCTGCAATTTGTAAGTTATGCCAAGTATTATGAGTTTTCTCTTCCCTGAATTTTTTATTGTTGATTTCTCTTTGTCTTTTAGGCAAAAGTGTTTTTTAACAAAAACTGAGGCTTTTGAGGAATCTAGTAAAATCATTTTAAGCAGCTCCCAAACATTGATTGCATCAGCGCAACTGGCTTATAGTTGTTTCCCACTTTGTGAAACTGCCACACCTACAGTATTAACCAGGCATATATTACTGTGTGGGATTTCAGTGTTTTTGCAAATATAGACAAGTTGCAATGACTTGGAACTAATCAATGACTAACTTCCAGTTTTATGACCTGCTCCCCTCCATTTCTTGAAATTAAGTTTGAGGTAAAATTCAAGTCACAGAGTATGTAGATTCTTGATTCTCCTTAGATGTAGCAATTGTTTCATGTAAGTGTTTACAAATTGCAAAAAAACCAGCTTTGTACCAGTAACCCCAAGCTTTTAGCGCAAATTGAAGTTCCTCATGATTTTCTTCTGTATGTTATCAAGAGTGCTTAATGAGCATGTCACTTTCCTAATGGGATCTTGTGGTCCTTAGCACATACTTTCTTCAGTACAGCTTGAGTATATCCATTAGGATACCAATCTATAAGTATTCAAGAATATTTGGAACTGAGTTTTCAATGAGGTGGCGATAAGGCCTTCCATGTCTTTTGTTTATCATTTTGCCTATATAAGCTTTCCTAATCAGGCTGTAATTTGTGATTTTGACATTCTAATCATGTGATTCTACCAACTAGGTTTCAGTGATACCAACAAGACTGAACTTATGCCCATAAATGAGCAATTTATAAGCTCAGCTTCTACCTGTTTAGAAGACAGCCTCTTGGCAGACATATATAGGGAATTAAATACTGTATTCTTTTTCATGTATAGTAGTAATTTAGTGAATTTTCTTCTTGACATCTTGATTCAGTGCCAAATAAATGATTATTTTTTCTTTGTCCTTTTTTTTTGCTAGTTTAATGCTGTGTCAATCAGCTAGTTGGTCAGCTAGAAGGTTTTCCCCCCTTTCACTACAATAAAGCTTATTCAAAATTATATGCCACTCAAATAAAACATGGCCCTTTTACGAAAGCTTTTTATCTTATTGTATTCACTGATAGATGTTTGCTACCCAGGACAGTGTATTTCCAAGTGAAGAGGAAAACTCATTTGTTCATTTCAAATAAAACTTGATTTCTAGTGCTTGCATCTATAGAGAAAAGCAGCTCTTACTGCATTCTCACATGTTCCTTTATGGTATTATAAAGAGCTAAAGATAGGATGTAGCTTGTTTACAGCAAAAGCAGAACAATTTGAAGGTTTCCATGTTCAGCTCCAGATTTTAAATAACAGAAATGTAAGATGAATTTATTCTCTGCTCCCTTGATCACAATTTCAGTTTAGAGCAGAGTTGCCAGCAAAGATGGAGACATTTATTTTCTATTCTATTATCACTTTTGTTCAGAAGCAATCTCAGTGATTGCCATTACTTAGTCTGTAACTACCATGAACATTGTTGTTTACATGTAGAGGTTGGATGTGAATCAATATAATCACCCTAGTCATTACCGCAATCCAGGGTACATTCTTCTCAAGCCATTACTTTTTACCTTTGCATCAATATCAAGTTCTACAGAACTAAGTCCAGGAAGCTGCATGACCCACCCACACTGATCTGTGGGAGCATGACTTTGAGTCTTAAAGGCATACCTCTGTAGACATTTCTGAGTGATATGTAGCTTTGAACAATTATGATGCTTCCACTTAAGAGGAAGAGATCTGTTGTCACTTCCTGTACTGTTTATGCTATATTTATTTCTCATATCTCAAAACTGAGTGAAGCAGAGATTTGGTGCTGTAGCCGTAAGGGCTTTTTCACACACTTTTCCCCTATTTCCCCCTCCTTTTATCATTCTAAAAACATATCCCTCTGAAAACATAAATATAGGAATTGTTTTATTATAGGTGATACCCCCTTACATGGAAAGGTCTATTCGTCAGAGTCTATTCACGGGTGTGAGCCCCAGAGTCAGTTGCTTCCTTTTCCTGAAGGAGACTTATTTCTCAGTGGTCAGAAAGGAGTCCACTGCAGAAAAAAATACAGGCTTTTCCTGAAAAGATTAATATTGCTTATTCTGTCAACTCTCTACCATCAACCATCAAACAGGAGGACAAAAAAGCATTGGCAAAAACGCCAATTCAAGAAGTGCTTTAGGGTGCTGTGATAGTCAGGTGGCTGAAGATGTGGGTAATCCACTTCACAGGCCAAATTTTAGATTTTCCATTCCTAATTATCTTTATTTAGTTAACTTTATTTAGCAGCATCTTGAGTGTGCTGATTTCAGATGTCTCTCAGCTTAGGCTGTTGATCCCTCGAGATAACATTCTAATTTAACTTTCCATGCAAACTATTGTGGATGTGAGGAAATAAAATAAGGTTTTGGATCTCATTAAGGTGTTACAATGCCCACACCTTCTGTCAAATCTGACACTTAGAAGTCAGTAGCATTATTAATAGTGATTTGAAGGCCTCTCAGATTGTAAAGAGCCTAAATGTATGCCAAGTTGGAAGAAAGGGTCTTAGGTTTGAAGAAAACTGAAATGAAAATAGAATTACATTGTTCCAAAAGACCTGGGTTTGAGTTCCATTATTTTCCTTACTTGATTTCTGTTGTACCATTTCAGCTGTTTAAGCCAACACATTACTGTATTTACAATGCATCACTACAGTATTTATCATCCTAATCAAATCTGCAGCTGGTTTTCTTAAGTGGAGATTCAGTACTGGCTCCTTCATAAACAACATTGAATCTTCTTAAATTTAAATATAGTGCTCAAGACAATATGCTCATCCAAAAAAAAAAAAAAAAAAAAAAAGCTCATTCTGTTTCCATTTGAAGAGATGTGTTTGCTGCATGTTAATGTTGAGTTCTGTAATGTTTTTCCTTGAAATATCATATAGACTGTATTTTGGTAGAAAATGTGTCATAATGTTTTCTGATATTTTCAGATGAGCTAAAGTGTATATCTGTTCTTAATTTATTCCCTCTGCTGAGGCTATGTACATCCTCAGCAGCATATTTAACCAAATGGATTTTTTTCCTTAGCAGATCAAACTGAGTTCTGCTGCAGGCACAGAACTTCCTATTTAAATGACAAATGTCTCTGCTTGCAGATTTGAAAACTCACTTATTGACTCTTTCATCTTGTGTAAACAAATAATCAGACTATCACCGCTATGGCAGGGAAAGTAGAAGAATAAAAGGGAAAAGGAATTTTTGGAAGTACTGCCAAATATTGCATTACTTGGAATGAAAAACGACTTGTTTGCTGTTAATGTTGCCATTATAAACAGATAGTAGACAGCAATGCTAAGAAAGAACAAAGAAAAATCTACAAAGACTCTGTGTTATGAAATATTTCTTCACACTTAGAATGCAGTGAGTTTTTCTTCTTTTTTTTTTTTTCAAATGACAGCAGAGAAGTCCTGATTTTTAAGAACATATTTTAGGGTTTTTTCACAATTAAATTCTAAGACCTGTTTATTTAAGAAATTTTCATTTAAATTTGCTTTAAATTTAAATGCAGTTTGATCTCCAAGTGTCCAAAGAGTTTAAATATAATATCATTTAGTTATCCCTTGAAAAGTCTAAAGTTTACTTATTTCTAAGTGATATATAATTTTTTTTTAGATAAAGCATATATATATATATATAAATATATACATATATATAAAGGTAATGGGTGTGAGACGTGCCTTATGTTTTTTGCTTTGCATTCATAATGAATTGTTATGAGGGAAATGAAAAATCAAGGGGATCTAAAGAAAATGGTGCCTGACTGGTCTTTTTTCATGTAACAATGCTTTGAAAAATGTTACTGTTGAACAATCTTTACAGGGTAAATAAAAGTAGTGGAATTGCTCAAGGAATAAGGTGCTAATCTTGAAGTGAGGTAGGTCCATAATGAAGAAAACATATACTGCAGCTTTTAGGCCTGATCTGCAACTGCTATTGTTACAAAAATCACCTGCCTATACTGAACAAAAAGCATTTCTATGGATTCATGGAACTGTATTGGTAAATATTGGCTGGGGTTATGGACAAGTAAGATGTTTCTTCTCAGAGCAGGGTTTCTTCTTTTTTTACAAATGTTTTATGGCTCCCCTAAATTAGAAAAAAGAATCTTTGTGAAAGCAGATGGAAGTTACATGTTAAGCCAAAGTCTCTGAGATCCAGATTCAGTGAAATTGCTGTGCTTTAAATTCAGCTATTCCAGCTGTAATCAGAGTTGCTCAAAACAGTAGACACACGTGTAATTTGCAGTTACAGATGAACTTTCCTTCTAAGATTAAAATTTGTGTTCTTTAGAATTGATATTTCCATTTACAACTGTAAAGTCTTATAAACATAAGTTTTCTTTCACAGCTAAACTGTATTGCAATGGAGAGGTGTAGGATAATAGAATGGATGTTTGCCATAAAATAACTAAATTTTAGGGAATATAAGTCATTGCTATGAAGTGGTTTATTTAGAATGCACAGGAAAACAAATTTGAAGAAAGTAAACAATATCTTTGCTCTGAATCTTACAATAAATAACAAGTTTGCAAACTAGGAGGTGAAAATTTGTTAGTCTTAAATACTATTTGGTACCTGAGATTAATTTTTCATTTCTGTGTATGAATCACTTAGGCTAAGACACCTGCATTTTTAAATATTATTAAAAAAAAAAAACCCAGATGCATGCTGGAGGAAACTAATATCAAACACATTGTTAACTCATTGCAAAAATTTCACAGCAACATGAAAAATTAACATTTCTGGATCTATATGGAGGATGAAAATGTGTGTACATAAAAGACCTGCAAGCATGTATCTACAGAGTGGTTAAATGAATACTGTCAGAATACTCTGTGTTACCATTTTTGAGTATTGTCATTTAAATGCATATTTTGAGTTTGATTTCATCACTAGATATGTGTACTAATTACAGTAAATGTTGGAATAATCTTACACATTTGTGCCAGGGATATTTTACTTCTACTTGAAAAAAAGCTTCACTTATTCCCCCAATAACTTCTCTGTTCATTAAAGAAACCTCTTAAATCCTCAATATTAATTATATTTTGCATTTTCTTTCCTAAGACTAACAGTGATTTTTCTGCTTATTTACAAATCTATTAGTATTCCTATTGGAAGTTTGTGTGGACTGACACAGGGACTAAGATGAAGAGAAAATAGTGAAAAATAATTTATTTACTTATTGTAATCAAAAAATATGTAACATCATAACAAATGAAATTCACTGAATAAAGTATACCGTGTCTTTAAAAGGTCTCAGATAATGTCGTACTTGCCTCTTTCAGAATCAACAGGGATTTTTTCCCTCTTTCAGTGAGAGAAGAGTAAGTTAATTCAAAGGAAAAGCAAATAAATTAATGATAAAATATAACCCAAGGGGCAACTTTTTCTGCTAGATGTACTGATAAAACATCAATAGTATCTCATTGTCTTCTTTCTTTACACCATATTTACCTTGGAATAGTTAGAGTAATATAACATCATAGAATGGTTTAGGTAGGAAGGAACCTTAAAGATCAGGTAGTTCCAACCCCTCTGCCATGGGCAGGGACACCTTCTACTAGACCAGGTTGCTCCAAGCCCCATCCAGCCTGGACTTAAATACTTCCAGGGATGGGGCATCCGTAGCTTCCCTGGGCAACCTGTTCCAGTGTCTCACCACCCACACAGGAAAGAAGTTCTTTATATCTAATCTAAATGTACCTGCTTTCAGTTTAAAGCCATTATCCCATGTCCTATCACTACATGTCCTTGTAAAGTATCCTTCTCCAGCTTTCCTGTAGCCCCCTTTAGGTACTGGAAGGCTCCTATAAGGTGTTCCTATAGCCTTCTCTTTTCCAGCCTGGACAAGCCCAACTCACTCAGCCTGTCTTCCAGCCCTCTGATCATCTTTGTGGCTTTCCTCTGGACTTGCTCCAACAGGACCATGTTCTTCTTATGCTGGGGCCCCCAGAGCTGAAGGCAATACTCCAGGTGGGGTCTCATGACAGCTGAGTAGAGGGGGAGAATCACCTCCCTTGACCTGCTGGTCATGCTTCTTTTGATGCAGTCCAGGATATGGCTGGCTTTCTGAATTGTAAGCACACATTGCTGGGTCATGTTGAGTTTCTCATCAACCAACACCCCCAATTCTTTCTACTCAGCCCATATTTAGCCCATAAGACCTGTTACAGAAATATAGCTCAATTGGTTGAAATGGGAATGATCTATCATGCTAGTGTAAGTTAGATCTGGGATATAGTCTTTGTTTTCAGTCTTTTGTAGATAGTTCTTATAAGGCTAAAGAGGCTAGAAAGAATGTTATTTTGGTGTGTTTTGTAGTCTCTGCAGAAAACCGCATTTAAACTAACCCATTTTTACACACAGTCATCCACAGTCATTATTACCATACCAGGGAGACACCACCTCAGTTTAAAATTCATTATTTATTTATAAAACTGTTAGCTTGCTTTTTGTCTACGCTGGGTGAAGAAGCTAATCAAAATCTCACAGCTTTTGCTATCACTCAAGGACTCCTGGGCAGAAAGTAATCTGTAGCTTGGGATTGTTGCAAGCCAAAAGTTGGACAGTTTACATAATGATTGACAGCTCAGGGGTCTTATTTCACTAAGGCTGGAACCTACCTCCCTCTGCTACAGGAGGTTATATATCATGGGCCGAATCTTCAGTTTATTCAGGCAACCATCCCATTACTGTGGAAGTTCAAAAAAGTAAAAGCATCAGCTAACTTCAGCAGGCATTTTGCTTTAAGAGGACCTTCAACACCATGTGCCTCTAATGACTGTGAGTACATTTTAATCAGGAAAGTTCTCCCAATAAATCTCAACTAGATGGCTTGTATGATTGAGAACTATTCATGCAAGCATCTACAAGGCTCCAAAGCACGGAGCGGATTTTGAAGTGTGGAATAAATAAATAAATACATCTTCTTGACTAACTGTCCTGTGTTAGTATTCTAACAGTTTATGCTTGATCTTGCTTTTAAATAAATAAAATTTTAACTTGAAGAAGAAATTTTAATTTAAAATCCTGGACTACTCAGTCCATCGGTCACTATGTACAATTTGGATATTATATGCCTGCTTGAATAAGCTGTGTATTAGTCATGCTAATTTTCCAAGGGCATTTTGGTCATCAGAAAGAGTGGCAAGCTGCAGTGAAAAGAGAAAGACAGCTGAAAGTGAAGGGTTCTGTTTACCATTTCCTTCACTGCGTAAGTGTTTATGTGTGAATAAAAAATACCCAATACAGTTGGACTCTGAAAATCTGTGGTGCTGTATAGTAATGCATGGAATAGAATAGAAATTTTGTGTAAGTTTTAAAAACAGTTAAAGTTTAAAAGCATCCCCAAATGTCTCAAATTCAGGAAAAATTATGTGCCTAACTCCCCTACAATTATTTGCCTTAAGGTAAATAATTACCTTGAAATCATATTGGGGTTTTAAGTTACAGCTGCCTCAGCAGCAGTCTGCAATGAAACAAGTAGACTGAAGGTTGCAAAAGATGTACATGGATCAAAATTTACTGATATCACTACTATATATTCATAACAAGAGTCTGATGATAGAAAAGAAACAATGGAAAACCTCTGAATCCTGGGAACAGGATACAATAAAACTCTTTCTTTCTATCACTAATCAGTAGTCATAATCAGAAAACCATCAGTAGTCATAATACGTAAGGGAATATTAAACTGAAATTCAGGCCAAAATATGGTGGCTGCCCTACATTGACTACCTAATCCCAAGGAGAAGAGAACAGCTAGTCTGTCTTTCTGAAAACATCACCAAGACAGAACCTGCAAGAAGCAGAAGAATTGTTCTTTGGTAGATACTGCTGAATATTAGAAATGTTAAACTCCCTGCTGTTAACAGTTCCAAAGATGAGTTTATCTATAATTCAAAGCCATATCACTGTTCCATTTTTCTTTGATGGATCTTTTAGTATTATTTATTAGTGTATGGAATGCTTACTGCTCCTTTATTTGCTTATTTGTATGTTTACCTATCAAAATCCTTGAATGTTTTCTCTCTTGGAAAATATATATTTAGTGGCATGCCTTTTGAATACAGAATTGTATGTCATGAGCATAGAATTACTAGCTGTTGCTGTGAGCTCACCAGGTAGCTTTAATTTTTCATTTAAAAAAAACCAAACAAAATTGGTAAGTGAGGCACCAACACTTCTTTTGTTAGCCGGGTATTTGTTTTCCTACTGTCAGTGCTATCAATGGTCAAGTCATGTTTGTATGATTGGCAGCATCACGCTTGGAGACAGCTGTCTCCTGAGTGCTGACAATGTGCTTCCTGAGTGTCAATGTCTTCCACACAGACGTGTGTTACTCGTGTTACCTGGTATCCCATTCTTTCCCTTTTCTTTCCTTTCTGCCTCTTTGAGTGTCTTTTTTTTTTTTTTTTTGAGTTGTTTCTACATGTATCACCATGATGTCCATGACCTTTACTAACATCAATGAATTTTTGTTTACAGTATGACTTTCCTGAGCGTAGTGAATCATGTAATGTCATACTGGTAGCCACATAAGGGACGGAAGGAATAGAAGTATATGTATCCTGAAGATGCCCCACTGAAGCAGAGACAGATTGAAATTCCAGTGTGATAAATGTTCCTTATGTTTCTATATGTTTGCAGTTTATGCCTATGTGTTGAATAGCTCCGAGTTTTCAAAAAAATCACAGGTTTTTTTGACAGATCCTTTTTTGGTTTTGTTTGTTTGTTTTCCAGGAGCTTATTAAAGATTCCCTTTTCCTTTTTTTTTTTTTTTTTTTAACCAGAAATATCCTAACTAATCATTTTGCAACACAGACAGTTTACTGTGTTGGGTAGCAGTTCTCACAGCTCTGCGTAAGACTTGTGAGATTCAGAACAGCTGTTTTCTTTATACACCTTTCCTTTTATTTCTGATGATTTTTCCAACACAAATATGAATTGCTTACAGAATAAGACTCTCATATTTTATTTTCTGACTGAAAAGGAAAGCTTTAAAGACATACTCTGAAAATGGAGTTGTAGAATTTTTTGACATGTCAGACTTGTAGTCTGCATGTAGGAAAGTTTGTTTTCTTTTGTTTTTCTGTGCTTTTAAGTCTCAGACGGGAGTAAAGTGACCCAAATCTTCTGGAGGAGGATTGAAGGCAACACACAGAGAAAAAGTGCGGGTTATATTGCAGTGTTATTCTTTCCTACCCTTCTGTGATTGCTCTGAGGGAGCCAGAGGCTTGAATTTTAAAGTCTTAGGTAAATCTCATATTATATTCTAGGTATAATATTAGCTTTCCTGTCAGTTACTAACATTCACCCAGAAGGGGTTAGCAGTATGTATAGGCTGTGAGAAAAGATTAGGAGTAATGGGAGTTACTACTATTCATGACCCAATGAAATGTAATGGTTCTGTACATATCTTATGAATCTTCTTCGTGATTTGGGCTGGGTTTTTTTGATACAGTTATGTTCTTAAATTTTAGGGCATTGCCACTTGTGGTAATAGACTGGACCAAAGAAACTCGAATAACAGAGAACGAAATCTTTTAGGATGCCCTGACATATTGAATAGTTTTTCTGCTTGTAAAATTATATGTTCTGATGTCCAGAAGCTACTAATTTTTTTTCAGAGTATCACATTTTGTTGTATAAATTAATTATTGCCATTCATTTACCTACTGGCAAATTAATTTGAGGGAGCAAATGTTGCATGACAGAAAATCAAAATAGTGCATATCTTAAAATACTAACATTTGATTGAATGGGTGGTTTGGATAATTTTGAGAAACAGTTAAATATCTAATCTGGGTTAGTAAGTGTTGTGTTTTCAGAGAAATGGAAGCATGGTCAAGCCACCAGTAGATTTCACATGTGATGCTGAGGTACTTCCCCAGTTCCTCTTTATGTTGGTTTTGGAAGCAAACATTCTTTTCTTGATCTGTCAGATGCAACTGACCCTCACTTCAACAAATATAGCCCACTTACCTGTCTATTTTTAATTTACGTGGAAACACTGTGCAGCAATATCTATCATAAGAGCAGAAATATGGGTTAGTGATAGAAAGAGTTTTATTGTGTCCTGTTCCCAGGATTCAGAATGTTCAAAATCAGAAATATAGATACAATCCCTGCCCTCCTGAATTTAATGGAATACTGGATTCACAGGAAATTCAGGAGGAAGAGGAAGAGGAGGGCCACTAAATAAGCCTAACAAAAACCTTACTAATCAGTACTGGCTGGGAGCATTTTTATGTACTTCCTAAGTGTTGTGTTGTCCAAACTGGTGCAAAATTGCCTGCATGATGATCCTTCACAAAAAAAATTGCTATTCCAAGGCTCACAGAAACAGGTAAACATAGGCCAGACAGTTACACAGTCCTTGACCAGGTAACAGCCATTTTTTTTTTCTAGGAAGCAACATGTACATGTTCTTCTCGTGTTAGTGTTATTTTGACAATGAATAACCATGTTGTTCTTATTTTGCATGGTATCATTCTCTTTATGCATCTACTGCACTATGCTGTCCCTTCATGTTACTATAAAAACAGGACAAAGATTTGAGTGTGATTTATTAGGTTCAGGTAGGAGTGTACCCACATTCTTCCAAGGGTAAAAGCTTCTCCTGGATTTGCCTTAAACATACACATGGAGACAGCTATGCTTACTGGGGGAACAGAGTAAAAAGCAATATTCTGGTTAAAAGTATTTGCACTGCACCAAAACGAGACAACCAACAGCTAGCTTAGTTCAGGCTTAGGGACTTGCTCATCTGGCAAGAATAATGCAATGGATTGGTTTTGACATAGGACTAAGGCCAAGCAGCTACTAAAGTGGAAGAGAGTGTAGAACATCTCCACTTAGCAAGCAAGCATTCAGAATTAATACCTTAAAGTTCAATGCACTACAATAGTAATAGGTGTGTGTTCCCTTGGCTTTTCTTCAATATTCTGTTTCAATGCTGATAGGTACATTTTTCAAAATTCATATAGTAGGCTTCTTTATTAGCTTATAAACTTTGAATATCCTTTCATCATTATTGACAGCATTATAGGAAAAGCTCTTAAGTGGATATGGCTCTGTATTTATAAAAGTATGCACAGTCATGAGTTTAGACATGTTCAAATATACATTTGAAACATTATTTTTTTCTTACAACAATAACAACTTTTCTGCAATATTGAATATAAAAAGTTCTGCATTTTAAGTGTTGTGATCCTAGTTTCAGAGATATGCTGTATATCTTAAAAAAAACCCCACCATAAATTCCTAGGAAGCTTATCAAAAAAATGTTCAATAACAAAAAAAACCAAAACAACTTACCAACTGATTTCTCCAGAAATTTCTTTCATGTTTAATTCACATGATCTCTGAAGGAGTAAAGAGACAAGAAAGTACCACACTAGTAGCTGGGACAACTTAGGGGTTTTTGAGCAGTATCTTACTCCCTGCTAGAATGTGATGATACAGATAACACTATATCTTATCTCTTAATCTGCTCTTGTGGCATCAACAGCAAATTTAATGTTTTAGGAATTTTGTGTGCACAAACAGTATAGATATTCTGTCTTCCAGGACATACTGAAGGAATCTAAAATCCCAGGATTTCCAAGGATATAATCCTTTTTTCCTGCCCTCTAAACCCCCCAAATCTCATGTTTTTGAAATATGCAGTATTTTAACTAGAACAACTTAAGACGACTGAATACAAGTATTACACTACATAGAATAATTAACTGAATAATATTTCAATATTCAGTCATAGTAAGGAAATGGAAAATTGTGTCATCACTTTTCACGTCCATGGTAAATGATCTACTTATAAGCCATAGTATATCCCTGAGAGATATATTAGCCACTTACAAAGATCCACTATTTAAACAGATTATTCCCCCCCCCCCTCCCCCAAGAGCTAACTTTTATCCTGGTTTCAGCTGGGATAGAGTTAATTTTCTTCTCAGTAGCTGTAGTACAATGCTATGTTTTGGGTTTATTATGAGAATAATGTTGATAGCGCATAGTGGTGTTTTTGGTTGCTAAGTAATGTTTATTCTAAGTCAAGGACTTTTCAGTTATTTAGGCCCTGGCAATAAGAAGGCTGGAGTGGCATAAGAAATTGGGAGGGGACACAGCCAGGACAGCTGACCCAAACTAGCCAAAGGGATATTCCATAGCATCGAACGTCATGATACATATATAAACTGAGGAGATTGGCTGGGGCAGGTGGATCACTGCTCAGGGACTGGCTGGGCATTGGTCAGTGAGTGGTGAGTGATTGTATTATTCATTACTTGGTTTTTTGTTTTGTTTTTTTTTTTCCTTTTGAATTTTATTCCTCTGTCCCTCTCTCTCCTTTTCATTACAATTTTTATTATTATCATTGTTATCGTATGCCATTTTATGTCAATTATTAATTTGTTCTTATCTCAACCCTCAAGTTTCACTTTTTTCCCCAATTCTCCTCCCCATCCCACTGTGAGGTCAGGGGAGTGAGCGAGTGGCTGTGTGATACTTAGTTGCAGGCTAGGGTTAAACCCTAACACTTTTCATTAATGATTTTATATACTTTTGGTATTTTAATTCATTCTAGTAATGAATTATGTGAGTACTCAGAAGTCTAAATTATTTTATAGAAAATGGTTTCCTGATAAATTTATTTGATAAGTGACACAATTTTATAGAAAACTACAAGTATCTAGTTCTTTAGAACATGAAATTACAATATGCTACTTTAAGGTAGGCCTATGCTAAGCTTTTCCATAGAGAGAAACATATGCACTGATGAAAGCTAGTAAGGAACCAGTTCAAAGCTTTCTGTCATGAAGACTGTTTTAAAAGTTATTGTCTAAGGAAATTTATTCACTTCCTTCTTCCAATCAGATGTACTACAATGTTTTATATTCCTGGATAAATGAGGTAGCCATGAAACTCCTTGAAAGAAAAAAAAAATCATTAAAGTGAAACTCTTTTAATATAAGTAAGAAGAAGAAGGAAATCCAACAAACATGATATGGCAAAGAACAAGCTATGGGTAATATCTCAGAAATATTTGCTTGTGTTAAACCTCAAAGTATTTAACAGCTATGCTACGTCTTCCACCTGTATCTTCCCTCTAAACCAAAAAGTAAAGCAGAGCTCCGAAGTTCATGTGAAAATGAAAAAGAAACTTTTTTTCATTGTTTTGTGAGCAGGCTATTTACAGTAATTTCTGAACACTGTAGTTTGTAACTGCTTCTTAATCTCCCTCACTCTGATATTGAAAGGTGGGAATAAAATTCTCCTTTAAAACTCCTCTTTGTTTAACTGAACCTTGACTATGCAAATTTAATATAAAACTTATAGCTTACGATTGAGAAAGCCCAGAGGTGATATGAATGGATAGATACACTACTTACATTCCTTCGGTATGTATGGACTTTTCTACCTACTTAAAAAAAAAAAAAAAAAAAAAGAAGCTGCAACATTATTTCGTACAGAGGAAATGGGTATTTTCAGCTCAAGATGAGAGACGTCAAGAGCCTGGGAGTTTATGTTCACTGGCACTTCACATGACATTTATTACTTTTACCTGCATGGACTCCATTTGTACTTCTTTCATCATATTTCACTTTGTATTTAGGACATAATCAAAGAAAAATATAGTGGAACCCATAGAAGTGGATTATCTACCCTGATGAGCTGAATTTATGCTAGTATAATTTTATAGATTTTGTTATGGCAGCACAGGGAGTCAGGTTCACCGAGTTCTGTTTGGTTTCCATTAGAAACCATAAATCTTTCTCCAGTGCTAGAAAATCAGCCCAGGTATCTTCACATTCAGTTCCAATTCACTATCACATTTGCAAGTCAGAAAAGCTCTCTGAAATGAATGATGAAGGAATCATTTTCTGTCAATCACTTGATAAGCTAGCTGTGAAAGCCCAATATGTATGTATTTATATCTCAGACCCTCGCAGCCAACTTCCATAAAATATAAGAGAAATAAAGAACCCACAGATTGTTGATAATGTATGTGAAAACCGAAGGAGTGAAATTATAAAGTGTTCTTTAAAAAATCCAGCTAGTTAAAGGAGTAATCATAGTCCTAGATTCAGTACTGCAGAAGCCTTTTGCAATAGGGCCCCAGTGATTTCACAGCAGAGTGGAGACAGATGTGGGAACAGAGCACTGCTCCTGCAAGTAACCTTCATCTCAGGAGTTCAGCTATTTGTGCTCCAAAAACCATTTGGTTAAAGCATGGTCATATGTCATTGGCTCAGTTTTATTGGGAAAATTGTTTATTGGGAAAGAAATACGAAGGTACCTAAGTTAAGCCATGCAATATAATAAAAGTAAAACCACAGAAATGCAATTGCTAAGTCAGGAATTGTTAGCAGATGAAGGATTCACAAGGAAAATACCGGCATGAGAAGATACAAACCCCTAAGAACAAAAGCACTGAAACAGAAAAAAGCAAGTCAGCAACATGAAGGATCAACCCACTCCCAGGAGCAACAGAAATCAACTCTTCCTATCCTGACTGACAACTACCTGGCCAGCTGAGCCTCCTCACCTCCCTCTTTGGGTAAGGTGAGCTTATTAATGTGTCACTGGCATGCTTAAGTCCCAGCTAGCTGCTGCGTTAACCGAGAAATGACTGCCTTGTACTCTTGAACTGTTTAGATCCTGCTTGCAGAGTCTCTTCACAAGTGGCTGAAGTTCCGTAATTAAAATGACCTGTCAGGATGGCCCACAAGGGGCGAAGAATTCCCCTGAGCACGTATTCCCTCGTGAAACAGTAAGGGAGAAGGATGTGGGCAAATTTATTATCTGCTTTGAAGCCTGGCCTGGGAAGCTGGTATGAATAAACTTCTAGAAGCTGACTGTAAAATGCCCTGCTGCCACATATTTTGGGTCTTCCTGCAGCTTCCCCTTCCATACCGACTGGATGATAGAAACATAATATACTGCTTTAAATATCTCTTGATATCTTTTGGTACCTTATTGGTTCAGGTTTTTTATCTAAGTCTTTTTGTTGATCTTTTTTTCCAGGCATTTCTCATTTTCGTCCCTTTGTTCAAATAGCCTTTTACTTTCTCTGAACATGGTAAGTATTCGATGCTTGCTGGACCCTTTACAGCTATTCAATAACCACGTGTTTCATAGCCTTACTATAAAAGCTGGAAAAACATTATCTCCAGCTTTCCTTCTCACTCCCTTCCTTTCTGTCATGTAATCAAACATTCTTTGTATGGCTTTGTTCGTGGCAGGGTTTCACAGAATGATTCAAAACGGATGATAGTTTTTAGGCTGCTTGAATACACTCTACATTTAGTTTCCTTTGTCTGTGTGATGCCTTGCACAAGTATTATCACTTCCTTTTATCATTTCATCAGAAATATGCTCACTATAATATAAAATTTTCTTCATTAAGAATAATGCATGCTTTTTTCTGCTTTATTTCAGTCTTAGAGATTATAGTTTATATCATCCAAACTCTTTTTGGTTGAACTTTTCAAGTATGTCCTTTTTAATTTGTCTCCATTTTTTTTCAGACAAAAATATTAATTTCCTTAGACTTCTTGATTTGCTGTATAGTTAAGACTTGCACCATGATTAACTTTTTAAGTTCAGTAGCTGTCATGCAGTACTAATAAAGAATAAGAAAGCCACGTGCTTTTAAAATGTCACCGTTTATATGAAACAATAGGCATAAACAGTGAGTCACATACAGCAGTAATGTCACATACAGCAGTAATTCTTTTCTTTTTCCTAATCCCTGATCAAATGAATCTACAAACTACCACTTGCAGAGTTTTGGGTTTTTTTTCTTTCTGGTAGATGTTTGAAAACTAATACATTATTGTGTATTTCTCTCATTGTTTTTACAAGCTATTCCTTTGCGTTTTATCATCTCAGGTATCTTATACCTGATTGTTTTGTTCTCTATGTAAGAGAGTTAATATCTGCAAACACGGATTTTATGATTTCTTTTGAAATTTCAATATGAAATTCAAACTTACATTCTTACCCTAGCCATATTCAATTAGCTTCTATCTATCTTAAATTTTACATATTCAAATAGCATAAGAAAATTCTACAAAACATTTTACTCATGATCCTGCTGCCTATCATTTGATAAAATCCAGGTCTTATGAAGTAAAACTCTAGACTAAATGTGCTTTAATAGCAAAAATAAAGGCTAAGTTTTAAGTGCATGCATTTCCTTGTATGTTTTATGTGCCATGCACCATTAAGAGCACACTCAGTCCAGCTAACTTGAAAGAACTTTGATGTTTTCTGCTCAGCAGGAGCAGTTTTTAATTTTAATGAAAATAATCTATAAAAACAATGCCTATGATTTACCTACATCACAAATTTTTCATGTGTGTATAATCTTCCCAGGCATAGCTGTTAGAAGACCAAACATCCCATGTTTCATGGTATGAGAAAGTAGCTTTTTGGAGGGTATTTTAAACCTTATTGCATGGGTGTTCCATTTTTTTTAGCATGGATGTGCTTGGACAGTGCAATAGGAGCACATTGTGGACCACAGCCCAACTGAGGTGGGGCCCAAAATCCCCTGGTGGGGGGTGTTCCTTTTTACAAGGTTATGCTTCCTCTGTATCGTTGTGTTTATGCTGCAGCTTTAGAGATTGGAATCGCTTTGGTAATAATTTTTTTTGGTATGTCTACTTTGAGGACATGGTAGGATATTTGCCCTTTAAAGCTATGACTTGTTTTCTATCCACTCCCTAAATACAAATGACAGTATAATTCATATAACTATGGCTTTTTAAGGAAATTTTGTTTTCATTGCTTATGTCTGTAGATCCATTACTACTTACAAGTTTTGTCAGGCTTTTTTTGTGCTCTTTTTTGTGGTTGGTGTTTTTATTTTTCCCCTTGAAATGTTTTAATAATTAGATTGTTAAAGTACAGAGAAATGCCACTGTAACTTGACATCTATCACCTGAAAAGTTGGAATTTGGACATGTGGGCATTTTAGAAAATGTAATAACTTTTCTATAGCTTAAGTGTCAACAGAAGTCAAACACACAAGAGGCCCAACCCTGTATGAAAGGAACTTGTTAAAAGCAAACAGAAATATTATTTTCATTAAGCAACTATTATAAAAGTTCACAAGAACAAAAGGAACAATTTACCTAATTATTGTTATTTTAGGTGAAGAGTTGTGAATGAAGAAATACACAGGAATAACAGGATGGAAGAAAGTATAACTCCCACCATAGGTTTTTTTCAGATTAGAGATAACCTTACAAAGAATATATACAAAACCATAACTAGTCAAACCCACAAATTCTGTTCTCGATGACCCTCATGAGGGATGCCTACACTGTTTTTTCTAGTTTGGAGCAAGATCTTATTTACCATATGTATGTCAACATTAATGTATCCACAGTTTGCTTTGGTTTATAGAACAAATTCAAAGGGTGCAAATTTGGTTAAGTCTGAATAGAACTAAACTGAAAGACACGCTTCACTAGCACACCATAAGGGAACTGATCTGAGTAGCTGAAAAAACCCAATTATGTAATATATTTCAGATCACAGTAATAAAGCCTGTGTTTTCTTACTTCTTACCTTTCTCTTCTTCCCATTCCCCTGACAGGACGTACTACTAGCAGGGAAAATTGAAGGTGCTTTGAAACTTGTCATCACCACTCTGCCTTTCAGATAAATTTGTTGAGACAAATGTTATAGCCCTCCCAAAGACATATTTCAGACAGCTGGTAAAAGTATTACTTCCTACTTTTGCTAAGGCTGCCTTTCAGTAAGTTTTGTTATCTTGGCTATGAAACAAGTAAAACTAAACTTGATAATGGCTTATTCATTTCTTCTTTTCCCTTTTATCTTCCTTAATTTTTCTGTTGAGAGAGAACATATGTTGAAGAGTTTAAAAATCTTTCTTTACTTTAAATAAAATCCACTATTTTATTAAAAAAAAAACAAACAAAACACAAACAGCAAAAACAAAAAACCCCAAACCCCCTAATGTTTTTACTGATCTTAACTTTCAGTGTCAGCCTTTTCAATGCTTACAGATAATATGGGAAATTCTTCCTGTGGGATGATACTCATTTAATGGGTTATGCACTTAACCTTAACATGCAAAGCCATTTGAAGCCTTAAGAGTGTGCAAATGGGTAAATGATGACCTGCCAAGGTGCTCAGGAGCTGCCTTTGCCAATACCATATTCCTCCAGCCAGCCTTTTTCTGCTGTATGATTTAACTGATCTTGTCTACAAACCCTTTTGTAGCCCTGTAAATATTGATTTTTTAAAAGTAGTGAGTAACTCACAGATAAAGCTCGATAGCAACATCTCTGTTGGATGCAAATAAGAAGCAAAACTTGATGATTTTTGTCTTATCTAGAAAAAACTACTTATCTAGGAAAACTACTGAGTGTATTGATTACAAACAGGAAAACTTCATTGCTCAGCTAAGACAATAACCCCCTCAAAAATCCAATAAACAAACAGCATAAAAAATAAAAAACAAGAAACAAAACAAACAAACCAAAATCCCCAGAAGGCTAATTAACCAAATTACTCCTTTTAAGAAATGATGGTGAAGTTATGAGTTATATGCTAGGCTGTAATTACTAAGTGTGTACATTTTTTACTTATACAACCATTCTTTGACCTTTTAAAAGATATCATTTAAGTCCTCCTCACTTAGCAAGTAGGTGATTGACTTTAATACAGAAGTGTTTCACATTTTATTAAGCAGAAACAAAGAAAAGGTAACATTATAAAAAACTTCTAAGAAGTTTGGCCTTCTTTCTAATATACTGCATTAAAATCAAAGGCATAATTTTATGCTTCGAAGGAAGATGCATCCATGTTAGAAATTCATGGATTTCAAATGCATACACTTTATTGGTGTGACAAGCAGTACAAATGTTGCTAAAGTGTAAAGAAAGAGGCAGGTCCCTCAGGTATCTGTCAGAAATTGGTACAATCCAAGTAGGGCAGGACCAAGTATTTGCGTGTACTGACACTGTCTTGTTCCAGTACAATAGCCAAATAATTAATGGTCCCTTCTGTGATGTTTTTCCGTTGTTAGTTATAAGATAAAACACCCACAAATGCAGCCACATGCAGTATAGGAAATAAATACGTTCTCATCCTATGTGACTTAGCAAAATACGGAAGCTTTCCTATTACACAGAGGAGCAAAGAAAAAGATTTTCAAAGTTTTGCGTTTTTTTAAAATCAATTTTGTAAAAACAATAAATACAAGACAGAGAGCACACATCACAACTGCTAGCTGACAGATGACTCTTTATTCAATAAAAATACAGGAGAGAAGTAGAAAAATAAGTATTATGAATGTGTTGGTGCAAGCCTTGATTACCTGGCAACATTATGGGGAACAGATGGGAATACCAAAAGCCAAGTGAGTCTTCATTATTTTTATATTTCTTGTGGTTTCTATGAAAAGACACAAATACATTTATTTGGAATTTTCATTGTATGAAACTACCAAAATTTAAAATGTTTATAAAGCTATGAGAAGCCTCATAATGTGTATTATTTCATTAGAGACAGACATCATGAGAAAGTTTCCAAATAAATACACTTTCCAGAAGTTCATGTCTGATATGAGAACTATTTCAAAAGAATTCACCCAATAGTTTGAGCAATGTAGTTTTCTGGAATTTTTTTTTGGTGTGTGTTCTTACAAAAATCCAGATCTAATCCAAACTGTAATTTTTTTTCCCCTCTGAATTTCTGAGTAAGTTAAAGAAAGTGGTAGTCCCACAAACTGAAGATTTACTTACATGCAAGGCACCCAAGCACAAGGGTGACAAGTCACTTCCTCAGAAGGGACAGTATTAGCCTATGTAGGGCAGGATTGGAACAGAGATGCCAAGTCTGACACAGAATCAGGCAGCTGAGCAGTCTCACAGACAGGAGCAGAATCTACTCTGGGCTTTGATCACCCAGATATTGAGTAGATTTTTGAATATTTCAGCTAAGGACTGTCTCATCAAAAAGCTAAATCACATTTTAGGAGATTATTTTTATGTATATCTCATATGTAAGTTTGAAGTTCTTACAACCTTTTATTTATTTTTTTTTTCTTTAAACTGTTGGGTTTTTTATAAGAACCAGCAAATTTTTTTGGCAGAATAATAATAACAATTATTTTTGCCAGAGTTTCTAGAACCTGAGGTACTTTGAGCTTTTAGAGATGCAGAACACTCAGATGGAGTTAAGAGAAAGTCATTGGGTTTCTCAAATAGATGTTTGGGAAAAGTTAGCATGCAGACCCTGCTAAATTGCAAGGATGAATTTGGAGTCTGGTTCCTTCAGGTGCCAGGGAAAATGACGAAGTCTCCCTGAGCTCGCATAATTCATTGCACGAAATGGGATCATTGGCAGAAAACCAACTCTGAATGTTTGGAGGACTCCTTACTATCATCAGAAATTCTTCCTGCCACTAACTCTTGTGTTAGCTCAACCACATATTTTCCTTCACATCTTGCTGGTGGAAACTATCGTTATTTCGATTTGCTATTATGGCTTGTCTATGGTGGTCTTGCATACTTGCATAGAATTGAAAATCTAGCATGACCCCAAGCAATCTGTAGGAAGCTTGGACAAGTAAGTTTAGAAGATCTCAATTTCAGTATTTACAGATGATAACAGTAGTTAGTTTCCCACCAAAGGGAAAAATATCTCATCAAGAATCTCTGCTGTATTTGTTTGCAGTTGTCTTATTGCAAAACTAATTTCCATAGGTTTTGCAGACAATAAGATGAGATAAAAAAAAGAAATTTTGAAAAGCATCATGAAAGTTTTTATTGATGAAATGTAGCTGAAGATGTTCCTAAGAGCCATGGGAGAAACAGCAAGAGAAGACATACTCTTCTATTTCATTTCTTTTCTATTTCCTTAAGGATGTGGTTCAGAATGGATGGTCTTTTGTTTTACCTTGACTATTTTCATAACCTTACATAAAGCAGAACTTTCTGCTATTGCAGTTGAGTTACAGTGACTCATTTCTCCACTGTTCGGAATGCAGGATCTGGTATGAAATTGATCTTTATTGAAAATAATAACTTAGAAAAGAGAATAATTTAAAATATATATCATACTTCTGCAAGGAAGTTGATATTAAAAAAATAAATATGTTATCAGAAAGAAGTAAGTTCATTTTCTGAGACACATAGAAGTCAGTTTTAGCAATGGCTTTCTAACAAGTCCATCACAATAATGGCGTTAAAGGTCCCAGGACTCAAATGGTACCTCCAAGATAAGAATCACTGTAGAGGAATGAAGCTGGGTTAATTAGCATTGATAATATACAGCTGTGGGCTGGCTTCAGGGGCAGTGGATTGACTGATGTAGACAAGGTGCAGCTGTGGCTGGTTCTGTTGAGAAGCTGGGCAGCCAAAGAAGAGAGAGGAAGAGACAACAGGAGAGACAACAGATACTCTGGATGAGAAGAGGAGAAGGCAGCAGAGGGACTAGCATGAAGAGTATGCTGGTATGAGATGGTAAGTGATCTTGTTGCAGCTTGATAGTTTGGAGAGTGCTGCAACAAATCACCTTTACAAAGACTATATTTGAATAGAATATAAATATTAAGTGTCTTTTCTAATTCATAACTTTACAGATGGCTAATGCCTCCAAGTAAACAAGGAATTAATTGAAAATTAAGAACATAGAAAGATGTCACATTTCTATATAGAGAAGTATTAAAGAATCTTTAAATATGTAAACTTAAATCTGAAAATTGTTAAAGAGAAATTAGGAATCCTATACTATATTTCAATATATTATCTACCATAATAATACTATATAACCAGAGGCCTTAAATTCCTGTTGTGGTTTAACCCCAACCAGCAACTAAGCACGACACAGCCACTTGTTCACTCCCCTCTGCTGGGATGGGGGAGAGATATGGAAGAGTAAAAGTGAGAAAACTTGTGGGTTGAGATAAAGACAGTTTAATAGGTAAAACAAGTCATGCACACAAACAAAAAGAAGTAAGGAATTCATTCACCACTTCTCATGGGCAGTCAGGTGTTCAGCCATCTCTAGGCAAGCAGGGCTCCATCACACATAATGGTGACCTGAGAAGACAAATTCCATAACTTTGAATGTCCCCCCTTCCTTCTTCCTCCAGCTTCATATGCTGAGCATGATGCCTTATGGTCTGGGTCAGCTGGGGCTAGCTGTCCTGGCTCTGTCCTCACTTGTGGGGTGGGATGAGGGGCCTTGGCTCTGTGTAAACACTGCTCAGCAGTAACAAAAACATCCCTGAGTTATTTTCAACACAAATCCAAAACATAGCCCCATAACAGCTACTCTGAAGAAAATTAACTCTACCCCAGCCAAAACCAGCAAAAAGCAAAACTGAATTTCTACGAGTACGTAATTCACATTGCATTACCACCTCAACTGGACTACACTGACAATCCACCTTAACACGTCCTTTGTTTTGGTTTTAAAGAAATAATCCTTGGTTATGTGTATCTGCAGAAGACATTACTATGCATTGCCTTTTTCTCATTTGATGCAGCTGTAAGTAGATCTTTGAGGGTGTGATCAAATTCAGTTAATTGAAATATTGTTAAGTACAATTTCATGCTCTTTTACGTTTTGGGGTTTTGGTTTTGTTTTTTTTTTTTTCTTTAGGGAAGGGAAGGCCCAAGAATAACCATAAACACAATTCAGCAGCTGGCAGAGACAAGCTCACAGCAACATTGAGACAGTAGGTAGGTGGGTGTTAACCAACAGATCACTACATGGTGATATTTTAAATAGATCTTGTTCCAAATACTGGAAACAAATCAAAGTGTGAAAACATAGATTACACGATCCTGAAATCTCTCTTTTTAAGCATTGGTATGATAAGATCAATTGCATTCCTCTATGCATTACATGAAGTAACATTTAGAGGATATGGGTCTCTATGTATAAATAAGTATGGTAACATTCAATGTGATAACCATGTGAAACGTACTTTTCAGTGAGTAAAAAGCAGAGGAGTATCAGACTGCTTTTAATATTTAGAGAATATTATGATGATGCAGTCTTATATCAGGACCAACAGTATTTAAATTATTCAGACAGAAGCAGAACGCAGCTGTAAGTCAGGCTGTTCGTGACCACTAATGATGACACAAATTTAAAAGAAGTTCAGGGGAAAATAATTATTCTCAAACAGCAAGTGTGTTGGGGCCCCCACTCAGTCACCAGTTGAAGATGCATCTGAATTCTCCTTTAGTAAGCTCCCTGGAGACAGGAGCATTTTCTACCTCAAAAGCACCTCAAATTTTTATTAGAAAATAAGTTAGAATAACTTACCTTTTAAGAATAGAGACATAGTGAAATGAAATTAAAAGGTAAAAGGACTCGTAAACACATTTTTATTTCCTTATCCTTGATACCATCCTTAGCTGTAGTCAGCTCATTTCTCCCAGAATCTGGCAGTTTCATCCACCACCAAGAAAATGTCTCTATTTACATATCCCATCTGCATTTTTTTTTTCATGCTCTTCTCAGTAGTCCCTTGCAAATCTCCTTCCCTGTGGTCTCTCTTTAGCTTCACCCTCTTCTCACATCATATGGAAACCTTTCCCCACCAAAGAAATAAGTTGAGCTGCTGCCCTGGGGTTGCTGCCCTTCCTCACAGGGCTCCAGCTTGCTGTCATGCCACCTGCAAGAGGACACAACATACAGGCTAAGGGCAGCTGAAATCAGGTAGGTAGAGGTGACTTTAGGAAAACCGAGGCTCAGGGAGAGACGACACTCACCAGGGACATCAAGGATGAAAAGAGGAACTTCTGTTGCTGCATTAGCAATAAAAGGCTGAACAAGGAAAATTTGGGCTCTTTGCTGAATGGGCTGGGGGACTTTGTGACGGAAGATACAGGTAGGGCTGAAGTGTTTGTTGCATTGTTTGCTTCAGTCTTCTTCATTAACAACGTCTCCCAGGCCTCTACTGTTAAAGAAGAGATTAAAGGAGGATGAGAATCACTAGCAGCAAAGGAGATTTGAGCCTGGAATTACTTGAGTGAAGTCAAACCATATGTGTCCACGAGACCCACCAGTACCTCCAAGGGTGCTGAGAGAACCAGAAGACGTCCTTGCTAAAGAAAGAAGGTAAAGATGAATAAGCCTGTTAAAAGACACCTTAATCTATGTAGGTTCAAAGATTGTTCTCTTTTCTTTCCACTAAGCTTTTGGTCAGAAGCATAGGCCAGATTATCTGTTGTTTGTAGATTGCAGAAGAAACCTTCATACTGAGAGTCAGAGCTCCATTTAAGACGAAAGTGATGTCAAAATATTGACAATTTTGAACAATCCAATTTGTTTCCATGGAAGAGCAAAATGAGATAGATTTATTGTTTGTTGCTGTTACCTTTCTGTTTACCTTGGGTATGTCTAGTGGTACAGGGAATTACAAAGACAGACAAAGCTAGCACTGGTCTCAGAAGATGGAGTGTGGGTACAGAGGAGTACAACACGAAGTGAGCTAATTAGATACCCCAAGAAGCCTGAGAAACTGGGAACCCAGAGCAGGCAGCATGCCAGCACACCTCCTCTCCCTTTATCGCTGAAGACTGCTGTCTAGAACTAGCTCAGCTATCCCTTTGCAGAGCACAGAGATAAACGCTACTGCTTCATTGCACATCATTAGCCCTTTATTCCTAATTAATCTAGACAGCATAGACGTAAGCTGCCATGCATTCACACAGTAAATATAAACATAAAATAATTTACAAACATTTTAGTAATACATTGGCATTTACATGCACAATCCTTTACAAACACTGAGTAGTAGTAAGTAAGGTTATTGGTTCCATCAGTACGTGTTATGGGAAAACTGGAATCTGTTATTGATCAATGTGACAGTTATTTGAAAAATGTTAAATGTGTTATTCACTGCAGTAGAACAAACTTATGACCAATAGAGATCCACAAGGCAATGGGTATACAGCAAAACTGAATAATCTGTCAAAAATTCTTAACGTATATTTTACAGCCTGAATGGAGAGCATTTACTGTTTAAAAAATCAAACCATTTTTTGAAGAAATCAGGATGCCATAGGAGCCTAAGTAGTTTTAGGGGGGAAAAAAGGATCTTTAATAAATGAAATTCAATTGAACCACAGAGCAATAATGTATATTCAGTAAGCATTCCAGAATTAAACAGATAAATGTAGCTTTTACTCAATCTTATATTCTCTAGATTTAATTAAAAGTTAAATGTTAACTTTAGTGTATGAGTGACTGAAAAAACCATGAAAACTGACTTTGGGAATATGACAAATGTGTGCTGTACAGCTACCTGTTAGTCCTGTAAATCTAATTATGGCAGAAGAGGAGATAGTCTGAATTTTTTGAGAACACATCTTCACTTGACAGTGGTACGCTCTCCCTTTCTCCTTCCTCCACTTGTTTTCTACTCTCTCACACAGCAGGGAAATAATCTCAAACCTGAAAAATTTACAACACAGAACAATATTCATAGAACAGAACATTGCTGCATGAATGTGTGGTTAACCTTTGATATGTAGTCATAAAACAGAAAACTGATATTATAGAGGATTAAGTTTAGGGCTGATTAAACTCAATGGCAAATATTTTATTGGTCTTGAAGAATCAGGGTTTTGACTGTGCATTCTATGTGGCATTTTAAGACCAAGATACAGATTTATAACAGCAGAAACCTTGGCTCTGTCTTGGCATAAATCCAAAATGTTGGGCGTGTAAGGTATAAATGAGTCCATTTGCAAGTCCTTTGATATAAAACCATTTCAGACTCAAAAGGTCATAGCAGCTTCAAAATGACAACACTGAGAAATATATACTGAATGTCTCTTTCTCAATTAAGAAATTCTCTAAAGGTAAAATTACAATCCATTCTAAACATGGTATGGCATATGCCAACAAGCTGAGGCCAACTGTAAATTCTAGTCTCTGAAAAGCAACGGTAAAATATCATTTACTTTAGTAAACTACCACTAATGTGGCAGGAAAACTGCTTAAGCTTATATTTTGAATCTTCCTGGAATAGCAATGCACTATTTTAAAAGCTATTCCACAATTCCATTCCAGTCACTGCAACCATGTATGTCCTTTTAGGTCTTCAGTCTTCCTCTAGTAACATCAGCACCATGTTCTAGCACCAAACATGGTATCTATGTGACGTTTCAGAGGAGGAAGATGTAGAAGAAGTTTGCTAATGGCTAACTCCTTCCCCCCTCCAACCACAAAACTCTTATGGAAGGGATGTAGGCGAACAACAGCTTGTGTGCTCTGACTTCTGTCCAACAGGTGATGTTCTTTTTGATTTCAAACTTTATCTTATTTCTTTGTGGGTTCTTGCAAAAGCTTCAGAATGTTGCATTTTTGGAATGTGGGAACAAGAATAGGAGTTGCAGTACATTTATAAGGAAAAGACTGGGGATCAGTGATCTCAACCTTGTTGCCACCCAGAAGTGGCTGACTGACACTAGACATGACTGCAGTCAAGAGCACTTACTCTGTGTATGATTAATGTGTTTTAGTGTTGGTGGCATGTATGGTTTAATGCTTGGGCAGACAGAAGAGAGACCAAATAAAAGATGGCTTCCACCAGTCCAGAGTGCCAAGCATCCACTAAAGAAAGGGAAGAGCTTAACATCTCATTGAAATAGGCAGCTATTTATTAGCAACTACAGTGCAGATGTTGACTACTGGTAGAACAAATTCATTTGTGGAACAGAAAAGCCTCAGTCTTATATAACAGTAAGACTTCTGTTTGTCCAAAAAGTGGGGCTTGGGATTTTCTGGTTTTGTTAGGGGAAAACCAGGTCTGAGAGCCTGAGAGAGGCAAGGCTGCCACGGCTCCATGCCCCCAGGTCCAAGCAGTAGTGAGAGTGAGCACACATTCCCAGTATGCACATGCAGAGGTAGACGAAGCATAGGTATACACCACATACATATAGGTCTAGCCACACAGATCAAGACAACAAACTCTCAGAGCACTCACATGAGCACAGGTGGCATGAATGACCTCATCATGGCCCCTCTCTGGCTGAGCAGTACGGAGGTCTGACAGTGGGAATATGTATATGTGCAGAGCTGGGCTCAGACACCCACTGTCTGGCTGCTGGCAGCAGGACATATGAGCTCTGAGGCTACAGTGCTGCTTCAGCTGCTGGCACGAATACCCTCACACACAGAGCCAGCTTGGACTCTGGTTCCCAGTAGACACCCAGTAGAGACCATTCCTGTGGTCTCACTCTTAGAGACCCACTCGTCCCCTATCTCCTAGATGACCTCACCTACTTACTGGCTCACCCGGCTCAATCTCAGCTAGTGCTCACGCACGCACTTACACACTCACGCTTGCTCCAGTGGCTGACACCATGGACACACGGGTCCCTGCGACCCAAGGTCCTCTCCAGTTGCACTGGGGTCTCTGCAGCTGCTGGTACCACAGTCATACACACACACACACACGAGAGAGTGCCTTGCCCAAGAAAACAGTAAAAAGGAATTTTAAAGGAATAAAAGTAATTTTCAAACCAGCACTCTTAAGCAAGCAGTTTTGGTGCTTTCAAGTTTACCAGCCACTCTTCTCTGGTTCTTAGGTCTCAAAATGAACACTTGTATACTGGAAAATACCAAAATGGACTGGGAAGAACCATAAGTCTCAGTTTAAGTGGTATTTCACTTGGAACATAGAAAATGTCAGCATTCAAGATCCAGTATTTTTCCCGTATGTTCAGAATTCTGAGGGGAAAAAAAAATATCTTTGGAAGTTAATTACCATTTACAAAAAGTTTAAACAGAGTTTTGAACCAAGATTAGTCCCCAGAAGCCTGTACTCATATCTGTCTTCTGTAGAAGAAATGCCTGGTAGGTGCATATTCTTAATTGAAGCCTATTTATGAGTTTGAGGACTCAGTCTGACAAAACAAAGTAAGAAACAACAATTTAGTAAATAATTTGAGAAGTATTTTTAGAATTCATTACATGACAAGGCAATTATGAGATGTCCATTTCCTTCTGAACCAACGACTGGAAGCCAGGTAAGATAACTCAGAGCACCTACATTTAGGATAGCTGACAAAGCCTTTAGCTTATCTGTGGAAACTTGATTTTAGCTGAACTCAATCTTCCCATACACAGATATTTTTTAAATAACTGGAGTAGTAGTGTATTCAATATTTATTCAACTTCTCAGGTGAAATTTGAATTGGCACTGTACTGTCCCAGCTGCTCTGTGACTGGTACTTGAGTTGTTTTAAAGCTGGGTGGCAATCTACAGGGGCTTCTGGCAAGAAAGAACAATCCTGCTGCCATACCCAAAACCAAGTGCAAATGAATACAGATCTTTTGAAATCACCAATTTGGAAACAGAAAACATACTGGGAGTGACTGTTTACTTTATGAAAACTGCAAAACAGAAGGCAGAAATTAGGAAAGAAGGAAAGAGTAAAGTGGGGCCTTGTTTCAAACCCTGTCTTACTCACAAATGCCATTGCTGTTGCCGCAATTCCATTGCTTTCTTCATTCACTCTTGGTAGTTCAAACTCTGTCTCCAAAATTAAGATGGTATTTCTCATTCTCATAGTTTTTCTATGAGCTTAAAATGCATTAATGTTAAATGGCAAAGGCGGTAGTGTTTACAAAGAGGAAAATGTCAGTCGAGAAGTACAATTGAACAGTGTGATGTGTTTATGCCAATAAAATAAGGATGATTATTAGTGCTCGTCATCACTAAAGCAAAATCTACTAAATGAGTTGATTATTTATGAAAATATTTGTAGGGCTTTTTGCCCAATTCTAATATTGAGAACCTCATTAAGACAAAGATTTAAACTTGAAGGAAAATGCCAGACTTACTGGATAAAATCCACTTTTGGTAAATCAGGATTTCTTTTAATAGCTATAGTCAAATAAATTATTTCCTTCATGCTTCCTTCTATAATTCTTGCATCTTATCAAACCTAATGTGTTTATAGTTACTTTCCTACATTTGGTAGGAAAAAAAACCTGAAAGGTATTTCAGTTGCAATTAGGATCCTACCAATTTTTTCTTCAGCTTTTAAGTATGAAACCTGTTGATATTTTTAATAAAAACCCATGCTACTGAACACAGTTTTCATCTTCCAATTATTCAGTATCTCTGGTAAAGACTACCCAGTCTTCCTGACTCCAACACCGCCACCTGAGTTTTATTTCACCTTAGCTATTGTAATTTGCATTTCTATGTAGTCATTCCCATTAGCCATCCTGCCTTTGTCCCTGTGTTACAAAGTACTTTTTATTGAAAACTGAGATGAGGTATTCATTTAATTTTTTGAGCCAGACCCACATTATCTTTTAGACAATACCCACTTTTAACACATTGCAACTCCACTTTTTTTCCTATTTTGTAGAGAACCTTTTTCGCTTGTTGTAATTTCCTTTTGCAAGGTCTATCTCTGCTTGACTTTCAACAATTCTGAATTTATGAATAAGAATTAAGTGAGGTCCACCCAGTGAATAGTCCTATCCACCCACTGAGATATAGCTCTACCATTTATTTATCAACAGTACCTTTTCTGTTACAAATTCAGTTGACAATGACCCTTTTTACCCAGTAACCTTAATCTTCCTTTGCCTCTTGTTTATTATCCTCTCAATGCCACATGCTCTCCATTACATCTCAAACAGCAGGAACTTACAAATCATATTTAGCAGAGGCCAACTGGAAACAGCACATGAGTCACTGGCTGCTGTGGATTGTGAACATCTTGGGAGAATCAGTGCTGTTTTCCACATAGACACATTCTGCCGTAGCCTTTCTCCACTATCTGATTTTGACTACAGCTTAGATGTGCCAATCCACTACTTTTTTTTCTTAAACAGAATAAGATTTAAAAAAACCCTTACAACATAATAGACAGCACTGTCCTTGAAACAATTTCTGCAGGATTTCTAAAATGTAAGTGTCAAAGAAGAAATCAGCAAGATGTATCACTTGCTGCTGGATACCAATGGCTACAGAAAACAGTAGTCACTGGATTGACATCTAGCAAAGACTTAGAAAAAAAGGGAAGGATGCCAAGATGGTCCTGATTCTCTGCATTAGATTGGGCCTGTGACAGACAGGGACATCTCACGACCTAAGTGTTTTTATTGTACATACAGATCAGAGCAAGAGCAGTGGGCAGTGATAGAGATCTAAAAGGATGTCTTATGTTGCTGTACAATAGAATTAATTGCAGTACAGTCAGATCAGGCAGAGTAGCACAAAGTTTTTGCAATGGCTCCTGGCTGGCTAAAGTCAAGAACGCAACAGTGAATGGCAGAAACATGGTGTGGCCTCCTTGGAGGGAAGTTCTAAACTGAAAGTGGGAGGAGGGGAGCAGAGCTCTCTGAAGTGTAGTACTTCCCTTAGACCACTTGCTTGAGTATTAGGAAACTCTAAGGTATACCCCAAGACAAGGCATATTCTATACATTAAAAACTCCTTCCTAATCCTAGTCAATGGCTAGAACATGCTCTTACACAGAGGCATGCTCTTATTTTCTTTACAAAACCATATGAATGCACATCTCAATGCTGCTAATATTATTTTCCACTATATAAATGGTAAGTTCTTTAAAGTTATCTTGGGTAGATTATATGTGATCTCCATACTCATGTCCTATACATTGAAGAAAAGGTATAAAGTCTTTCATGTTTTGATACTAAAAGGGACAAAAGTGTCTCAGCCGCCATTTCCCTAGTGGAAATGTCAGACAAATCACCCTCTGTTTCTTTTTCTCCTTTACTTTCTAATAATAGACTGAGCAACTTTTAAAAGGAGCTGCATATTCATCATCACAAATGAAGCTCCACATTTTTCTGACTGTGGATACAGTAATTATAGGTTTGCACTTCTAATTGAAGCATTGATGAACATGCCCCACACTGCAGCAAATATAAAATAATTGTTAGGCAGCCTATGTGGTGTTGTGGGGGAAAAAAAAAAAACAACCTAAAGAGAAATTGAAAGCAGCAGCATGAACCCTGATAATGACTACTCCAATGGCTTATTTCCTAGTATCATTTACTGCCAAGAGAAATTAAACCAGTGGGGGCAGGATATATTTGTAGAAAATGACAAGCTTCTGGTTCTTCCTTAAATAACAATGCAACTGTTACCCAAAGGGCAGTTTCAGCCGCCCTATTTATAGGGCAGTACGACCATTCCTGAAGGTAAATCAAACAGGGCAGAAGGAAATTTTTTTCCTCTGGCCAAAGTGTCCCCGAAGAACCAAACCAAAAAAAAACCCAAACAAACCAACAGGAAAAGCAAACTGAACAGATTAACTTCCTACATCTTTTAGAAATACAAACCCAAGTTTGCTACTGTATGGCACAGAATGGAAAAAACCCTCCTTTGCTTCATGGTTGATTGCTCCCTTTCTGCCCTCCTTGTTCACTAATATCTAGCTGCTTTGTATTTGTGCCTCTGAGGCATTTGTTAGCAGCACACTTGAAGCTGACAACGACAGAGAGATGGCAAAACAAAGGAACTACCCTGTGGCTCTCTTGAGAGTGGCACTAGATCCACAAGTCCCCTCAACTGAATGACTTTGCACAGCTGGAATTACTAACATTGAGGGTCTGTCTATCCGTATAACTTAATAAGATCGTTCATAGCTGGTGCAAAATTATGATGGTTTACATCAGTGGAAATAAAAAATCTAGACCTGGATTTTGTTAGAAAGGAAAAGCTAGAAAGGTAAGAAAACTACATAGCTTGCTAAACTTTTGTTTGCATTTCATTCCAGTAGTGGTTTGCCATCTGCGTTGTCACATTTCAATCTGTTAAAAATTGACTTAATTTAGGACAGAATAGGAAAATAAATGATCTCTATAGTTCTGACTGTTGCTCAGTTTCACTCTTTGTTGAAAACAAATGCAAGAGTAACAGCCAGAGGGAGTTCTGCTGTAAGCTAATAAGAATCAGATCAGACAGCATTTATTCTAGCTATTCGACTCATAATTATTGTTAGGAAAAAAACCACCCACCAAATCAATGAAAAAACAAAGCTTAAAAGTAATTGCAGAGAAAAAAAATGTTTTTTTCATGGTAAGACTAACTAAAAGTATTTGGAATTATGAAGACAAAAGGTAGGTACCATTTTCTGAATTCCTCCTGTGTTCAAAAGTAGACATTTATTTTTTAATGCTTTTCACATAAAAATTCATTAAAAAGAAGGCTGATTCTTAAGTATCATGAATCTGATAACCAGTGAAATAAAAACAAACCAACCGACCCAAAATCACATGCAGCAAGGAAGTCCTCTCTTAGAAAAGAGAAAGGACTGTGAAGCATACCTAACATGAAACATGCTTTAGAGTGTTCCCATTAATGTCTCCTGTCTTACCGGAGGGACATGATAAACCTCCGGGTAGCACTTTAAACCACATAGACTGAACCTCCTGTGTTCAGCTGCTTGGCATTTCTGAATTAGCTAATTAATGCCAATATTTAGCACAAGAACAGGTGGGAAAACTAATGACTAATTTCTTCTCTCTCCCAACTCAAAAACCACCACTATCTTTTAAAAATACAATTCTTACCACTGCCTGCTGATTTCACTGCAATAAACAAACAGCTGGATTCAGCATTCTACTGCAAGTGGAATAGCTTTGTTTCTGTAACAAGCACCTTGTCGTAATGTGCTCATGTCGCCTCCTTCAGATGGGTCAAAAAACGTGAACTCAGGATCAGGATAAAAAAAGGATCAATAGCACGTGTACCACAAGTAGCACTAGTTCAGTTTGACCACTAAACTAAGTAAGCTACATTAGAAGAGGAAGGGAAAAGGAAAGTACATATTTTTTGAAACTATGTTTCAGGCATATGTGATAAAAGTAAAGGAAGACAAGACATCATAAAATGTGGGCTTTTTTTTCAGCAACACAGTAGTAAAGGTATTCATCCAAGATGCTGGTGAGTGCATACAGATGTCTGCTCTGAATCAGCTGAAGGAGGAGTTGGTTTAACTTTGCAGGAGTTAAAGCACAACCTTTTCAACTTTTCCCAAGCCAGCTTCTTCAGTCTGTCTTTATTAAATGCATTTGTAATATTTAGCAATAACGTAATTTCCTTTTTCTGGTTGAATGATCTTGTCAGCGATCACAGAAGTTTTGAGTAGGCAGATTAAGCTTATAGCAGCCTCTCCATCTTTAGTTCTGGTGTGCTCCAAGGTTTATATAAATATTACCTGAGCTAAAGAAAAAGATGAACACTCTTAGAAGAGACATATGATCCTAGGCCTTTCTCCAGTGACACACATAAGAAATGTTGATAGGGTACTAGCAGTCCCTACTAATAGAAGAGGTGAGCTGCCTTTCACCGTGGTTTAAGGGAGTGCATTTCATGCTGAGTAACTGTGTAGGGGCATTAGCTCTGCTTTGGCCTCATGCTGATCAAGGACTGGGAATTTTTGCTGGGACTTCTTTGCTTTTTAGAGGATATTGTCAAGGTATTTTTAAATTTCTTTTTGTTAGACCTAAAAGAAGTAATTGAAAAGTTTAAAAAATGCTTTAATTGCAGGAGAAACTATCCAACAAAACTCCCGTACATCTGCAAATAGTGTCATCTGCTACAAAACGGTATTTCTGTCAGCCTAATACCTTCACAGTATAACCCTGTGTATCAAGTTTTTGAACTGCATACTTGATCAAGTTTGGTAGAATATCAATGTGAATCTTAGCACTAGTTAAAGCTGCAGTGAATGAATATGCTGAAATGGTAAATGAAGTCTGACAAAAAGAAATGGTTGATGGATAAAGAATAAGTTTGTTGCTTTCATACATGAGTTCAGCTGTGTACTCGGTTCACACTGTCTTTGAAAGAAGTTAGGTCTTTCCTTACTTAGGTGCTCTTGGAATGCAGAGCTTAATAGCTTTGCAAAACAAGCAGTGACAATCTAGAGGGAATTAAATAATAATTAAAAAAGAATTTCAAAGATTTAATTTTTTTCAGGTACCAAAAAAATTGTGTTCGGTTACTTTTGCTTTTAAATGCATTGTAAATAGATAAATTTTAAAGTTGGCTTTAAATTAATACAGCTGGGTGAGGGAAATGGAATGAAGAGATGGCTCTGAAATAAGCATTTGTTTAAGAGCATCAGTTTAATAAAAGGAGGCTCTTTAAGCAGAAAAAAAAGCGTGCACAAATTTACAGGAGCTCAAATTTATGCAGAACAGGCTATTTAGACAGGAAACACAAGGGCAAAGTAGTGAATTGCACAAGGCAATTCCAAATTCATCCTCTCCCTTCAGTGAACATTGTGTCCATAGGCATAGATAATTTTCAGTGGTAAAATTTAATGTGTTGTGTGTATGAATTAGTCAATTGTTCTAACACCCACTAGTGAGGCAACAGAGCTCCTTGCTAAAATCTGGCATAGTTTTGGTCTTTGAAATTTTAATACAAAGCACCATATTGCTACTGCATAGGGTCCTAATTCTGAAAGCTTGTTATTTATTGCCATTATCTTTTTTTTTGTTAGCCTCAAGTGAAAAACGTCAAGGCTCGGTTGATTCCTCAGCTGACATTAACCAATGGAAATAATATGTCTCACAGAACAGAAAGTGTTGCCTGTATACTTCAGACAGTAGAGACTGTATATATATTTTTTTTTACCAATCATTTAAACATAAGAAGGTTTTTTGGGGAAAATGCTTGCAGGATTCTATGAATATGGTGTCTATCCACGGTATTGTATATATCCATAATATAGAATAAGAATGAAAAATTTGAGCACATTAAAGGCAAGTGTGCTGGATTTCTCCATTGTCTGTCAAAATAATATCAGTTTTCCTCTGGCTGTGAAGCTGTCTCTTTAGAGATAGATAACTCAGTCCACTGCATTATAATTTAGTGTCTGATCATAATAATTCAGTATTAAAATCTGAAATGTGGCATTGAAAATGGATAATTAATGACAATTTTTGAAACAAATTTTATAGGCTAATCTTACAGTCAACATTCAGCCCACCCAAAGTCCATAACTATTTTATTCTGATTGGCTTTGTCCTTGAATCAATTTTTTAATCTTTGATTTCTAGGACTTAGTTTCCTGAACTTGTTCATTATCTCCTCTTATACAACGTGCAAATTATGTACAGTCACAGCGCTATACTTCTCCCATTTATTGGTATTGATATCAGTTCTTTAGCTACTGGATGTTGGAACTGCAAGTCACTCAAAAGCCCTCTAGTTCATCTTCAGCTGTAGGCAAATACTAAAAGATGAGGGCATTTACAGAATTCCTATGGTATTATTTTTCCATAGTATCACTTCTATTTGTTGCTTTTTTCTGCTCCACTGCTATAATTAAAAAGTATTAAAATGAATGACAACTTTTTATTAGAAAAGATGCTGAATCTTGGAAAAAAAATGAAAAAAGGACTTTAAAAATTTATGGTGATACCCAATGCTTAGGTTTTACTAGGATTTTTAAGCATGCAGCCATAAATGACACAATTTCGGAACAATAAATGTTCTCATCTGAAGGTAGCTCAAGTCCGTCACCAAAAAGCAGTTAAAGATTTAACAGAAACAATAAGTGACTACTTCAGAAATATAACAGTGGTGTAAATTATGACACTTATCATATAGTGATTTTAGTAACTGTCCAATGAGTGGACTTACTAAGTGATTAACAGGAAGGCTAACAATGTTTTCCTCCTTCTTGTTCCTAAGCTAAACTGGTAGTAATCCACAGTGGAGGACAGTCTCATCTGCCAAATTGGAAAGCTATTATGAAGCTGGGTACCAGCATATTTGGTGTCTGTGTGACACGTACAAGCAAAAGACAGAAATACTTATGATGGGACAGAACTTTAGGTAGTCTTTAAGTTAGATTTTATCAGAACATAAACATACATTTAACTGTGTAAAATAACAGCAAACCTGGAGAGATCAAATAGAAATAAAGCAGGTTCATATATCAGCACATCTCTGTCTTCCACATATCCTTACAGAACAGTTTTCTCCAGGGTTGCACTCAGGTGACGAAAAGCTCCACAGTCTCCTCTGGGACTTCCAGAAGTGTGTTGCTTTCCAACACTTTGAAAGAGTGACTCCTTGGTCCTTGCAGGGCTCCCCCCCACACCAGAAGCTTCCTCTCCTACCTTACCAGAGGGTACATCCTCTGTGCAGTGGTCTAGTTACTGAGAAAATTTTCAGGGTGCATTTACCCTGAGCATTAATCCTATTTATCTGATTTATCTATTTATTTAATATTTATTCCATTATATAAAAAATACATATTTATCTATTTGTATATTATATCCTATTTACCTTATTTATAAGATCCAATTATGAGATTAAACCCAACAAATTAAATACTCTAATTGAATGGATTACAAATACAATACCTTTTCAACCTGACTAAGCTTCCTCACATTCAACTGAATCCAGTTAGAAGCCGTAGCGTGTTCCAACGTGTCATGGTATCTATCTGTCAACAGAGTAATAAAGGATGTTGCCAAATACAAAATCAAAATGTGTTTATACTTTTATCAATATGCTTAGCTGGAAAGGATAACATTTACTTTTGTAGTTAGCACTCTTTATCTTAGGAACATGTATAGTTATAGATTATGAATATAATGTTCTTTATAAATCCTGAACTATCACTTCTCAAGTGACTGGTATGGGTCTAAGTTTATGTGGCTTATTACTGGGAGAACCAGATTGGCACAGTCTGGAGATGAAGATGGTGGTTCCACAGCAATTCTGTGATTATTATCAGCCAAACCATCCATCCTCTGCAAATAATGTTAACAGAGAATGCCAGATCAGAGCTTTGCAGAAGCTGCCATTTCTATTTTGTAGTAGTACTTGAGACATTGACATTTGTTTAATTACATACTGGAATAAAAACAAGATTTAAGAAGTATTTAAGTGAAAATTAAATCTCAGTTTATAGATTTCACCATGAGATTTTCCACTTGGTAAGAGCATATATGTTGCCTTATGGTTAGAGCACAGGCTTCAGACTCATAGTCATGACATTTGGGTGCTGATTCAGAGGCAATTTTCCACATGTCAGTTTATGCTGACAAGAGTGGTAATGTAAGTCAAGATCTCTCATGTTGCACAACACAACCTTTCCCATGAAGTCGCAGAGCACTGAAGAGCCTTGTGTTGTTTCAGCAAAATCAGACTTCCCAGCAAAAGTGAAAAATCACTGAAGCTAGAACCTTTAGACACTGATCTCACTGCACATTTAGATGACAACCAGAAAGTGTCCATCAGTCCTTTTAAATTATTTCAGCTGGATGGAGATATACTCATTATTCATTTGAAGATTAGCTCAAACACATACAAATTCACTAAAACTTTATAAATTCTGTTATTTTTTTCTGCTCTTCCTGTACAACCATTTTATAGCCTCTCGTACAGGAACAACAGCACAGCCCTTCAGATGATGACCTCTAATACATAGACTATTTCTTCAGAGTAACAGGCATCAATTAGAGCACCATTCCAGTTGATCCAGCTTGCAGTAGAAATTTGAGATGACACAGATAAGCCCCATAACTCATGGAGCGACATTACTGGTAATTTCTTGCAGAGTGGGAGTAGATGAGTCAAAAGTATTGTGAGTGCAGATGACTGCATATTGAGCTGAATTGCTTGAATTCACCCTTATCAGTCATTTTTCCCTATTTTGCTTTATTAGACTTCAAGTAACCAAAGATCAGAGGTTATGGAACAACAATGTACACTTTCATAAAATATTTCTTTAAGGGAGAGTTTCTTTTGTTTTATAGTAGTCAGATGCTTAAGGCAATCTCTAGATGGAGCAGAAGGAGTTGATGGTAAGATCACAGAATAGTTTGGGTTGTGTAGGAGTCTGCCATCAATGGGGAAACAGGCAACTTAACTAATTGTTCGTGATGTAAAGGAAAAAATTATGCTAAAAAAATTACATAAATAAACAAAACAAAGGGAAAAGCCTTCAATAACTATTAAGGAAAGATAAAACATGCTTCATCTGAGCATTCAACCACAGAGTAGAGAGAACAGCTTTGATTATTATAATAGCAGAAACAAATTCATGAGCAAGGTCTATCAACATAGCTGCTAAAAAGCTACTGTACAATTCACCAAATCAGAAGAAAGTACAAGATTTTTTGTGTGTATCCTATTGCAACTAATTCTTTTTAAATTCCTGAACATATTTTCTTTCATTTTACAGGCCATAAATGAATCACAGATGTATGAAGTTAGTAGGAAAGTTTTCTTCTTGTTAGGTGTGCTAGTTTTGTTTGGGATAAAGTTAATTTTCTTCACAGTAGCCAGTGTGGGGCTGTGCTTTGGATTTGTGCTGGAGACAGTGTGATAACACAGGGATGGTTTTGTTGCCGCTGAGCAGCGCTTGCACAGAGGCCAGGCCCTTTCTGCCCCTCACCCCACCCCACCAGCGGGTGGGCTGGGAGGGGACACGGCTGGGACAGCTGGTCCCGACTGACCAAGGGATAGCCCAGACCATATGGCGTCGTGCTCAGCATATAAAGCTGGGGGCAGAAGAAGGAAGGGGGGGATGTTCAGAGTGATGGCATTTGTCTTCCCAAGTAACCACTATGTGAGACAGAGCCCTGCTTTCCTGGAGATAGCTGAGCACCTCCCTGCCCGTGAGAAGTAGTGAATGAATTCCTTACTTTTCTTTGCTTGCATGCATGACTTTTGTTTTACACACTAGACTGTCTTTATCTCAACCCACAAGTTTTCTCACTGTTACCATTCTGTTTCTCTCCCCCATCCCACGGGCAGGGAGTGAGTGAGCAGCTGCATGGGGCTTAGTTGCCGGCTGGGGTTAAACAATAAATGACATTAGGTTATTTCAAAACTGAATATTATGGTGTTGGAAATTCTTCTACTGTATTTAAAATAGCCACTTATAGAAAGAATTGACCATACAATAACATCTCATATAACAGTTACCGTATTACTAACTATTAATGGCTGTGAAAGAAAGGTGGGATTTGCTACCTCTGATTAGAAAGCAGAACTGTCAGAGAAGTTATTTTGTTTTTCAAGTTACATGATTTAATAAGCTTTACAGGAAAAGCTCCCTTAATATGCAGAGAGTGAGTTATTTGCTAGTAGTTATGTTGATAGGTCAAGAATTTCTGACCCATGCAGTAATCAGATGGCAATTTAAACTGGAGGTAATACTGTGTTTGGAAAGTCTTCCTGTTGCTCAACAGATCACCTATTCTAAAAATTACATGAAAGAAATAAATCAATTGTAAACATACATCAGTGTGAATCTTGTTTTAAGAATAGTAGGTCTTCTAGATGTCTTATCAGTTTACTAAGCATTCTTCATTCACCATTCACGATTCACAACACACTATTAGATTTAACTCATAGTTTACAAATTTGAATTACCTTTAAATCCAAGAAAATAATGCTCCTGAGACTACTTGTGGTGCCTAAAGATTTTGCAGTGCTGAGCCAGACTGGAATCTGCAGGGCCAGTGTTTCTAACCACCTCATTATGAACAGTTAAGTAGAGAATATGCTGACTGTTCTCTTGGAGCATTAGAGTCAGCATGCGATGGTATGACAGTGTGAATACTAAGGTAAAAGACACAAAAGGGCACAAATAATTACTTTTATTAAGATTTTTCTGCAGTCTTAGGGTCCCTCTGTTATCATGGTGACAGTCTGAAAGAAGTTTGACAAATTCTGAGTTCCAGGAACTTCTCAGCATATATATATATATATTTATATATTTATATATGTAGAGATATTTGTAAACATTTAGTCAGATAAGGCCTTCAGAGATCCCTTTTGTTTTGAAGTCTCTACCTCAGTAGTGCCTGGGTTTACCAAGATTTCCTTACCTGCTACATTTCCCATGAACCAAATATTACAGCTGTAGTGATGTTGCTGCTGTTACCAGAAAACTGCTTTACTGTTGTGCACAGTTTGTTACTCCCAAACAAGAGTTAGAGAAAAGGGACTGTGACTGGAATACAGGCAGGTGAGGACTAATAAAAATGCAGGCTTCCACCCTGTGTGCTCTAACCAAATATTGTCAAGTAACTGTGCTGAACTTTTGCATTATGTACAGTTTTCAAAAGTGTAGGAGACAGTAATTTTACAGCTCAACGACCTAGTTTTCCAGGAGGAAGGACCTCATATGATATGCATAACCCAGCAGTTTTGAAACCAGCTGTAGAAGAGAAACCTAGAGTAATGAGGGGAGGAAGGACTACAGGGATTCAAGAGTTAGTACATCGGTGAAAATGCAGCTAAATGTGCCTGCAGGCAGAGGCAGCTGTAATGTTTTTGTGGGAGTGAATTAAAACTCAGAGGCAAAGGATATAAAGTTCTGGTGGGGCTAATTCCGCTATTCCTAAGTAAGATCTCTTGCCTGCAGTGCATAAGGAGACAGAAAGAGGCGGACAAAATATTGTGAAGAGTAAATTTTCATCCTTTATCTAATTTTTCATAGCAGAAGAAAGAGCGCAAGGTCACAAAGAGTCAGGCCTCAGATTAATAAATATGATTTGCCAAGTATTTTTTTGATTTCTGAATGCTCCAGCTCCGCATGAAATGTCTAGTTAACTCCCTTTGAAAAAACAAACTATAATACTGTCCAAGCTGTTTAGAAGGAAATTCCATTTACCATTTCCCTGTAGTTAGAAGGTGCAAGTCCTTTCCCTGACTTGCTTGCTTTCTGCTTTCTCACTTTGATCCTCATATACTGCTTCTGACTGAGGCGTGTGCATGCAACTCAGTAATACAAAGCAGTCTTCCTTGATATGAATTTGCTTTGATTATTCTTCTAGAAAGAGCTGAGTCACCAAAGAAAAGACAAACATCAAATCAAGAATGTCTTTAAACCTGAGTCAAGTTAGTAACTGCTGGAATAAGCCTTAGGCAAAGCAGACATTTCTGTAAATTAGTAATTAAATGTTATTTTTAATCAAAACCCATGTTTTGAAATAATCAGTATTGTGCATTAAGAGAAAGGAAGGAGTGGAAGTATAGACCGAGGGTGAAGCCCATGAGTGTCCCTAATACAGTCAGGAGTTGTATTGTTTGGAAGAAATTGGGTTAATATACTGTTCTATATTTCTGCTCCAGAGAAAATATTTTTGTAGGCGATCTTGCCTTAGCAATTAATTCCAAACAAGCATCTCACTGTGGAAAAGCAGCTGATACACTCTTCCCAATGGCTGAACCCAAATGAACTCTACTCTTGCCTTTTTAGCTCCTCATTTTATGGTTAACACAGATAACAGGTCAGTGAAAGAAGGGCTAAATAAATGCAGAACTTGTAGCTCATGCCTTCCTAATAGCTGCAAGGCCTGTATATTTAACCAGGAGATACTGTAAATTATTTTTGTGTTAGCCGAATTCTGGGCAGTTGCAGTGTCAAAATTATTCGATGCCTTTGAATAGCCGCATCCTACCCTGTTGGAGCCTTGCTCCTTGTCTTTAATGTCAAGGGCTGTGAGTGGGAACTGTACTTTTATTGAAGGCCCAGTAGCAGACCTCTTTTGCATATAACAGACATAATTTTTACAGTCTTTTTTTTATTTTAGCAGTATTTTGAATGGGAATGCTAGTGCTAGGATAAAACCAGCCCTTAAATATTTGGTAAACCTTATCCAGATGCTGTTGTGGTTTAACTCCAGCCATTAATTGTACCACACAGCCACTCGCTCACTCCTCCCTCACCCAGAGGGATGGGGAGGGGAATTAGAAAGGGTTGTAAAACTTGAGGATTGAGATAAGAACAATGTAATAATTGAAATGAAATAGAAATGAAATAACAATAAGAATATTAACAATGACAGTTATAGTGAAAAGGAGGGAGAGGGGTCGAGGAATTAAATCCAAAGGGAAGGGAGAAAAGAAAACAAGTGCTGCACAGCACAATTGCTCACCACCTGCTGACCGATGCCCAGCCAGCCCCCGAGCAATGATCAGCAGGCCCCGGCCAACTGCAACCCCTCCCCTTCCCCCCCCCACGGTTTATATAGTCAACATGACATCAGCATGTCATCCCATGGTATGGAATATCCCTTTGGCTGGTTCAGGCTGTCCTGGCTGTGTCCCCTTCCAATGTCCCGTGCCTCTCCAGCCCTCTTGCTGGCAGGGCCTGAGAAACTGAAAAGTCCCTGACATGTTATAAACATTACCTAGCAACGATTAAAGACATCAGTGTGCTGTCAACATTGTTCTCACATGAAATCCAAAACACAGCACTGCACCAGTTACTAGGAAGAAAATTTACTCTATTCCAGCTGAAACCAGGATGGACGCCTTAAACACATACTATATATTTTATTTCAATATTTCATAGCATTGTAAGCTCTCTCTGCAGCCTTAGCATTTCAATTTTTCACACATTTTCTTTCTCATGTTGATTCAATATCCAGTGAAGCCCCACCTTCTTGGTAGACTGCCAGAGGTTGCCAGGCTTGGATGTAACATCTCAGACTATTCAGAGGAATAAACACAAGTGAGTTCAGGAAAAGGCTTTTGCTCCTCTTTCTGGAAGGAAAGGCACACTCAGTTGACCACATGTTGCTAGTAGGCACTTTTGGGCCAAAGCAATGGTTTCAGCTGAAAAAGAGACAGAACAGCCAAAGATCAAGAGAAGCTCAATTAAAAGTGAATAATACCTGTTCTTCTGTTAAGATCACTGTCACTGATATGACAATCAAAAAACACCAACACATTGTCAGTGGTAGATAAGAGTTGGAAAAAAATCATACAATCTGTTACTCATGGCACAATGTCCACTTTTCCTCCCACTTTATCTTTTCCATTAAACAAGTCACCAGCAGACCCAAACTATAGATGTAAAGAAACAGGTTTTTTAGGCCCTGAAAGCAGGAGATTGATAGAGAATTGCAAATTTAGGGATTATTTTTTTTCTAGAAAAGAACATTTTAAATATCCATCAGAAAAGTCACAGTTCCATTTTTTCTTTCTTTTTCAATTTTAAAGTTTTGGTTTTCTGAAAAAAGGCCTCTTACAGTCTGATGTGCTAAATTCAAGAACCTCTAGAATCCATACCAGGAGCATCTGTTGTTATGGTTGTACTGCACTGAATCTTTGATGCTCAGGTGTATGGACCATGCAGCCTGGTGTCACGTAATCTTCTGTGACAAGCATCAGTTGTCCCAATGAAAGACCTTTTAGGAGAGGTGGAAAATGAACCCTCTAAGAGGGGGGAGGGTGGAATGGAGGAATTGTCTAATATTTAGGTCATGGTAATAATTAGACGTATAGAAGCTTTGTTTATAAGTCTGTCTTATTCCTTCTACTTTATCTATAATTATGGATAGTCTCGCCATCTGTAGAAACACTCAATTTGTGAATTATTTCAGTTTTGTCTTTGTCATTCTTGTGCAATTGTGTTTTTTCTGTCTAATCCTGAACTGTATGAAGACAAAAGTCCTATTATCAGCTTCTGAAGAGATCACTTTTATCTGCCATTCCCTGTTTGTCATGCTATGCACACAGCTCAAAAGATGTGCTCAGGGCCAGGTTAGCCAAATGTCCGTATCACTTGTCTGCAGATGTATCTTCATGGCTAGTTTTGACAGCTCCAGTTCCCAAGAAGCCTTTAATGAATGTTTGTTAACAGTCTGCTTTGTGGATGCAGCAAAGCAACCTCTAATTCCCTCTTGGTGATGCCTCAATGACTTTCCTCCAATGGCTTGGATGTAGGCTGCTGCAAGGTCAGATGGGAAGTACAGGCAGACTCAGACTAAGGCGGAATTTACGTTGTGAAGTGTGGATATGGGTGCCACATGCTGGGCCATGTGCTGTAGGCATTTTGGGCTATAGAGGAGCCCCAAAGCCAGACAAGCAAATGAAACCACCTGCCTTCCCTTCTAGATCCTTCACAGATCAATGGAGGGTATATTTTTTGTCATTTTTCCTCTACTTAATGTTACTCATTGACCATCTAAGAAAACCAATGGTAATGATAAACTTCCTTTTTTGTGTTCAAAGAGAAAAAAATTGCAAGATTTAATTTTTCTGTATAGGTAATAGTAGTGTTTTTCAAAAAATCTTTAGCTCATTGTCCATTAGTCTACGTCAAAAGTTGCTGTGACTTGTGGTCAGGAAGAACATTAAAGAATAGGGTTTTAAAGATCATCTTTTTAAAACAATGTGAGAGATTGTCAGGACAACTACCTTCTGTAATTTGCAAAGCATTAATATTACTTGTGAGAGGTCAGTTTTTCGTATGGGAATATTTGTATATATTCAGACTAATCTACTACTACTTTGTTTAGAGAATGTTTTTTTTTCCATTTTCAAGGAGCTTATCTCAGGCTATATTATATCACTTCTTCTTAGATAATACTGAAAAACTTCAGCTTTATGGAATTTCTTCTCCTTCCAGTTCCAACAGTGACAAAATTTTTTGTTTTGTTTTGTGTTTTGCTTTCCATTGCTCAGCAAACAGATTTGCAGTTGTTTCTTTATTTCAGAATCATTCCACCTCCCTATTATGATTTTCTTAGGGATTTTTCTCTGGTGGTGGCTCATTTTTTTACTAAGGCTTTTAAAAGCATTCACCTAATTTGATTTGTTCTTGCCAGTCTCACTTTGAACAGAGATATGTAAAGCATTTCCAATTTGATTTTTTTCCCATAGCTATAAAAAATGACCAACAAAGAGTTATTCTTACAGCTGCCTGCCACTAATGTGAGGTCAGAGGTTTAAACTTCTCGGGTAATTGCTAATACTGGCAAGGAATTAATTTGCATGAGCAGAAGATAGTCCAAAGCAGACCAAAGTGAGGTTCTGCAAGTGATGGGCTAGTGGCTACGGAGGTAAGTCCCTAGAATGTGTTGGGAACACTTCTGGGAAAAGTCTGTAACACGCACTAAATGTGTGTATAAAATATGCCTCTCACAGATGACTTTATCTTGCTCTGCATTTACCACTTTTTCACCTAGTGTGAAAGGGAAGCAATATGAGATTAAAGAAATGGGTTGTGTAGCTGAAGAGATGTTGAATAGCTTTTACATTTCCCCATTTCTTGCCAGAAGGTGAACTTTTGGAAAATCCTTTCGGATACATCCAGTGAAACATGAATATATTGAGACCATAGTACATGTTCAAGTGGAAACAGAGACATTCCTTCTGTTTTGGACTGAAAAGCATGAAGCAGAACTTGGAACAGAGTAACCTTGTGATTTAGCAGTTCTGGCACTTTTTCTTCCCCTATGTAGAAGTCCAAAACACAATGCCTGAGGCATTATTCTGTAAAGGCTATTTTATTTTTGAAAGCAAATTGAAACAGTTAATCAGAAATCTCTCATCATTTTTCACAAAACAAGAATTCTACTCTCTTGTAACAGAGTTGAATCCTGTAAATTTTCCTATACTTCCCATTTAATAGGGTAATCTTCTTAACTTCACCTGTTAAATGTTATTAAGAATGTGGTATGACTCCTAAGCCTTTCTCCACTTTCAAAATGTGGCTACATTAATTTGATTAAATATTCTGTATGCAAGGTGTGTACCCTACTTTGGCATGGTCACTGAAAAGAGATGCTATATTAATGTGATATTTAATATAGTTCTAAATAATAGAAGTAGGCTCCAGGGGGGGGGAAATTAAAAAAAAAAAAAGAAAAAAGAAAAAAACCCAACTTCATTTAAATAATGATTGATAGCAGCACACAATGATACAATAACTAATTTCCTGACTGGTAAAAACAAATCAATGTGTAATTTTAAATAGCATTCTTCAAGAGCAGGAGATTTTAAGGCTTGACCTTAGTCATGTAGTGCAGAAAAAATTACTAGTGACTACATACTGTTTCTGTGAAAGGGTCCTAGCACTGGCCCTAACTAGAAAGAAGGCAGTGGAGAATTTTATATCAAAAGGAATCCCACACCGAGTGCTCACTAGCTACTTCTATCTGGATAATTAATATACTTCTGTAAATTACAAATACATACGCTTGATTCAAGGACTTCCCTGGAACTTTTGTGGCTTTTAAGAAAACACTGGTGCTTTCCTTGTTTAGCGAATAACCACTTACTACAAAAGCCTCACCTGTCCTTGAGAGCATCTGCCTATTTCTGGAGGCAGGATGAATGTGTTTTCCCTCTTCCAATGTTGACTTTTCCTAGTTCTGATGGTGCATGTTTAAATTCCCCCTCAAACATCTGGGAAATTGCCCCGTTGCACAGACTACTCTTACCTCCTCAGTCACATAACTAATATGTGGGGCAAGAGGCTGGGTGGTATGATTTACTCGGGATTGCCCAGAGTTAGGCCAGGATTAGAAATGACTCCAGGACTGTGGTTTGATGTCTTACTACACTGCAAAGTCTCAGCCTTGGCTAGAAGACCAATAGGAAAAAGTAGATCTGATATTGTCCTTTCTTTTTTTTCTTTTCTGTATCTTTGTGGTCTTCTTTAAGTTTATTTTTAAGATTACTTACAGACCATCTTTTTTTTTTTTTTTTTTTTTTTTTTTTTTAAATTTAGAGTGATTAGTAACATGCCTTAAAGCAAGCACAAACACTTGATTCCAGGCTCTGAAAGAATTAAACCTATTATATTTCTCTTCCAGACTAAGATACTAGTAAGCTGTTCTTTCAGTTGAGAGAGTGAAATTTGGCCTCACTTTCCCTCAGAAGGTTTGTTTTGCTGCAGAGCTTCTTGTGTCTCAGCCTTGGGAAAGTGAATCATAAAACCAGCTTCTTAATTAGCTATAGGATAAATCTCCAAGAGAACTCTAGGATCTGTTACTAGAAAAATCTCTGCGCAAACAACCTCGATTAACTAAAACTGAAAATACAGTCTGTTGCTTAAAAACTAATACAAAATGACTGGCTGATTTACTGGCAAAACAGATGTCTCAGGTGAGTAATGGAATAAAACCAGCTGACAAACAAGATGACTGTACTTTGTGGGTAAATTGACACATATACAGAGTACTAATCCATGTCTGCTGGTTTAATTGACTAATGATGAAGTGTGACTCCAAAAGTAAATGGCGAACATTTAAATCTAATCTGAGGTACCAGCACTCAGGAAACCAGTGCTTCAGCTTTCAGAGTTTGTGCCGGGCAGAACACAGCTTGTACAGTGAGTGTGCAGGTTAAGGAAGGTTGGAAAGGCAATCAATTCATTGGTGGTAGCAAGTTTAAACTCGTCACCCCTATTAACTTTCAGCACAGGTTGCCACTGGCAAATAGAAGGGACAGATGTGGCCAAGAGTAAAAAGGAACAGAATCCTTAACTAGGCTGCAGCAGAGTACCGTTTCCATAGCTTACTATTTACCCTGATAGTGCATTCATGCTTATTCTGCTTCAAAATAAATGTTGTATAGGTATATGACAGATCAATACCACCAACAATTGGAAATTTCATATAGAACTTCAGAACAGCATCTCTGTTACAATGGGAAGTCATTCTTTCCATTCAGATATTAATGTCTGGCTGTTTGTCATTATATAAACAGGTGGAGTTGATGAATATGTACTGAGAGAGACTGAAGCTGCCCATTTCTCCTCAATAAGGCCTCCTGCTGCCCCATCCACCTGCTTTGAATTTACTTCCAGAATGCAGCATTTTTCACCATTTGCTCAAGTGCTTTCTAAGGGGGGACTCCATCCTGACCACAATTTGTTTTTCATAGAATGCAGAACATGCATCCGCAAGTACACACTATGCCATTCTGTATTACTATAATTGTTATTAATATAAAGTATTCCCCAACCGCACAGAGTATTATGAAGTCAAACTACACTAATAAATACCATCAGTTAAAGTGTCATAAAACAAATGTATTTTTTCAATATAGAAAAACCTAAACTGAAACATCTTTGCCTAAGGACTAGAGAGTGTAACCCTTTTGCTGTCAAAATCTTCACTAGTTGAGTAGGTCCTTTCAAATCAAGGAAGCTTCATGGATGAATAAAATGGGTCTATGCCTCCGAATTAATGTTGAATCAACCTGAATGAAGGTTGTACAATGTAGTCCAAAAATAGCATGACAGAAAAGGAGTTAAATTAGATAGAGGCATAATGCATAGCTAAAATGACCCAATTTAAATTTATATCATCAGACCAAAGAGTATTCGGATTTCCACAGTTACTGACTTCTTAAATTAGAACATTTAACTTGCAGTCTTGCAAATCATTATGATTTAGCATGGCAAATGCTTCATGGCAGCAAGATGGAATTACCTATCTGTATGTTTCAAAGCAGGTGATTGTTACCTGACATGGAGCTACAGCATGTATCCTACAGTTCAGTCTGACAAAGTCTGGCATGCCAGAAGATTCTGAATTTATAGAATCATACAGTAGTTCAGGTTCAAAGGAATCTTCAGAGGTCATCTCGTGTAACCTGCTGCTCAAAGCAGGTCTACATAGATCGGGCCATTCAAAGACATCTCTAGTTAAGCCTTGAACACATCCAGTGGTAGGCATTCTCGAACATCCCCAGGGATGGATGTTATTAAAAAAAGCCGACATCTAATAGCATTTAATAAAAATAGTCAACAGACTATAAAGACTGTGTTAGACTGAGGAAGCAAAAAATAATACAAGAGGAATCAAAAGAGATCAAATCAAAGATTTCTACATGAGAGAGTATCTCACTGGGTTGCTTTGATTAGTTTTTGTATCGTTTTGTAAGTGTCCATAGCCTCATTCCTCATCTTTGTGTATCAGTTCCTCACACCACTGTTCACTGTTGGTATTACTAGTGACTTCATCCCAGCAGAGATGAAAACCCTTAAAGGACACCTGAACACATCAAAAATGGCACAACTAATGCAGACATATGTATGTTGTCACTGTGTCTGTAACCAGTTTCCAGAAGTCCCTGGCAATCTTCAGGGATGTGGACCAGGTGAAGAGTGGAGTCAAGATGCTGAATTTTAGAAGAACAGACTCAGTTAAGTGGATGGGATTCCCTTGAAAACTGCCTTCAGGGATGAAGTTGTGGAACAGACCTGGCAGTTCTTTAAGAACATTTTTCTTAGAGTGGAAGAGCTCTTTGTTCTTGTAAAGACCTCCTGGTCAAACAAAAGTGTAAGAGGGAAATGCACAAGCAGTAGAACCAGGGACATGTACCCAGAGAAGAATGCAGGGACACTGTCTGGATATGTAGGGATCAGGAAAGCTAAGGCATAGTTGGAGCTGAATTTGGTAAGGGGGTGTGAATAATAGTAAGGTGGGCTTTTACAGATACGTTGGCCAGAAAAGGAAATTTAAAGAAAGTGTACAGCCCCTGATAAATAGGACAGGAGAACCAGTGACAATCAACATGGGGAAGGCTGAGGTAGTGAACCGTCCTTTTGCCTCAGTTACTACTGCCAATTGCTCTTCCAGCATCTCTCAAGCCCTTGAACACTCAAGGCAGGGATGGGGAATGAAGACCCTACCATTGCAGGAGAAAACCTGGTTTGAGATCACCTGAGGAACCTGAATGTACAAAAGTCCATGGGACCTGATAAGATGCATCCCAGGGTTCCTGAGGGAATTGGCTCATGTAGTTGCCAAGCCTCTCTTACTCATATTTCAAAAGTCATGGCAGTTGGGTAAAGTCCTCTGTGACCGGAAAAAGGGAAACATCACATCCATTTTTTAAAAGGATAAAAAGGAGGACTCTGGGAACTACTGACCCACCAATCTTACCTTCATGTTCAGAAGGTCATGGAGCAGATCCTCCTGGAAGACATGTTGAAACGTATGGAAGAGAGAGAGGTGATCAGAGACAGCCAGCATGGCTTCACAAAGGGAAAATCATGCCTGACAAACTTAGTGGTCTTCTACAATGTGGTGACAGCATCCGTGCATAAGGGAGGAGTTATGAATATCATCTACCTGGACTTCTGTAAGGCCTTTGATATGCTGCCCCACAACGATCTTTCCAGAGCGATGATCTTTGTTAAGGGGCAATCAGCACACAATAATTGACTTAGTCACACCTCACCACAAGTATAAATTCAGCATTTAGAATCCTCTGTTTTGAGGATGAGAACTGCAGCCACCAGACGGGTTGATGGGTCTGGACCTCTCTCCTCCCTAAGCAGTGATGCTTCTTTGGTACAACTTGCATCTGTGACTGTCAGATGTTATCTGGGAAAGTATTGTTAAAAAAAGCACTGAACTCAGCTCGAGCTTCATCTTTGCGTAAGGGCATTTATCAGTAGCGATTCCAAATTTGTTATATCTGTCGGATTTTCTCTCTCTCTTTTTTTTTTTTTTTTTTTTTTTTCTTTTCAATTTGTGAAACTGTTTCAGTGAAAGTCCTTGAGAGGGCTTTGACAGGCAAATGTTGACTCTGATGAGTGACTTTATGCTTTAGAGCTAAACTGTTGATCAAGTCTGAGTCTAGGATTGTATCTAGCAGCACCTAGACTCCTCTCTGAGAAGAAGTTTAGAAAGCAAGGGGATCCTTTCTGAACTTCATGACAGCTCTATGGCTTTTCCCACCCCTGGCCACACATTGGACTCATACTCATGATGCAACACCTTCCAACCCAAACCATTCTACAATTCCATGATTTTACAAGCAACAGTGAAGAATTTTCAGGTTATTGCAGTCATTAATCCAGTACTCCATAAATGACAGAGTACTCACCTCAGCTGACATCATATTATCACTGCAATACATTACTGCAGTAACATCAGTTGATCTTGGGGTACCTTCTACATTTTGTAAGGGAATAGAAATGCTAAATTTATAGAAGTAATATGCTGTTAAAAAACCCCAGACTTTTTAAAGCTGCTTAGCTTTATGTATGTATTAATGGCAGTTGTTCTTAGGTGTGTGAACATACTTTATATTGGATTAAAATTATGTTAATTTGAGGAAGAGGACCTAGGACCGTGGAGATGCACAACCAAAGGTTGTAACATTTAGATCACAGTTACACTCTTACATTTTCCTGTTCAATGGCTTTTGTACTGCTGGCTGCCCAGTGTCCTAGCATTACCAGCAGTCACGGACCACATTTTTAGCTAAAGAATTAATCCATATGATTTTTAGGGAACTCTCATTATGAGTACTAACTTCAAGAGGTTATGAATGATTTAGAACCAATTTCCTACTTACAATATTAAACAAAGCTTGGGATGCTAGCCAGTGCCTACTGAAATCAAAGTGCTTCAGTAGTTACTGGATAAACATATTTTGAAAATGTTTTCATTGTATTTTGTAGCTTGATGCTTAGATCCTGACTAGAGCTAGCTCTTTTTCCATTAAATAGAGAAAATTCTGGGGGAAAGAATGTTGCCAAGAAATCGTTCTGAGGTCTGATGGTCTACAAATACAATTATAATTTTTTTTTAGTGTTCCAAAAATGTTATCACACTGATGTGCTGCACATTTAGGTTAAAAATTTTCCTTGTTTAAGTGTTTGAATTTGATGTGGAATGAGATAGTTGTCCTTGTTGGAGAATATGATGGAAAGGTCAGGACTGGCAGTGATGAATGGAAATAAGAACTAGAGGGAAAGAGTGAAAAGCTTGAGGTGAAGGATCTGTGCTGAGAGACAAAAGTCTAAGATTATAAAACAGAACAATAAATCCGTTAGAGTTGAAAGTGAGGAAAGAAGTCTTGGAGGTTACAAAGAAGTCTCCTACAGTGTGGTGTCTTGCTTATGAATCAATTATGGTGAACCATGGGAAAAGAGGTTTGAACCACTCTATTAGATAATTTTTTTGAGACTGTGGAAACCTGAGAGGATGTAACTCAGTATTAAATCAAACCTGTAATGGTGTTCATTCAAGAAAATTTCAAAGTTTATTAATTTTCTTGTGTACTCCATTCTCTTAGAGGAGTTGGTATCTTGATTATCTGCCTCCATTCAGGATGAAAATGAATTTGAAGAAGAGTAAAATATTTTCCACAGGTTCTGTAACTTTAAATCCAGGTCTTTAGTTATGGTCCTTGTTACAGGCATGGAAAGGGTAGGAAGACTGATGTTGAGCAAAAGACGCTGCTTATTAGATGATGGATGGGTCACCTGTAGTGAACATGGACTGGTAAAGTGAAGATAGCAGGTTACTTTGGATTCATAATTAGTTGCATAGGATTAGCAACATGGAAACAAACATTACTGAGCTAATGGAAAATAGTAATGGAAGGTAGCTGGCTTTTGGGTGATTTGCAGAAATGCTGTGTTTAGGGACTGGATGAGGAATTTCATATCTGCACAACTGCTGGGAATGTTTAGATTTGTACTCAAACTTTGCCACTGCTACCACTCTCTATTTAGAGCTGTATGTAGTTCTGCCACCTGCAGTTGTGACATTCCAACTTGCATTGTAATCTTCAGAGCTAAAACTACACAAGGGAGAAAAAAGTAGCAGATGGAGTCATGTCATTTACACTGAATACTGCAGGAAAGGCAGCCAGATCACAGCAGATCAGGGGGGAAAATCCATTTTTGTCACTAAGCAGCAGAAGAAAAAATAAATCACAGATAGAAAGGGATTAATTTCTAAGGGAACAGCTATTAAATGTAGCATGGAAATTGGCCTCTATCAGAAGTTTTCAGAACTTAACTTGACAAACTATATGCAACAGTGAATTATTACTTTAAACTCATAACCCAAGGCTTCAATACAGGGATAGAGAAGGCAGAAATTAATTAATCAGCAATCTAAGCTGAGAGCAATATTCACTTTTAGATGCCTGGTGAACAGAAGTAAGGACACCAAAAGGACTTACATAAATTATAGGTCACTGGAGATAACAGCACTCAAATCTGTGAAGGTCTCAATGTTAAATGCAGAAGTGTTGTAACAAGATAAATAACAAGTGTTTAATGATAGCAGAAAAACAATAATAACCTACAATCAGATGGATAATAAATTATGGACAGATGGTAGTTGGAATCTGCAAATATTTCACTGTCCCATCTGCCTTCATCCATTGGTATAATTTTAAATTGGATTCCAAAAAAGATGCTACCCCCCCCCCCTTTTTTTTTTCCACCAATATTCATTATTAGCATCATGTTGTGTGGATATGTTTCATGGTTTGTTATGATACATCACCAACAGGCCTTCGTATTTTGTATTTGCAGCACTGGAAAAAAGCCAGGATAATTTTGGGTTTGTACATTTTTGTCTCAAGAAATTTTGTAAAGTGAAACTTCCTCTGTAAAGAACATTTTTATTGCAGAAAACATACTGGAAGTTTCACCTCAGTCAAGCAATGGTATGACTTTGAAAGTAAAGTAGATTTTCCTGTCCAAATAAATATATTGTACAAACATAGTAGGTACCTTGACAAACAAATAGCATTCAAGGACAAACTGCATATTCACATTCATTTAGTGATGTTGTTAAAATTACCTATAGATATTTAACTTCATGGGTCACAAATGGAGAATAGGAATTTTTCTGAGTTGTGGTTAAAGCACATTTTCTCTCTTAGAAGACCAACATGGAACTTGGTCTTTTTTTAACATCCTCTTTTGTATGTTTTCATATACAGTGTTGTTCTCAGCTTGAGAATGCTGAAAAATCTCTCTTAACCTGAATCTTATTTAACAATAAAAGGAAAAATATCAAACCACTTTCTGAGAGTTTTTACAAGATTATAAAACAGCAGCAAAGGGCACTTTCTTTGTAACATCACTCTCCCTAGCATTTAGGAGGGGAAGGAAAGAAAGAGAGAACTTCAACTCATTTGAAGCAGGCTGTCCATCAAAGACACCTGCAGTTCCTCAGACACAACCGTTCATCACCACCATCCCACCAGAGTAGAAAAGGGGTTTTATGAGCAACTTAATGAGCTTAATTCCCAAATCTGACAGAGCTTAGCCCCAGGTAGCTGGGCTCTGAACGGTGGTCTTAAATTTAACACCTTTATGAAATTCTTTTTGTGAAGTGTAGGTCGGGATTGGGAAAAGGAATTGCAAAGGCATCTGTTTTGTTCCTGTAGTATCTAGGGTAGCAGATGAAGGTAAGGGTCGGTTTTCTTTGATTTATACACTCATGCCAAACTAATATGCTAATATGTTATTTGAATCAAGGTGTATGAATTTGCATACTGTAGTGTTCTATATCCCATTGAGATCTTCATTGCCTCAATGTTCTGTGTTCTCCTTGTGCTTCAGTTTCAAGGGCTTTTTAACCTCTGGAAGAATTTATTATGTGCTTTCCAGATGGAAAGAGGGGGAGGAAAAAAAAGCAGTTTATTATAACACATCTAAAAGAATTATTAACCTTTCACATGTGAGACACAAGACAAATCTATGCTATTCATACACAAAGAAATTTGGGTAGATGAACTAAATTTTTAACTGAGAGATTTAACTATATGTTAATGGATTTATAATCAATATGCACAAAGGCATTAAGCAGTACAAGATAATCAAGAAGCAGGAGGCATCTATGGGTTATATTGGGTTTTCTCCCATTGATTTACTTTCTTTTGAGAAAATTATGTATTTTGGACTTTAAAAAAATGAATGGTAGCTAGGAACGAATGGTAGTAAACAATATTCTGAAGTGGTTCCATTTGTAAGATTTTTGCAGAAGCATGTCTATTTGGTGAAAGTAGCATTCATGACAATGGCATTTTTTGCATGTCAGGTCTGAGAAGCAGTCACCCCATGGAATAAGGAAACAGGTAATTAAGGAAAGTCATTTAGAAAGGTGAAAAAAAAACCCCAAACCTAACAAAACCCACCCCATTTATTCAGTTAGGGGTAGTTTGAAAGAAATCCAATTATCTTTCTATATATTTCTATCCACAATTCAGAAGATGCAACTCTAGAAAATGAAACCTTCAGGAAAAAAGTAGCCTACTTGCAAAGAAAGTATTGTCAGAAACATACAATGAACTAGATCCCAGAAGACAAGGTGAGTTGGGGAGAACTGAAAACTCCAATGGAGTATTAAGGGTGTTGAAACTGTAATAAATTGAAAAGACTTATGAAACTCAGCAGAGACATGGCAGGAAGACTTGTTTTGCGGAGCCTTTAATGAACCTGATAATGAAAGAGGTAAGTTAATTTTGAAGGCGGTAGTTGAATTCTTATATGCTGTTATGAATAATAAAAGCTAGAAAGTTAATTTGGGGTTGGTCTGGAAATGGATTGGAAGAGACCATTAGAATAAGTTTGGTGTAAAATGGTGAATCAGTATCTTTCCTGATGACACGTTGTATGATCTTCTGCAGCTCCCAAGTTGCAAAATCTGTTTAGCTCAGTTGTGTGGTCGTTGAGGTTTTAGTTATTTTGTGATTATGTTTAAGATGTAGATATAAATAGGTAAAGACTAATTTTTCAGAGGTTCCAAATGTTGTTGGCTTCCTCTGAGAACAAAGGATGCCAGACATGCCCCTGCCCCTTCAAATATGCATACAAGAGAGCATTTTCTAAATACGTCAGTTAACATTTTTGCATTATTGATAAATAATTAGATATAACAGTTATTAGAGTTGTCAAAAGCCCACTGTAGCTTCTATTCTGTCCTCCTGCCAGCACTTTATTCTATCAAAACTACAGTACTTTGCTAAGATCCAGCCTATCTTTTCTTAAAGCATCTCCTAGGAACAAATATGGTCATATCTGGAAGCTGTAGTACTGAAACAGATCACAGAACTTTTCCAGAGTTTGGACACGTGCTACAGAGCCTCTCTGATAAGATTGTGCAACTTGAATTATTTTCAGTTTTTCATGTTTCAAATGTAAGTGCAGACTTAAGGCTCTGGATGTTTTGATTCATGTCTCTGTGCTTTAGTTTCACTTACCTGTCTATTTCCTTGCCATAAAAGGCATCTGACTTATGTGCATGCTAGTTCATCATATTCACTTCATAATGTTAATTAGGTTTATTTCACCATAAGCTATGCTATTTTGGTACAGTGCTCCATTTCACACCTTACTTTCCCTGTGGTACAAGTCTGCATTCTGTCTCATTGTCTTTTAGCATATGCAAGATGGGTTAGGATTTAACGGAAGTTGCCAGTCTCTTGTTACCACCTTTTTTAATGTCCAGCTATTACATTTTAATAATGCTGCTCTTGCTTATATAAAGAACATTTCCTTGACTTATTTTCCCATTTTTACCATAGTTCTGAGTTTTCATGGTTCCAACCCTCCATTCACTAGTTCATTACCAATATTTCCTCTTCTGCCATTGGAAGACCTATGATCATTCTTTTCAACAGAGAGAAATATTTTAAATGACATTTTGAAATATCTTTTTGTGGTTTAAGTTGTAAACTAGACTCCTTCCACATATAGATAAGCTTCACATAAGTCTTGCTTAAAGTTCATATTTCATGTCAAGGGCAAAATTAAAACTTCTCTGACCTGCATTTCATAAAATATTTTTTTTTTAAAAAAACAAGCTTAGTGAATAGCAGGGTTTGGGTTTTTTGGGGGGCTGGGATTTTTGGTTTTTAAATATATTAACCCTCAATGTTTTAGATGCATTTCTATTCTTCTGATTTAAGGTTGCCAGACAGTAATAGTGATTGCATACTAGATATTGTCATATTTTTGTAGTTCTACTTTTCAATTAAACTGGTGAAACCAGTTGGTTGAATTCTGTGGAATGATAGGTTGTAAATACAATTCATCTTTTCTCATTTCACTTGCTGCAACATTGCAATAACAAGATTGGTTTGCTTTTGAGACTGTGGCAACAGGCAGAGACAGAACGGTATTTCAGTAGCATTTATACACTTTCCATTCCCATCGTACCAGAAGCTGAACATGTATGAGAAAACATTTCATTGACTAATACCATGTATTTATATTCTTACACTATGTTATGTTTTTTTTTTTTTAAAAAAAGAGTCTGATACATAATACTTTTGCTCCGGTCTTAGAAATGATTATTTTATTTTTTTTTCATATTCGTCTTCCGAGTGTTAGTTTATGTTTGAAATAGTAGTCAATTCTTTTTCTTTATATGAAAACAGATAAATTAGATTTTCTCTTTAACACATTTAAAAGTGTTAAATTATTTCTTACTGATAAAGTGTAGTTTACTCAGTCTTTGTGGACTTTGGAGAATAACGAGGGGACTAGTTTTTTAGAAGCTAAACGTGGGCTGCAGTGCATTGCTCCATGTGTGATACTTCTGAATTATACCATGGCATCTCTTTCGTGTTTCTAAAGAAAAGCTTTCACATTCAATCAAAATGTGAATAGGTGTAAAGATTTCCATGTAATGTGATCCTTATCAGGTAAAAATCAAAATTTCCTTCCAATTTATGAAAGAAGTAGTAGTCAAGATAATACACTTGTGCAAGTAAAATCGTTTGTGCAATCCACAGCTAAGCTTCCAGATTCCTGGTCACAGAATATGATAGACAGCAAATACATAAACAGGATTACTAAGAGCTGAAACGCAGATGTAAACTTCAGGTAAGGTTATAAATGGAAGAGAGGGCCTACGGGAGGAGGTAGCACTCTATCTTGACCGGTTCTTAAATTTTATCTCTCTTTGGTATCAGTGGTCACTGTCAGATGGGAGACTGGGCTAAACGGATACCTGGGCAGACATGGAGGACTGTTCTTGCCGTTAATTTTTACCTTGGCAATACAGCCAAGGTGAAAGCCACAGCATTGACTGGCCACTGTTGTCATGAGATGTGGAATGGGCACTGACACAGGGATAGCTGGATGCTCGACTGACTCTCAGGTTGTTTGCTCAGCTGTCAGGGAATCCCCTTACCCTACTCCCAACCCTATCCTCTGGACAGCAGGAGCAGTTTTGACTCATGTGATACGGTCATAACAACAGGTCTGGTTTATTTTCCTGCTCCAGCTGTAGTGATCAAGCACAGAGCTACTACACAGGTACCCCCAGACAGCACGAGTCACATGGTTACATGCTCTGTTGTCCTTTTTTTTTCATGTCTTGACCCCGCTTTTCACTGTTGTTCTACCTCTCTTTCTCTGACCTTGTCTCCTCCCAAATAAACATCCAGCCCAAACTACTTTTTCAGTATTTGTCCCAGCTGTTCTGCAACAGTATGCAAATCCAGCATTTCTGATGTTACCTAGGTAATCTTCATCCTTATACAGTACTGCTGGGACAGTTCCCTAGCCACAGTTGGTCTTTCAACACTGTACTCTTCAAAAGGTCCCTGACCCTTCCCTCCAAGGACCTGTGCAGTTTCATTGTCTCTCCCTTTGACCTGTTGTCCTGGTTTTAGCTAGGAAATTAAGTCAAACCTTGTGCCACTAACTATAACCGTGTCAGCGTGTCGCTGGGTTATTTATGTCCAGCAGTTTCTCATCGAGCAGTTCTCCATGCCCAAGCCATTTAGCTCAGCCTCAGGCCAGGAACAAGTGCATGCCCTAGCCATTTGCCTGCAATCCTAACAGAGCCCATTGCCATTTTTCCCCCTAAATCTGTTTATTAAGAGGCTGTTTAACAGATTAAGTAGGTGATATTATTCTGTATGTAATTTTTAATTGATTTTATCCAACCATCTTTCTAATTTAGTGATTATCACATAGGCCTGCCCCCTGTTCCCTTCTCCCAAGGATCTCTTACTACCCATAGGTAGAAGCTGGATACTGGCCCAGAATGATCTTCGGTTTAAGACTGTGTACTACTTCTTATAGTTTAGAAACAGTCTTCCTTCCTGAATATAAGATTATTTCTGTTGTTTAAATTGTCCTTGAAATTCCAGATTAGGAACATGTATAGAGAAAGGATGTTCAGACAGAGAAACTGTCAGGTGGTTTAGGTTTTTTTCCCCTTCTATATTAAACATAAAGTCACAGAATCATAGAATCATTTAGGTTGGAAAAAACCTTTGAGATCATCACGTCCAGCCATTAACCCAGGACTGCCAAGTTCACTGCTAAACCATGTCCCTAAGCACCACATCTATAGGGTTTTTAAATGCTTCCAGGGATGGTGATTCCACCACCTCCCTGGGAAGCCTGTTCCAATGCTTGACCACCAATTCAGAGAGGAAAATTTTCCTAATATCCAATCTAAACCTCCCCTGGCCCAGCTTGAGGTCATTTCCTGTTGTCCTGTTGCTTGTTATCTGGGAGAAGAGACGGACCCCCACCTGCCTACAGCCCCTGTCAGGGAGTTGTAAAGAGCAATAAGGTTCCCCCCTGAGCCTCCTTTTCTCCAGGCTAAACAACCCCAGTTCCCTCAGCTGCTCCTCATGAGACCTGTGCCCCAGACCCACCACCAGCTCCATTGCCCTTCTCTGGACACACTCCAGCACCTCAATGTCTTTCTCGAAGTGAGGGGCCCAAAAATGAGCACAGTATTCAAGGCGTGTGCTCATTGGTGCCCAGTACAGGTGGATGATCACTGCCCTGGTCTGCTGGCCACAGTTTCTGATACTACCGAGGATGCTGTTGGCCTTGCTTACCTGGGCACACTGATGGCTTCTATTCAGCTGGCTGTTGACAAACATCTCCAAGTCATTTTCTGTTGGGCACCTTTCCAGCCGCTCTGCCCCAGCCTGTCGCGCTGCGTGGGGCTGGTGTGACCCAGGGGCAGGACCCGGCACTGAGCCCTGTTGAACCTCCTACAAGTGGCCTCGGCCCATCGGCCCGGCCTGCCCAGACCCCTCTGCAGAGCCTCCTGCCCTGGACAATCACCATGAACAAGAGAGCTTAAGTTCTGGAAAAGTTACATTCCATGCAATCAAATTCTAAGGTTTTTGACGACAATGAGTACAAATCTGAAACACTCCCACCCACCTTGGTTTCATCTGCAAACTGACTGAGGGTGCACTCGATCCCCTCATCCAGATCATCGATAAAGATATTAAACAGAACTGGCCCCCATACTAAGCCCTGGGGAACAGCACTTGTGACCAGCCACCAGCTGGATGTAACTCCGTTCACTACCATTATGGTCTCGGCTGTCCAGTCAGCTTTTAACCCAGCACAGAGTACACTCATCCACAGCCATAAGCAGCCAGTTTCTCCACGAGAGTGCAATGGGAGATGTAAATTCTCCTTTATGTTCTGAGTTCCAGCCAAAGCTCTCTGTTCATGCAGACCAGTCTTCTACCCCTTCGGTTTGTCTGTTGGTACATGGGGTCAGCCTGCTCCTACAACTTTACGATTTCCTACTTGAAAAATGTCCCGTCTTCCTAGACTGCTTGGTCCTTCAGGACTGCCTCCCAAGGGACTCTGTCAACCAGGCTCCTAAACAAGCCAAAGTCTGCACTTCAGAAGTCTAAGCTGGTAGTTCTGCTGACCCCCTCCTTACTCTAAGGATCAATACTGTATGTTGTGATCACTATGCTCAAGACGTCCTCCAACCACCACATCACCCAGCAGTCCTTCCCTGTTCAGTGGTGCATCTTCCATGGCTGGCTCACTGACCAGCTGTGTCAGGAAATTACCACCCTCATGCTCCTGGGACCTCCCTGCCTGCTTTCTCTCCACTGTGTTGTGTGATCATTCAAATACAGGACAGGAAGTGAAGCATGGAACTTACCTGGGCTATCACCATGAACAAAGAGCTTAAGTTCTGGAAAAGTTACATTCCATGCAATAAAATTCTAAGGTTTTTGAAGACAATGAGTACAAATCTGAAAAACAAACAAGGAAAGAAAATTGTGATCTTATGGTGGGGGGTGGTGGTGAAGAAAGGAAAAATTATCAGATAGCTTGTTTGGAAAATATTCATCAATCAAGAATCAAAATTAAATAACACAGACAAAATGAAAGAGACAACAACCTGAACTCTATTGTTGAAAGCCTTACAATACCTTTCAATCCTCTAAATATCTGTAAAGCTCTTATTCATCAGTGTAACTTCTCTTTCTTAGGTTTGTATTAATTTTTATTCATACTATGTTTGAAACACAAAAGCAAGCAACTGCACCTTATCTTACTTCTGACTAAGCGTATAACATAGCACAATTTAATTCTACCATATTAACATTTCCTTTCAAAATAATCTTATTAAGACTCTCAATATGCTTTTGCTCACATGATATACTTTTATTTTGAGCAGCCTGTCTGCCAATGCAATTCAGTAGGTCAACCTCAGAAGAACATTGGCATCAAAATAAGCAAGCTGGGATCTGTCCATGTTTGTATCTATGCAGATGGCATGATAAGGATTTTTTTGTGATCAAATGTATTGTTAACCCTGTTTAAACCTTGCTCTCATGGCAGTGTTTCATACCTAGCAAATTTAGCCATATTCCTCAGAGAACAAGCTACCAAGTGAGAGCTGTATTCCATGAAGAAAGTCTGTTGAATTGGCCTGCCATTGCTTCTTCAAGAAACATCCAGCACTTGGAATAGCTTACCCATATTGGGTGGTTTTAGATGCTCCATTTTAATTCAGTTGTGGGCTAGACATGGATATTATATAGCGTAGATCTGTCTTATGTTCTGTAGTAGTTCAGATTAGATGATTTTAGTGTCACTGAGTGCCTTAAATCCTACCTAGTACAGATCTTCCATCCTTGTTAACAATTCAAATCCTGTTTAATATATTCAGAAAACAAAGGCAGAGTAATTAAGTCTTGCAGAAGTAATGATTAGCACTCCCTCTGACAGCAGCCAATAAGGAATATCTAGTTAGACATGGACCTGTTGAAGCTGGTCCAAAGGAGTGCCACAAAAGTGATCAGGGGGGTGAAACATCTCTTCTATGAGGAAAGGCTGAGAGAGTTCAGGTTGTTCAGCTTGAAGAAGAGAAGGCTCTGGGAAGACCTTACTGGAGCCTTCCAGTACTTAAAAGGGGCTTATAAGAAAGATGGGGACAGATTTCTTAGTAGGGGCTGTTGTGACAGGGCAAGGGGTACTGGTTTGAAAGTAAAGGAGGATAAATTCGGTCTAGATATAAGGGAGAAGTTTTTTACAATGAGGGTGATCAAACATTAGAACATAGGTTGCCCAAAGAGGTGGTAGGTGCCCCACCCCTGGAAACATTCAGGGTCAGGTTAAACAGGCTCTGAGCAACCTGATCTAGTTAAAAATGTCCCTATTCATCGCAGGGGGGTTGAACTAGATTACCATTAGAAGTCCCTTCCAACCCAAACCATTCTATGATTCTGTGAATATAAGAACGCAAGCATTTATGGAAATTTTCTCAAACTGCAACATTTTGTGGTTCATATGTACTCATACTGAAGATAATGTCTTTGTGTTTAACAATCTTGAATTACCTTTCTTCTAACATTTTATCTAATTTGTTTCTGAAACCATGTAATCTTTTAGTAATCAAGCATCATGTGGAAAAGAATTCTGTTACTATATTATCATCATGTGAATAAGTGTCTCCTCTTGTTTATTTTGAAATTGTCACTTAATTTGTTAGATTTCTCAAGTAGAAACTTCATACTCTGTTCAGCTTTTGAATGCTATTCATGATTGTGTAGATGTCTATTATACCTGTTTTTCATGCTAAGGAGTCCTAGTCTATATAGCTTTTCCTTAAGTGGAGGCTCTCTCTGATACTAATTTTACCCAGGTCAGTGGAATGCTAATACCCAGATGGTAGCTTCTGGAAGTGTAATTTTCAGGCACTTCCAGTTCTTCTTGTGAATCATGTTCTTTCTTTCCTTCCCTTATGCAATGACATTTCTATGTACTTGTGCTGACATACTGCTTCTGCCTCATATGCAGCCTCTCACACACTAAAACTCTGAGTTTTGAGGACCATGTATCTGGCTAACAGTCTACCATCAACAGGATTATATAGATTATGACTCCCAGTGGCAGTCACAGCACTAGTAAAAGTCTTAGATTTGTGCATCAAACAGAGGTTTTAAGGATCCTTAAACAGTTTCATCTTTTGCTTCTGTTTAAAGAAAGCAGTCACTGGAAGGAGCAAACCCAAAGGAACAATGTGATGCTTGGAGTACACAATTCTGCATCTTTTCTGATGTGTTTTCACTGTGCAAGAATAAAACCAGTTTCTTCTATTTTTTTTTTTTTTTTTTTTAACACAGACCACTTTAAAAAAAATCCCATTGATTAATCTGTCATGGATTGACTTATAAAGTTGCCTTTATACTAGCTTGCCTGGAAACTGGCCCTCTGTTTCATCCTGAAAGAATACTCACCTCTCACTGTCTCAGACTTCTTTTAAAACTGTGTGGGTCTGTCAAACAGGAGGGAAAAAAGACTAAGCCCCTGCTGGGGAGTCCATCTGTCAGGTGGTGATGCTAAATTAACTTTCTATATAAAGGTAGAGCTTTTCTTCCCTAGTAAAGACTAGTTGCTCTGAATTTTCAGACAAAGTATCAGATTTATTTTCTTTTCTTTCTTAATGCTGGGACTAGCAGCTTTTTGATATTGTTATCTTTTGTTTTGTTTTAGATTTTATTTTGTTGTTTTATTATTTTTAAGGTGTCTGTGTGGTTTTCAAAACTTGTGGGCAGAAATATGATACTTCAGAGGTCTGGCGCTCAGTTCTGGGACAGCAATTCATAGGATACTAAACTAGGCATCAATGCTCTAGATACGTTATATGCAGGACAGTAAAACTCTGACATGCAGCTTGTGTGAATTGGCAAAGAGTATCTGAGACTCCTTCCAGCAGAGCTTGGGTATCTCCCTAGAACAGAGGTTACTTTCCTCTAGGACCAAGATTCAGTCTGGCAGAGTCGTGGCACCACTTCCAGCCCTGAAGTACCAAGCGCCTGCCTGGGAATGGGTTTCTGGCAGTTCTTACACTTGGTCTCATAGTTATTTGGATTTTAATTCAGTGATATTTCCAATTTAAAATAGATGAAAGGCCCTGGGAGTTGATAATGACAAATAGCTGCCTCAAATATTGAGCATTTCAAGATCTTAAGGATATGAGCCTTACTTTTTCTGAATTTGTTGCCTGAGCTTAGATGTCTATGTTTCACCTGCAGTACCACTGGCTGTCCAAAAGTTTTGCTGAATACCTGCCCAGCTGTCCTGAGAAATGTAGATGAATAGTACGCAATCTTTACCTGCAACTTTAGGCATTCACATAACTAAAGAACTACTTTCAGTGTTTCACTTGTGTATAATATGGGTATTTATTTCAAAGCATTTCCTCTGCCCACTTTTATGAGTTGGTCTTTTTATTATCTGAATTTTTATGCTATAGAGGTATTAATCTTTTTGCTGCATCTGAAGAAAACCAGGAAAATTACATCTGAGTTGTATTTATTCCCATCAACATAGCTGCTTTCTTTTTCTAGAGCGAAAAATTGAACTTGTAGAGATCTTGCTAACCATAAAACTGCTGAAGCAAGGTCAGGCATTTCAATATGGAGATAAAATGTTAATAAATGGGGACCATTGTCCCATACTCGAAAATTTATGCACTACATCAATATGGGATTGTTCTCTTCTTGGTTAAATTTGTCTAGTAAATTCTGACTGTAATTGCCTAAGGATATTTTCCTTTACAGTTAAATATCACTAGCTGTGGATTTTGATAGAAGAAATGCAGACTGTAATATATAAGCTACACCATAATAAGTGAATAGAAAGTTTCCCCTTGGAAAAAATGCTACAGAGTACATAAAAATACAATATTGTCTTTCAACTACTTATGCTGAATAGTATTGGAAGAAACCCCAACTGGAATTCTAACACCATTTCTGAGCTTCTTCATTCTGGCTACTCTAAGAACATAAAAACACTGATGCACCAACAATCAAGGCGATGCAAGGTAAATATAGTGCTGCAAAAACCTTGAGATGATCGAAGTAAATTATGAGCACACACTTCTCTATGTTTTGCACAGTTCTAGATACACTGGTGTAATAAATACTTTCCCCATGGCACCAGTAATTAAAGGAACACACAAGCAAAATTACCATTGCCCCCCAAATTTTACTATTTAAGCAGAAATTTCTCTAAGGCCATTGGAGCTTTTTATCTTCAACAACACTCTCTCCAAGAATTCTGACTGGTAAAAGAACAAAGTACAGAAAAATAATTACTTTTCTTGCAAATGTTTATGTAAAAATTACATTTATAAAAAAATAAGTTTCATTAAAAATAGAGTTAAAATACTTTTTGATGGCTGCTGTGATTCATACAAGGAGTAAAATCATTCTGGAATGTCTAGGAAAAAATTGAGAAATCACACTGCAGCGATTGGTTTGGGAAGGCTGTAGTGGACATACAATCTGACGAGAGTTCCTAAAGCCATGTTTGGAAAAACCTACAACTAGCAAAAAAAAGCAACAATCCTTGACTGTATGTGGAGAATATAGCAAGTAGGAAGATGTTTTCACCTCTTCCTACAGGTATAGAAACAGACCTATAGGGGAATACTACATGAATACTAGAGTACTACAGTTCTAATACCATATCTTGCAATGGAAAGAAATGTTGGAAAATTGTAGAATGTCAGAAACCTTCAGAGACACAAAAAATATTTAGTGATAACTGAGCCTTTAAGATGTCAATGAACTTATCTCAACAAAAAGAAGACTAGAGGGATTATTTGATCTTAGTTTCTAACTGCCTTCACAGTGAAAAAGTACAGGATATTAAAGAACTGTTTAATCTAGCAACAAACAACACTATGGGAACAAAAGGTGTAAGAATTCAGGCAGACAAAATGAAATTACTTATCAGTCACAATTTTTTTTTAGCATGCAAGGTGAATACCCACTAAACAAAGCATGAAGGCAGGGATAGATTCCCCATATCTCAATGTCAACAAAGTCAGAATGAATGCTTCTGTGGAAAATCCCAGTCAGTGGGTCAAAGTTGTGGCCTTGAAATCAGAATTAGCCTACATGATCTGCCCTAGTCACTTGTGTTCTTAAAAATGATCCTTCTCTCTCATTTGCAGTTCTACCTTGCCTTATATAATACTATTTCCTTCCTTTAATTTTCATTCATACATATTAACACTGCTGTTATTTAAGCCCCTGTATGTACAGCGATAGATGCACAAGCAAGGGTGGAAAATACTTTCATATGTATCCTCTAATTTGTATATGTAGATATGTAAATTGCATGCACTTAAAAGCTGAGATAGTCTAAAGTTTAACAAAAACATGTCAGGCCACAATTGGCAGACTGGTACGTTACATAGAATAATAGAAGTTAATACTGAAAAGAAATGCCCTTCTGATCATTTGATTCCACTTTTCTGTAGAAGCTACTCAACTTCAGATGCCAACATCCTATAGCTGCAACTTTCTACCAGGTCAATACATATTTGTAACCTCATGTGTTTGCATGAAGGGACAGACATTTCATTGCCCTAGTCTCACTACACTCCAAAAATATGAAAATATAAAGTTGAATGCAAAGTCAACACACATGCCTCCTAAAAATACACCATGACCCTTTCTTTTCTTGGGAAGGGATCACAGGTTCATAGGCAAGGAGATACTTGCAGAACTTTCCAATTGATGTTCCATGAAAGCTAACAAGAGGACAGAAGTATGTGGTGCACCACAAGGAGCGTTTACCTCTACCTATAGAAAGAACCGTTACTGGTCCTTTTTCCTACTATATTTAAGTCATGGGTGTGGATTATTTGCTTTAAAACATCCTGTGAAAAGTCAAACTGTAGTCGGGGGATGTAGTTGCTGGGGACCGAGATCGGGCTACCGGCTGGGCGGTGTGGCTGCGCTGTCCGAGTCGCCGAGTTAAGGCTCCGGTTTCTCTGGGGGTGCAGGATCGAACCCCACTGCTGCCAGGAATGTTTTCCAGGACCTGAGCAATGCCGGGACAAGTACAGATTGGGAGAGGAGTGGCTGGAGGGGAGCCCTGCAGAAAGGGACCTGGGGGTGCTGGTTGACAGCCGGCTCAAACTGCACGCTGGTGGGCATGAGACAGGGTGACTCAGCCGGTCAGAAGGGGTGACTATCCCTCTGGATTCAGCGCTGGGGAAAAGGAGGCTGAGGGCTGACCTCGTTGCTCTCTGCAGCTTCCTGGGGAGGGGAAGTGGAGAGGCCCTGGTATTCAGCCATAGGGTGTGTGGGGTGGTTCTCAAAGCTGCATCAGTCAGGGGAGGTTCAGGCTGGACATCAGGAAGCATTTCCTTACCAAGAGGGTTGTCAAACACCAGGATGGGCTTCTAGAGAGGTCGCCGATGCCTCGTGCCTGTCAGCGTTTAAGGGGCATTTGGACAATGCCCTTAACACCATGCTTTAGTTTTTGGTCAGCCCTGAAGCGGTCAGGCAGTTGAGCTAGACAATCATTGTATGACCCTTCCAACTGAAATAGTCTATCTTATTCTGTTGTGTGGAGTTTGTGACTCCATGCTCAGCTCACTGAGGCAGTCTGCCTTCCTAACAGAGGCAGACATTAAAACATCTATGAAACACTGTCATCTGAGCTGATTTCCCACAACTCCGTTGTGGACAACCTGGGTAACCAGCTCCTCCAGTCTGTGCACTAGTTCTGCACTGACATCATACGTGGATCTTGAAGCAAGCCCATCACCTCCAGGTTACTGTGAACTTCCAAATACAGGTGTCACGAGTAACTTTCTTTCCATACCTACATACCAAGTCAATCAGTCTAAAATATCAGATTTTCTTGCAGAGCCACTCTGTATCTCAAACACCAATCTTTCTTTCTTTGCAGGAATTGCTTGCATTCTTCCTGTAAATGTGCAATAACGTGCTCATAGAGGCCATTATGGTTGACTGACATAGAGCACTTAGTGCTTAAAATGGCAGCAAACATGTGCTACCCTTCCTTCCAGTGCTCATGATATTCAAAGGTAGATCCATCCTAAACAATTCCTTTAATCTTTAACTCTTCCCCAGCCCCTTCCTGAGCATCTCCTTACCTAACTAGACACAGAGACTCTATTTTAAAATTCAAATCATCGTGCCACTGGACACATGTTTATTTCTCTGACACCTCTAAATATTTTTCTTTACTATTTGCACAGACCCTGAGGCACTGTTTCATTCCTGCCCACCCACCCCTCCTCTCAACCCCTCCCCAGCGTGGCTTTTTTTCTAATGTTATCTTCTATCCTCCTATCATTCACAACTTCTACAGATGCCTCTGAAGGCATCTCCACTAGTTTTTCTTGTCTGTGGAAAGTTTGTATTTCAAATTACTTACAAAGTCTTTGGAAATATAGTTGTGTTTTCATTAATTAAAAGCCATAAAATATCCCAAAATATGCCATAGAGAATATGGCAGCAAAGAATATTTTTGAAAGTTCTGGGCTGTTGTCAGTGATGGAAAATCATCCCTTTAGTGCAAATGGAAGGGGCATAGCCCAGGTGTCTGGAATCACAGCTCTGTGTCTTGTCTATTAGATGGTACTACTACTACTATTAAATTAGTGAATCAAGTCCTTCAGGATGGAAGGAAGGAAGACATACCATTTTGTAATTATGGTATCTGCACATTGTGGTATCTCCCTACGGCAGCAGTTTCCAGACTTGCTAGCTGTTACATAGAAAAAGAAAAACCTGGTCTGCTTCTAAATGCGATACCCTCACTGTACAGGCAACTTGTAATGACAACAAGACTGTTTAAGTTTAGACCAGACCTCCGTATTAGATGGCAGACAGTCATACCTTTTAATAGCATCACAGTGCAGAAGACTCATCACCTACATTGTGTCAGGTATTTCTAGCAACAGTAGTATTCTGGTAATTACACATAGCTATTCTTAAAGAAAATGTAGGGCAATGTACTGGATTTCCCTTCTGTGCTCCTACAAACTCTCATGTTAAACAGCTTCTCAATATCATCACCATCGAAACGGAGGCATGAGAAGATTATTATATTAATTTAGACAACATTATGATTAGTAGCTCTTTGTGTCAGTCAAAGGGAGAAAAGACCGCCAAACAGCTCCAGATGTCCATCAACTCTCCATATTAGACTGGCAAGCGCACCTAACTCTTGGTTTTCTTCAGATGCTGTTAATGTTCCATTGTGACACTCACCTGATCACCTCATTCCTCAGACACACGCACTCCTGGTGTGTTTCTTACTGTTCTAATTTGTCCCAGTCTCAGCTGCCAGTTTATAGATGTGTACCTTTCACCTCTCAGCTGTGACCTTCAGAACTGTCAGTTATGGATATTGTTTCCACAGGTATTTAATCTTCAGGATGAAGACTGTAGCTTTGCTGTCTGGTCACATTATCAATGCAGTCTTTGCTATAAGTGCTTTAACCTGTCAGGAGCTCTTTGTAGTCAGTAGGTCATGGGATGAACAGGACAAAAGCATTGTTCAATCTCCTATCAAGCAGTGATTCCTACCTGTCCTATTTAATTTCTCAGCTTTTAAAAAGCCAGAAGGCTTCTGCTCTCTGACGCAGCCATATTGCAAATCAAAGGTTGTACCATCTCAACAGTCTTTCAGTCATTGCTTTAGGCTGGGAGTATCCATGACTGCTTTTCTTGGTCTAAAATAATTCAAAAAGTCAAGCATTTCTCTATTCGCTGAAGGAGTTTCACTCAATACCTATTTTGGGATGCCACATGTTGGAGACAGAGCACTCCGTTTAGCAATAGCAGAACAGACTGACATGTCAGGGGGAGACTGAAGTTTTGTAAAGTGGAAAAAAATTCTTAAATGGCTGTTTATGTGTCAAAGTAAAACCAAACCCAAAACCAACCAACAAAAAACCTCAACCAACCACATAACAAAACTCTTCAGGTATTTTGTGTAATTAGAAAGATAAGAACTTTTCGAGACCATAAAGGTCTCATGCAGAAATTGTTCTGTACACTGAGACACACTAGATCAGCATATCTGCCCACCTCAAGATTTGTTTTTCTAGTAGTTTTATGTGATTTCTGTAAAAAGTATTTATTGCTAGCAACAAACAATTAGAGCAACAAATTTTATTATAAAGTCATAGTAGGTTTCATAGTCAAATAAGGTTGATGTCAGGGTTTCTCAACATGTTCATCCTGCACCATTATTTGTAGAATAGATCTGAATTAAATTCAGAGATTGACCTACTGACATAGATTACTTTTTCTGAAGGAATTTTATTATCTGATTCCTCTATTCCTCTGGATGATTTCCTTTGCAATTAAATTTTCTGGATTATTTCAGAATTCAAATCTATTTTGCAAATCAAATGACAGTTAAATAGCAGTTAAATGTTCTTCCAGTGTTTTTTGAGGTTATCATCTGTATTGTGTGTGATCTAACACATATGCTAATTTATGGAATGTCATTGTGGTAAATACAAGTGCTAGTAGACTCTTCTCAATTTGTGCGTCATTTTCTTTTCTCTGTCAAAGCACAGAAGACATATGAATCAAAGCTTTCATTTGGAGACAGGCTCCTAAATCATATTTGAGCTTGTTTACTTGAGTGGTGACTGGCTTAGTAGGAACATTAAATGTGAGTACTGGGGCATGTCAGAGTGTTGTCTTTATTTTCTGCAATGCTTTGTTGTTGTTTTTATGAATGTTGCAAAATTGTGGTCTCACGAAACAATTATTTTAGAGGAGCAGTTAAGGCTGTTTCACTTGCACAGTACTGTACAGCCATTTCTCAGGGATCTTCTACGCATTTCTGAGAGGGTTTTCATGTCAGCTACAGCTTCAGTATGTTCTTAAATGGCTTGATGAATATGTGTCCCATGTATGTGAATGTTTTTGTCATGGATGGGAACTTTTAAGAATGGACTTGGTATATCAGCTTTGTGTCCTTGCCATCATTTTCCTCAGTGTCCATCTTCATCAGGGGCTGACACAGCCATTATCATGTCATCATACGGCTGTTCAAAAGATCTGCAAATATTTCTTTCTTCTTTTATTAAAACATTCCCTATATCAGTTTATTGTAAGAGGTAAAAGGATAATATTATATCCACTGTATAGGGTTTGAAATTGCTCAGTTCAACTGATTGATTTTGTAATCTGGCTTGCCAGGACCTGTCCTTGTTCTCAGTAAAAATGGTTTTGTCAGATTCTTCGTGCTGTATATCATCTAGTGTGCAGATAGGATGATGCTACCTTGAGATAAACCTGATACTCTCTTGTGAATGCTTGTTAATACAGAATTTCTTACCTGCCACTTCTTTTCCTAATTTTGATGAAACTGTTAATGTATGTGTTTGACTTAGTGATGTTTTTGTAACACCTTTTTTTGTGAGTTCTAGTTGGAGTTCCTTCACTATTTTCTCCTTAGGCTGGTGTCAGCAGAAGCACTAAACATGAGCATGCCATTCTTGGTATTTCCAAAGCTGGCATTTTTTTTTCCCCTTCCGCTTTTTTAAGTGTTTTATCTGCTCTTCTCCTAGGTGTAGATGAGAAAAGGATATGATTTTCTTTGGTTACAGTAGTTCCTAAGTATTAGGATATCATTCTAAATGGAATATTTTCAGTTTGTTTCTAATAAAATGAGTTAATACTTCCAGGACTTCCTTGCCTACTGTGTGCAATAAAAGAGATATTTGTAGGTCCTCTTCTCTGTTATCTTCCCTCAAGGCATTCACATGGATATGGAAACATTGTTTCTATTATTTCTAACCCTCAGCAATTTCACTGAGATAAAGATGTTTTCTAGGTACTCTTCATTTTTCTTTCAACTTTCATATACTGTCAGGGTTTCAAATAAATTGGCAAATCCTTGCTTTGTGTGGGTTATGGTCATTTCTGACAATATGTTGTGCTGTCCTTTTTGTATATCAGGAAGCCAGATTGTGACCAAGGATATAAAATTTAAAGTAGAGCTCACTCTATTAGACACAAAGCATGATAGGTTCATCAGACACACGTAGTCCAAGATACCTCTGGTAATTAGATATAATTAATTGTAAATAGAATGTGAAGATCTGTAACACTTGTAATTCTTCATTCTCCTTTAAATTCAAGTCTAGGAGGCCTATGTCTAAAGCTGCCTTTGGTGGGTATGAAGTTTGTGACATTTTATATAGAATATAATTAGAATACTTTGTTCACTATGATGATGATATTCTTAAAATCTCTTTGTATTTCTTTAGCGAGAAACCCTACAGTGTGTGAGGCTTTTTGACATTGATAAGTACAGCTTGTTGTTAAAGAACATATTTTGCCAGTGGGAAGCTATTTTACAAAAATCTACCAACGTCTTATATAGCTTTAGTTATTTTTGTTCATATTTATACAAGTTTAAAATCCTCTAAAAGGAAAATCAACAGGCAGGCAAATGAAAGCCAAGAAATCATCTCTGATATCTGGAAAATCAGCCTGTAAATCTACATGTAAGGAAGGTATATAAGATATCATTATATTCCATTTATTTCTATCTTGTTGTTTTCTACCAGCCACAAATAAGAGCAACTCCAAGAGAACCCTCCCACACACACACAATTTAAGGTACAGAAGTACCAAATTATTTGACAAAAGCAATACCTCTATTGTTGCGATTGTTGCTTTGCTACTGATCTGTATCTCCATCGTCTGAGCTTTCTTTCTGACATGAGCCTTTTGCCTCTGATGCATTTGAGAGTATAAAATGCTGATCATACATTTTGCTATACATGTTGGAGAAAAGTATTAGCTACTTTAGCTTTTTCTTAGTCTTCTGCACAGTAGCCTCTCTGAGAAGAGCCTTACTGTTTATTTCCAGTAAATTATTGTTCTTGTTGATGTAATGTAATTTTTACTGGAAGGGCTTATTTTTTGGGGATTCCTTTAAAGGTGATCCATGATCTTTTAAAACAAAAGGTCATTAACTCGAGACTTTTTTTTTACCTGCTGCAGTCTCTGCTGAGTGTGCTTGCATTTCTTATTTGAGTCTTGAGTTACATGTATATTAAAGAAAAGCGGTCGTGTCCTCTATCACTACAAGCCTTTGTAAAACATCCCACCCTTCCCTTAAGTTCTTAGACCTGCGGTTGCATGCCTTATGAATAAAGCTTAATGTTTCAGGGATTTCCGAAAGTACTTCTTTTGCATGTTACCACCTAAAAGAGAAAAACATGTGAGGGACTGCTTTCCTAAACGTGCTAGATATACAGAGTACCACATGATTTTGTTGTACAGTGTTGCTATTTTTTCTTTTTCTTTTCTTTTTTTTTTTATTTTTTAATTGGTTATAAAAAGAAGTTACCAAATGAATATAAGAGCAGCATGCTGGTTCAGACCAAAGATATAGTGGAGACGGGTAAGTCTCCAGGGAAGTGGACACCTGAGGAAGAACAAAAGGAAGACAAACATATAGGGTAAACTCTTTAAAACACCCCAACTGTTCTCAGCTGTGGAGGATTCCTGAGTCTCTTGCAGTTTCTCTTGCTGGCCTCCAATGAATATCTCTTCTAAGAAGTTGGTTTTTTGTCCTTTTAACTCAGAGAAGTAATTTACATTCACAAAATCCTTTGGCAAGGAGTACTAGTTTTACCTTCTGAGTAAGGAACTACCTCCTTTCCTAACAGAATATTCGAGATAACAAGAACATTGCATATTTAGTTGATTTTTATTTTTTTTTATTTAATGCTACCCAGCACTTAGCGAGATAGCTTTCACAGAATGGTTTATAATAACCCCAAAGTTTTGCTTCTGAGTGCTGTTAGTTACCTGAGAGCCTCTCATTTTGTACATGAATCTGGGACTGCTTTTCCCTGTATATATCAATTTACACCTACCTGCACTGAATTTCATCTGCCATTTGTATATCCACTTACTCTGTAAGATCCTTCACAATCTGTCATCGTCCCTAGTATCTTGAATTACTTTGCATCATCAGAAGCACCGTCACTTCAATGTCCTTAGTGGGCTATTTGTGAAGGTGTTGAATAGCACAAGTCCACTATTGATCTCCCTGCACCACAGGAATTAACATTTCACTCCTGCTTTCCATTTCTGGTCTTAACCATTTATTCATTACCCTTGTCCAAGGATCCCCTGCACTGATGCAACGGCAGCTTTCTTTCCTTAAGAGTCTGCAGTAAAGATCATTGTGAAAAGTTGTTTGGAAATCAAGACAGGTTGTATTAACTTAATCACTGCTATCTCTGTGGTTGTTGGCTTTGTCAAAGAGTGTCAGTATTTTTTTTTCCGGGGCAGAACTTCTTATCACAGAAGTTTCTGGATTTCATTTTCACAAGTATATTTACAGAGACATTCAGTAATTTATGCTTTCCTATGCTCTTTACTGACTTGCTAGGTATGGAAGTCTTTTGTGGTTTGGGTTTTTTTGTGTGTTTGTTCTTTTTTATTTTTTTGTTAAAGATCAGTACCACGACTGCTACCCTCTAGCCTTCATGTACTGAGATTTAAATGAGAGGTTACATGCTACATTTAGTAATGCATCTATTTTATCATTAAGTTAATTTGAACTCTTAGGTGAATACCACACAGCTCTGGTGATTTACTGACATTTTGTTTCTTTGTGTATAACCATACTAGTTCAACTTCAGGTACAGCCTCTCCCAAGTCCCTCCATCCCCAAACCTGTCAACAGATTCCAGATGGGAACCTTCTCTGTTATTTTTATGGTGAACGTCTGTTAAAATAATATATTCAGCCTCTGCAAAATTATTTTGTCCTGAGTGCTCCGTTATATCTCAATGTGCTGCATATGTCAGTACAGAATCCCTATTTCACCCTTTATTTCCAATAGATTGCAAGAAGGGTATGAAAGGAGCTTGATTTGTTTTGTTAGCTGACATCAGAATGTTCTTTTTTTTTGGTCTGACTATTACAATAATTATAAGAGTTTATCATCTTTAAACTCTTAGTGATACTTGGTTGATCTTTTTTTTTTTTTTTTTTTTTTTTGGCTTATCTTTATAATCATATGACATCTACTTATTTTTAGTAAATGCTGAGGTTCCAAGTGATCAGATGATTCCAGAAGATTTTAACTATAGCAAATATTATGCAACTATACTGTTTTCAGATAAATCAGTAAGAAGTATTCCAAGCTAACTTAAGAAACTACTAAGAATTTCTGAGAAAGGTAATTGGTGCCACATTCATTATTTATCTTAATCCTCAAATGCACATACCTACTATTTTTTTCTGTAAAGATTTATATGTATATCTATTTTACAAACAATTAGGCTGAGTCTCCCACCTTTTATCTCTTCCTCCTTGGCCACTTTTCATTAGATTTCTGCTGGACACGACTGCCCACAGCAGGGCTTATGAAAGGTATCATGGGTGTTTCCCTCATTATTTCAGTGCAAAATCTGCCACATTAGTTGACACTGCCACTGTGGATGGCATGAGCTAGCAGGAGTGACTTTGCCTTGAAAGAGAATAGGAACTCCACACATACATTCTTCTCACTGTCTGCAGAGGAACAGCTGGGATAATACTGTTCTCAAATATTTTCTGTACTGACATCTAGCATAACATAATAAAGTTATTGAGAAGTTGCTGTGTGACACAGACTTGGTCTGTCATTTATTTTCAGACCTTTAAGCCTTATTAACCTTAAATCAGTGTTATTTACTGCTGAGAAGTCAAGAATTTTTTTACTATTGCATGTTTGCAATCATCTTCCTACATATCAATTCAGATGCAATATGTTTATGAACTGTCTCTCACTATCTCAGAGAAATCATCCTACTTAAATACTGTGTCTTGCGTTAGGGTTTTGCTGCCTTTGATTTTATACCCAGCACTAGGACAGTCATATTCAAGAGCATAATGCTAACTTCCATTCTGAGCATGTGTTAATAATATAACATTTTATTTATTTATTCATTTATTTATTAATTTAATTATTTATTCAATAAAATTAGTTTTTCTAAATCATTGAGACGATATCTAAGTGTTCACAACTATAAAGAAAGGTGAAGTCTGCCTTGGCCTCCAAATTGTGTTTATAGAACAGTCTACATAAACGAAGGTTCAAGGTCAACTGCTAATCATTGGTGGTCACCTAAATTTTGCATAGAACTCCCTTCTATTTGCAGACCATATCCCTTTCAGAGCTTGAAAGGAGGATGGCTGCTCTTGGCTAACTGGCAGGGCAGAGCACGTTATTCTGGTTTTAGCCATTTGTCATTGGCTCACAGCTTCTAATGCAAGTGCCATCACTACACTTCAAATTTCCATTCCTTCCAAGCTGTCTTGTATCATTTGCATTCTACTGATGGGTGTCATTTTATTCTTCTCTATCTTAAGTTTGTGTGTGTGTGTGTGTGTGTGTGACAGCTGCAATGGGCGCTACCCTAAGAAAAAGCAGTACATCTCTTCATCAGCCATCTGGTAAGATTTTTTTTTCCCTTCTCCATTATTTGTGTCTCCATTGTATCACTCTATTACACATCAAACATCCATGTCTATTTATTTTTCCTTTCTGACCAAATTCTTATTCTGTTCCTGGCATTTATTTTATGATTGAGTGATTGAGATTCAGGTTGGTGAAAGAGGCAATCACAGGTTCAAATGACATTGGTTCACATCAGCCATGATCCTCCCTTTCAAGTAAGCAAAGTAATTTTATCACAGTAGTGATTTCTGAATATTTAAGCTAATATAGCTTATCTGAGAGCAAACTATGTTCATTCTAAAACATGATTCAGAGTGCAGTTTTAACTGGCTGGTCTCCAATCATTATTACAGAACAAAGTAAAGAAAAAGTTGGTTTTAAAATAAAGTGGATAGAAATCATATATTCCATTCATGTATTCACACTTAAATGTGTCAAGCTGACTCTCAAGTGGTGTGTGAGGGTATAGTTGTAAAAAAGGCAGTAAAGCAGTATACATACCCCCTGCATACGACCCAGCTACTGTGTTTTACTTCCTGACACTTTCAAAGAACAAAGGCTAGGAAATACAACCAAATAGTTGTACCTAAAGCAGAACATGATCTCACGGATTTCTCCTGAATTTATACCACATTGTGTCATGTCGCTATGGCAGGGTACAATACAGACATTAGTCTTAGTGGAACAACTCATCAGGTTTCCATGAAAGTTGTATATAATAAAAATCCAGGACTATGGTTTTGAAAACCACATATGTTTATTTTGAGCATTTCTTTTTTTAATCTAACCATGGTTCAGAAATAAAATCTCAGACCTAGCCAAGAAACTAGCTCTTAACGTTTCTTCATGTTTATTTGAATGGTGCATGAATAAAAAGTCCATCTTTTGAAACGATTCATATATTATCAGAGACCTTTGCTTTCTACCTGTTAGTGCATGTAGAATTATCTTCAGACTGACAGCATTCCCGTTACCTAAAATGCAATTTGTGCACATGCATACATTAGAGAAAATTAAATACCATATGGTGCTGAGCCAGTCACAATTTGTACTGTTTGAAAATAGCACACTTTTGAAGCCTGGTGACAAATTTTATGGGTTTTCTCTCTCTCTAATTTACGGGAAAATAGCTCTTAACCATTTATCCACAGAAGCACTGCCTAAGCTGTGGCTGTAAAAATTCCCCACAAAAACTATTTCTACATAAATGTTTGTCTATAAAACATAGAACAGTTATAAAAAAATATTTTTCCTCTTAAAATATCTACAAGATTTTTTTCAGTTCCTGGCCTCTCTGGGTGACGCTGTGTTTTTACTGCTCACAAAATTCTCAAGCAAAGGAGGTAAACTGAGGTGTTCTGGCAATCCCTCAGACACACTAATGTTACTGTGCATCAGAGGGATTCATGGTGAAGTAATCCCTTTCCTGGCAGAATTTCAGGATGGTGCTCGTGCTTTCTACTGGTCAGCTTGGTGTTAGCCAGAGGTTTTCTGTAAATTGATGGTAAAATATTAGGCAATAGTGAAGCAGAGTTGTTAAATATTAGGCAATAGTGAAGCAGAGATGTTATGAATGTCTGGGTAAAAACGCATCCTTGGCCTTTTCTATAAACTTTTAGAGTTAACTTTAATGCTTACCATGAGCAAAGACTTCTTGTTCGCTGTGTGTGAAAGCTGTAAACTACTGAAGCAGCAAATAGGGCATTTAATCTTTGTATTTCTGTAGTACATCCATGTCCCATCTGAGACTGGAAGCCTCTCGTATGAGATACTGGTAAATATGATAAGAAAATCTGGAGAGATTCTATATCTCCTGAGAGAAGCACAAGACTTATAGTTTAGTGATATTTCCCTCTGATCTGAGTCAGCTCTTCCAGGTCATTGTTTAGGTAACAAAGGAAGAAAGTACGTGTCATTATCCTTAATTTATACATAGGGAAAGTAGTGTGATGATTAATTGGTTACCTTGTCTATGAGGAGCCCTCTCAAGGCTGGTAACTGAATCTCAGGTTTCCTGTACCACAGCTTGTTACCAGCAGGAGCATCCATTTTACAGTGCAGACAGACCAAAGATTCAACAACTGTTTTAGAAGCTTAAGGAAATGGACTTTTGTACCCTTTTAAAGGTGGTTGGTTCTTTTTCTTCTCCTTGTCTCTAGTGTTGATTAGAACTTCTCTCATTTTTCAGTCTTACACTACTGTTCACCAATGAAAAACAGTCTGTGCTTTGTGTTATAAATGCTGCTCAGTTTCCTTCCTTATCTTTATATGAGAAGAATATGGACTATATTGGAAAGCCTGTTATAAAAAAGAGTTGCAAATGTTTTGATATTTCTGAGCTCCAAAAGTGTATATATATGTCTGTCTAATAAGAAACTTTCTGTTTGTTCTTTCATGGAGTAAAAAAGATAATTTGGTAAATGGTGAAGCACTGTGTTTTGAAACCCTAAATCAGAATTCCTTATTATTTTTTTTTTACCATACTAATTAAAATCATCATATAAATTAATTAAAAATAAAAGCTGTGGTCAACAAATATAATGACTTCCAGGTCTTCCTTATTCTCTTTTATTTTCCTCTTTGCTGGTGAATTTCTTAGTGAATTAGTCACCAGATCATTCTCATAGACATTCTTTATTTATTGTTTCAGTTTCTAAAGGATGGGCTAGGAGTTTACCTGGTAGAAGTCTTTTCTTCCTTGCTGGACGTTTTCCCAAGAGGTGAGAGACAGGGAATGGCAAACAAGGAATTGAACCCTATGTAGCTTCTGAGGCTGGTACTCTCTGAACTACTGCAAAAATTAGCTGTACTTCAACAGAAGGCTGACTTGAGTGTTCAGGTGCATCAAGTTAAATCTAGAAGAAGCAGGATCCAGTGAGTCAGTCACAGTTGTGCTTCTGACTGCTAATGCCCTTGCATATGACATGGATTTGGGCAAAGCAATCCAGTTTTCTCCAGAGACTCTTCAAAGCCACATTTCCCATAACTTTTTCCCACCCAAATAAAACAAGATTAACAATCAACAAATGGTATCAACGTGAGAAGTGCAAATTTTTTGTTTTTCTATTAAATAATCAAAATAATAAACCATTGCGCATTTGACCTGAAGCAGTAAATCTGCTGGTCTTGGACCATATTTCTGTCATCTGCATGACATCTACAAACTCTTATATTTGGATTTTGTTCTACCGCACTTGTGTTACATGTGTATGCCATGATACGATGTACCATAGCCACCATATCTCATGCTTTGACTTAATCTTCCAGTCATTCTTTTGCCAGGCAGTGGCATCCTTTTCTGGCAGTGGCAATAAATACTGCATGACCATTTTTCTGATAATGTTATCTATAGAGATATTAAAAAAAAAAAAAAAAGATGTAGGGCTAGAACTTTATTCTCTCTTTGGAATATGTACTAATATACTTACATATTGTTAGTAACTATTATACATAAACCACTCTTTCTGAGTTTTCTCAGACTAAGTTTCTAAGACTGGTGTTATAAAAGCAGTTACAGCACTCTGCAGTTTTGCTGAGTCTTGTATACTCTCTTATCTGATATAAAAAATGTCATCTATGCACCACACAAAAATATATGCTATTGGCTGTCTTTTCAAGAATGTTTCCTACTGTGGTAGTGGGAAACTAATTCTTATTTTATTTTAATTTTTTTATTCGTCAATATTCGTCAAAAGTGAAAATATCCATGTTTTTCCCTTAGAGTGACCAACGAGAGTACGCAGTGTTATGTCTTTCACTCATTCTAAAACTTCCTACTAAAGATGAGCTTAGCCTCTTTCATCTTAAAGCAAGGAGAACTTACTAATGGAGATAAATTTCAAGACTCATCTGTATTCTGTGTACTCTTGTTACATTCCCAAGTCATGATACTGGGTAAGGAAGAATTCACTGTATCTATACAGCTAAGGATTTTGGGCAATGAAGAATTAACTGTATCTATGGAGCTAAGGTTATTGTTAGCCCAGTTAATGTTTTAACAGTGTAGTAGTCCAAATTTTCTAACACAGAAAAGTCTCACTGGTTTAAATTGTTAAAATAAAAAAAAAGAAATCCTCACTTCATCCCCCAAAAGTTTCCTAGTATCTCTCTTTTTCCCTGGTGCTGTGCTAGCCCTTTCAGTGTCCTTTTAGGTCTTTAGGCTGTCACTTCCATATTTTCTTGAGAAGAATTGCAGGTGATAGTGAGTTTTTAATGAGCTGATGGTGTCTGGAGGTCTTTCCTAAGACAATCATAGAATCATAGAAAGGTTTGGGTTGGACAGGATCTTAAAGACTACCTAGTTCCAACCCCCCTGCCATGGGCAGGGACACCTTCCACTAGACCAGGCTGCTCAAGGTCCCATCCAGCCTGGCCTTGGACACTTCCAGGGACGGGGCAGCCACAGTTTCCCTGGGCAACCTGTTCCAGTGCCTCTCTACCCCTACAATAAAGATTTTCTTCCTAACAGCTAATCTAAATCTACCCTCTTCTAGCTTAAAACATTACGCCTTGTCCAGTTCGGGCCTTCACCAGGTTTCAGGGTTCAGGATGTGTACAGTGGGCAGTTCTTCATTCTCCCAGTCCCTGCCTTTGCCTTTTGTGAGTTGGGAAGTGTGGCTGGAGCACTTGCTGGTGAAGGCCGAAGCAAAACGGCATTGAGTACCTCAGCCTCCTCCATATCCCAGGTAACCAGGTGTCCTGTTTCCTTCTGGAGAGGGCCCATGTTTCCCTGAGTCTTCCTTTTCTTACTGATGTACTTATAGAAGCTTTTCTTGTTTCCCTTGATGTCCCTGGCCAGATTTAATTGTATCAGGGTTTTAGCTTTCCTACCCTGCCTGATCCCTGGCTGCCTGGACAGTTTTTCTGTTTTGTTTTGGGGTTGTTTTTTTTTTTTTTTTCCCCAGGCTACCTGTCCTTGCTTCCACTGTCTGTATGCTTCCTTTTTGTATTTGAGTTTCTTCAGGAGCTCCTTGTCCATCCATAGAGGCCTCCTCATGTTTTTGCCTGACTTTCTCTTTGCTGGTATGCATCACTGCTGATCTCGGAGGTGATCCATGAATATTAACCAGCTTTCTTGAGTCCTCTTCTCTCCAGGGATCTGTCCCATGGTACCCTGAAAAGGTGACGTTAATAGTGGAGATGTCTTCCTCCTTTATCCTGGGACCTGCTTGTGTGTATTTCCATGTTTCCCCACCCTGGCTTTCTGGCTGCTCCCAGCTGAATGTGAATGTGGCCCCATGGCCTCCCCAGGCTTAACTCCCACCAGGGGTCTTCTTTACTGGGCAGCAGCCCCCTGGGTTTGCCAGACCCTTCCCGCTGAGGCACTGGTGGAGCTCAGGCCCAGGCTGGGGGGCAACAGGCGTGCGGCCCTGAGGCAGGCGCTGAAACAGCCCAGCCTGTGCCGGCCGAGGTGAGCCCAGGCCAGCCCCCAGAGCTGGGCTCTCAGCTCAGGGCAGAGCTTGGCACTTTTCTAGGAATGGCAAAGATCTTATTTATCCAGCAACAGCATACTTCAACCCCAGGAACTATTTTTAGATTTTTCTTCTGTTGTATTCTCTTCTGCTATTCCATGTCTTCATTTTCTTGAAGTGATCAAGGGCTCAACAAAAATGGATAATGTAGTGTGTAATAGGATGATAAAATATTTTCTTCAATTTTTAATTTATACAACTTGTTAGTCTGCATACCAGTCTTTCATAAAGGAAAAAGTGTAACTGGAGTGAGCTTTTAGCTTTGCCTACTTATGCTGTACTGTCAGTAACTTCCTGAATGTAAACAGAAATGTTTTAAGAAGTTCTGGCTCGATTCTCTTTCAAATCAGTTGGTGTCCTAAATATGTTTCTGTCTATATTTCATTCAGTTCTGTTGCAGCTCTCTGCCCTGATCCTGTAAAGAATTGCTGTAACAAAGCTTGTGGACCTGATTTGTCTCTGCCGTGCTCTCTACCAGCTCTGACAAAGCCTTGCAAGGTGATGTAGCCCACTGTGGGTTTTTTGTATCTTCTGCCAAATTGCTTTGGCCTATGTATTTTGCCACAGTGTCTGTGGCTTTGTTTGTACTTGGCCGAGTTCATGCTTTGCCAGATTTTGATTTTCCAGGAGTCTCCCTGACTTTTTGTTCTCTAAAGAAAATTACAGCCTAGTATATTATCGCATCTATTCAACAAAAGCCCATCTACAAACCTTTCCTCATGTAACCAAACCTGCAAGACTGGCTTTTTGTCTTCTTGTTAGTCATGGATTATTTTTTTGTTGTTGTTTTAACTCTTCTGTATATTCTGATTAAAACAAACAAACTCAACACATTTTACCTAGCCTTATTTTTATAATTGCATTTTCAGGCGTTTATACACAAATAATATCTATAATTACTTTTGCCCACCTTCCTTTGGCTTGCGTCTTTAATTTCAGGGTGAGAGCTGGGAGGACAGCAATGTTCATTTCCCTGATGCCCTGTGTCTGTCTGGAAGGGTTGGTGAGATGGTGACTAGAAGATGCTGCCTGAATGTTAGCATTACTCCTGGGAGTGAAAGATGGACACACAATGCTTCAGTCTTAGGGGTTTTATACTGTTGTAGCTGCATTTACCACAGGCAGCTATAGTTGCAGTAGTATTCTGGAGAGCTCTGGAAGGTGCAGTGAAGAAATGTCACGCTGGCAGGAGGAGGAATGGAAGATGACAAGCAGGCTGGGAAAAGAAGCTACAGCCAAACTGGAAGCATGGTGTCCTTTTAAAATAGAAAACAGTTACCAAAATGCCAGCTAAATAATGTGCCACAACTATCAAAAGGGTTAATAATCAACCATACATTCAGCATATGTCTCAGTGGCTGCGAACATTGTTGGCAGCATGTATTGACAGGAGAAGTCAAAGCTTTCCACTGAAGTGAGGAGGCAGAGAAAACAAAGTGATTTCTAATCCCCATACAGCTTTTACGATTTGGATGAACTTGATTTTTTTTCCCCTCCACTAAACTTTTATTTTCTGAATAAGAATGTGAGGTTGCTTGCCCAACCTTCGTTTCAAAGAGTCTGGTGCCTGGGTCTCCTGAGGCGTGTTGTCATAGAGGTGTACTTGCAGCAGATTAAGCCACACAGATCTGAATTGCATGATCTTTTACTGTCTGTCATCATCAACATCCTTCATTCAGAAACTGCAACATTTCCCATGTATTCATCCCCTGGTCTAAACATTGTCCCCCTGGTAATCTATATGGCATGGATGTAAGCAGTAGACTGAGTTGTCAGCACTGTTTGTATCCTGTTAAGAAATACTATTCTCTATTGCTGTTCAAGGTCAGCATAGTCCTTCTGAAAGATTTTACAGAGGGAGCAAGTGTCACCTGACAGAATATGAAGACAGGTCATTTGCTGGAGTACACATTTTTAGAAGCTTGGGTATGAAAGTCTTAACCTTATTCCATAAATTACGATGCAGAATGTCCTCTGTGTTCTAAAATTACACCTTTTATGTGAGGTCAATATTTCCACAAGGTTCTGTAGTGAAACAAGTCTTTGAAACACAGCTTTATTTTCAATTTTTTTTTTAAATTTTAAAAAATAAAGGCATTCAGTAGTTAGCATGATATCGGTAAACAGTTCAGAACTGCAGACTGGGGCAGATTGGGGCAATAGATACACTAGATTGTTTAAAATTCTTGTAAAGAATAGTTTGCACTGCACTTGGAGCTATAATAATCACAAAAAGTTGCAATTATAATAATGCCTACGTAAAGGCAATCTTTTCAGCCTGAAACAACAAAAAAACCCAAACAAACAACACTTCACTGTCATTATGAAGCTATTCACTAGTCATAGAGATTGAGGTGTTACAAAAGTGAATTATAAAATTGTGTTAATAGCAGTCATAGGACATTCATGTCTGAAATCAGTTCTGAAAGAGAAGGTTAAGAAGTGATGAAAGAGTAGATTTATTTTAAAAGTAATAATTCACTGAAGCTCCTCTACCTAGTGGGAAAGAATATATTTTGTTCTTATGAAAATGAAATTTGTAGGTAATGTTACAGTTAGAGAAAAGTTGAGACAGTATAATTTTAGAGATCTGCCGTTTTTCGTATTTTTCAGCCCTGATTGCTTTTTGATATGTTATCTTGTGAACAGTGGCAAACAATTTTATATAACTCTTGCAGTTCTTAATGGGTTTGAGTATGAAAGCTTAAAGATGCTCGTTTAGAAATGAACTAATACCATATATTATAAGACTGCGTTTAGCAAAATAACTTGGGAAACCACATAAGGCACAGAATGGGCTTCTTCCTTAGGAAAAACTCTTCCATCCTATTGTGACACTATTTTCAGTCTTGTCATGAACAAGCCTGAAAGGAGAAGAGACTGATTTTGCTTTGCACACATGAGTCTGAAATCACAATGGCTGGCTGCTATAGTAGAAACTCTTAAAAAAATTAATCAAGCTCAGTGATGAATTAGCAAAGGCATATATCACCTAACCTGTAGGCACGCAAAATTCAGGACAAACAGCTGTTTTGACATTTCTAGCTGGGAATCCTGCCCTCCACAAACATATTTGATGCTCAGACATGGTCTCTTGGCTGCTTGCAGTCGTCCCCATCTGTCAGGATGGCACTGTGCCCACACACAAGGTGGTATGTCAGCTTTGCTAGGGCATAGGTGTCAAGTAAATTCTGCTGTTTGCAGAGCTTTGCATGTGCTAGTTCTTCAGTAGGAAGCTTCTGCTCTGTCACAGTAAGGCTACCTCTCAACATGATTCCCTACACTTGATTACACCTGTTGACACTTTGGTATCTAAGGAAGAATACTGAAATAGTACAAGCAAGAAACATCCGTATGCAAGAATGCATTTAGGATTCTGTATTGCACATACACTGAAAATCCATTCCTATGTTTTTCTTTTTTCTTTTTCTTTTTCTTTCTTTTTTTCTTTTTTTTTTTTTTTTTGTTTGTTTGTTTTTTGTTCTGATTGCACAAGAAAAGCCTACTTTTCAACGTAAGGCAAAAATAAATCAGGTTTTTGGAGACTGATCACCTCCTGGCTCACCTTTCTAGCCTGGAGAGAAGTATATTGGCATAATTTATGTCATTATTATTAACACTTTCAACTCCTTCTCATTCTCTTTCTGCCCCGGCCCCTCTCCCCAAAAAGAAAGAACTCTAGTTGTCAGCATGAACTAAAACAATAAAGAAAATAAAACACAATGGGAAATGGTTGCTGATGCAAAGAAAGAGAAACTCGACTCTTCTGTGTTCTGTGCAGTGGTGAAACTGTATTTACCACAGTGGAATAATCCTTGCTTTATCGCAGTACATGAACTACGATGGCAGAGAAAAGTCAGGCACTAAATTTGGGTACTGTGCTTGGGCAACTCTGAGCAGTCTGTGTATCTGAGAAAGCATAGGGATAGCTTCTTAGCAATACAGAACATAATCACTTAGAAGATGAGAAAATTGTGAGGCTGCAGAGACAGTACTGTGCCTTCTTACGACATCGCACATAGCTGCTCTAGGGAAGAAGGCAGCACTGCCTGGGTGCGAACTGAGTTGTTCTGGGTTCTATTTATTACTGAAATTATTTTATTTCATGAGAAGCTGAATGAACTGAATGAACTGAACTGTCCTTTCAAAGGACAGCGCTGTCTTTCAAAAATGCCTCCTCTCATTTGCATATAACACGTTATTCATAGCAGTCAGAAATAGAAGTCTTCTTAATTCCTTTTTGCACCTTGTAGATTTTCAGTTTCACAGGGATGTTTCCTGTAACAACGATGAGACTTTTAGCAACCTTACCACCTGCTCAAGATTCCTGCTTTTTTCTTTTCATCTCTTGTTGCCGTATAACTACTCTGTTTTATGTGTGACTCATCCCTCTGTGTTTCAATCTTTTCAATTTCTGCATGTTGCATTGAAAAACTCACATAACCTGAGCTTTCATCTGTATTTCCTTTTTTTTAATAAAAAAGTCCATTTTCCAAATACCTATTATATTTTAAAAATGTATCTCCTGATTAGTCATAAATGTCTTTACAGAGGTCTTTTAAAAGCTAGAAATAACCACAAGTTGTTTCAAACCTTCCAGAAACACACCTTTCTGTTCATACCTATTTTTATTTTGCCTACCAACTGACTGCAGTGAGACATGTAAATTGAATAACTCAGTAAGATTTAATCCAGCAGAACGATACATAAAATAATTTCTTATTGTATTTATTCTCTCACTTGACATTAAGAGTACCCCTTACTCTGCTTTTCTCACATGCATCTTTTTGATTGCTGTAGTTATTTTTCTTTCTATTTCCATAATTTCCATTATATTTATCTTAGGCTTTACTTATTCTGTAGCAGAAGTATTCCAAGCACTCATATTTTCCTAAATATTTCTCAGTCCTCTAGTTCACAGTAGTGTTTACCCATTTCTTTTTTCTTTTTTTTTTCCTACTAAGCTATTCTCCGACCCTCCAGCACTATATCATATTATTCCAACTGCATAGTGTATCATTCTACCTCACCTGCCCTACCACTCTATCTCTTAGCATCTTTGACAAATTATCACCATTATTTCCCTTCTAACTGTTCTTGTGCCATTCATCACCCATGACATTAAATAACTGCTCCTCTATCAAAATAATATACCTACATCATCTAGCCAAGTGAATATTCAAGCATTTTCTATTAGAGATGGCCTGAGACTGACATATCTGTCCCACCTGGCTATTCACAGATAAATGGATTAACTGAGCTGTTACGGGGGGGAAGGAAAAAGGTGTGATGAAGTGATGAGGTTTGGGTTTCTAGTTAAAACATCCCTAAAATTATTTAATTTTTCTGCTAATGACAACCCATAGCTGCTTTAAAAGAGAAAATTTCGTCATTGTAAATGTTGTCACTGATGCACAGTATTATGGGCATTTTAAATCAACACTTTCCCATTGAAAGACTTTCATCTTAATTTTCACTTTTTTTGTATGTACATGTTCATTGCAGTAGTTTAATATTCTAAATGCTTGACCTATTTTAATCACACCAGTTTATAAAATTGATTTAAGGCAAATCCACTCCCTGTATCTAAAAGAGAACTAGCTGAAACTGAGTCTTTCACTTCCACTCATGCTAATAGTTCACAATACATTTTAACTGCAATTTGAAAAAATCCCTCCAAATTTCCTTAAGCTAGAAACATTGACAGAAGACATGCAGACCTTTTGAGCTGTGAAAACTGTATTTTATGCTCTTTATTCTTTTATGATTTTAAATATTTGTGAATGCATTCAGTACATGTAATACATATCACATTTCATTTATTAAAGAAACATGTTAATACAATCTGAAACTCTAATTTTATAAATCAAAATATCTGGCAACTACATGGGAACAATGATGTTAGACATTTAGAAGTTTTAATAGGAGAATAAGTTGGGCTGTGATTGCTCAAAGAAGAAAAAGATTTCTGTATTAAGGAAAATAATTTTTGGCTAACGTTTTTGAAAAAGATGGAGTATCAAGCGTAAAGACTAGGTGAGAACGGTTTTGTGACACTCAGAACCAAAGGTCCTGAAAATTAAACAACCTGTTATGTTCCCTATAACGGGCATGGCATTCAACAGACTTGGATGAAGGAGGAAGTTGGTGGTGGAACAGCCACAATCCTCACTTGTCTCATAGTAACAGACTTGACCCTTAGCCATTAGTATAAATCAATGAACCTTGACTTCTGCTGGCTCAGGAGCACAGCTTCAACAGAAATTTCCCTTCTTGAGACTAATGTACAGTGATGGGATTTGGACATTGTTGAGAATTCAGCTCCACTCAAGCTGAGCTGAGTGTACTTTTTCTACCTTTATTAAATGATAGAAAACCTTGCTCAATTCATAAGACAAAGCTACCTCCAGAAGAAAATTATGATTGTGGAACCCAAATTAATATATCATTTTCTGCATCCCTGATAATGACCTTATGCCATGAGCATGGTGTTTTTATGAATTTGTCAAGCAATAGTTGCATACCCAAAGTTGTTAAAGGCAGAAAATAGTTTATATTGATTATATCATAGTACTTGTCATATTTAGGCTTTTCATTCCAGTGCAGGATGTCATAGAAATAGGGTATTGTAACACTGACTTTCAGTAAGCTAAAGCTGTTTACTGACTGTAACTCAAATTCTAAATTCTCATCTTTCTAAAATAACATTTAACTTTTACTGAGGCTTAATGACCATTGCCAAGAATACCTTTACTTTTCTCTATCCTGATTTCATTCTAACCATTTTTTCAATTTTTCTGCAACTTAATCAAATTCATGCAATTAAAATACAATCTTTAAGCACTTCTTTTGTGTCATTGTCCATATGTGCTTTTCTAAACAGTCATTCATTATTTATTACTTTATTCACCTGAACTAATAAAGACCAAATGTCTCACCTGTTCACAATGTAAAAAGAATACATTCCAGCACTCTTCTCTTTTCCTTTTTTTTTTTTTTTTTCTTCTTTTCTTCTTTTTTTTTCCTTTGGTGTTAAGAGAGAGGTCCTCTGGAAAAGAAAATATGAACAAAAATTTTGTTTCTGCTAGACATTACTATTGAAGGCAATCATGATATCACACTGGGTTTTCATGTTCCTCTGAACAGTCTTGCACCTGGTGACATGGGGTTATGCAGATATCATCAAAACCTGTGTCCTCTCCTTGGGCACTGTTGATAGGGACATGTCAATATCTGGAAGCAGCATGGATTATCTATGATTACAGTAATTTTTCTCCTAACAGATGTGAATGGAATGGCATTACTCAAAACAATAGAGCTGATTGTCCCTTGGTGTTTGCCATAATTGGTCTCCAGAAGCAAAAGATGAGTTTTCTTTCCCATCTTCATATGTGTGAAAAGAGTTTCCAATTAGTGGTTCATCACTGGGCGTGCAGTGAGGAAGCTCTGTTTCCAGGTGTACATGTATTGTGAGAGAAAGAAAGCAAGAGCTGCGAAGGAGTAACACTTCTACTCTCTTCCCTGGGGAACCTGACCTGCCATCTCCCTTCTCCTCTGCTACCAGGTATGTCAGAGCTATGCACTAGAGCTGGGCTCTTTCTTCTTCCTTTCCCAAAAGAGTATTTTGCTTCTTTTTTTCTTCTTTTTTTTTTTTTTTAATATTTTTTTATTTTTTTTATTTTACGATACAAACCCCCCTATTTTGTATCGTTCAGAACTTGTGAATATTTAAAAAACAAGGAAAAAAGCATAAATTTCCTCTAATATTGGAAGAATTCTGAGAGGTATCTCAAGTATTAGGCACTGGGTTATGAGGGAAGAGGGTTTGCAGTCACATATTCTATGGGTCCTTTGTTTTTAAGGGAGGTATGCCTTTTAACTCTGTGTTGTGCCTCACCTAAGAAAACCAAACCAAATCCAACCCAGCCCATGCTTTACTCGTGCTTTTCCTTTTCCAATATGTCAAACCCCACAATTTTCAAAGCATCTGGTACATCTACACAGACAGATGCAGATAGACCCAAATACATTCTGCCCACCCTGCAAGCTCTCTGGCCTTAATCCAGCTCCCATCCAAAACCCACATGGCTGTGATGGAGCATCACTGAGCCTGGACTAAAAACCTGACCTCTCAGGAGCTAAATACAACACTGTGCGCCTAGTGCAGCTCAGTGGCTTCTGGCCAGGATGAGGCTGGCTGTTGGCTTGCTCAGAGCATGGACAGGATAGATTCAGGTCTGTCTGTAGTGCTTAGAGACATCTTTCGTGTTTCTCTGTGTCCTGGTTTCAGCTGGGATAGAGTTAATTTTCTTCCTAGTAGCTGGTACAGTGCTGTGTTTTGGATTTGGTATGAGAATAATGTTGATAACACACTGATGTTTTTGGTTGTTGCTAGGCAGTGCTTACCCTAAATCGAGGGCTTTTCAGCTTCTCAAGCCCTGCCAGTGAGTGGGCGGGAGTGGCGCAAGAGGTTGGGAGGGGACACGGCCAGGACAGTTGACCCAAAGTGGCCAAAGGGATATTCCATAGCATATGGCATCATGTCCATTATATAAACTGGAGGGAGTTGGCCAGGGCGGGGGGTCGACTGCTGCTCAGGGACTGGTTGGGCATCAGCCAGCAGGTGGTGAGCGATTGTATTGTGCGTCACTTCGGTTTTTTCTTTCTTGAGTTTTATTTCACTTTCTCTTTTTATTATCTACCTTTTCATTACTACTACTACTATCATTATTACTAATATTATTACTATTTATTAGTATTAGTATTATTAGTATTATATTTTACTTTATTTCAATTATTAAACTGTTCTTATCTCAACCCACACATTTCACCTTTTTCTGATTCTCTTCCCCATCTCACTGGGGGTGGGGGGCAATGAGAGAGAGGCTGCATGGTACTTAATTGTTGGCTGAAGTTTAACCATGATACTCTTTTAGGTTCCTTATTTACCAATACCTCATCCAAATAAAAAAATTCCACCCTTTAACTCTCAGTGCACCTTCATTCACATAATCTGATGAATATTTGTACCCTTACACTGTGGTTTACAGTTCTAGCAAGAAAAAAATCTGAAGCTAATTCTTATTCCAATTGTATCTTCAAATCATTACTACACAAATAACATGCATGTTGACAAATTTTCCTAACTGTACAATTAAAAAAGTATATAAAGTTGAAATAAGGAAGGAGAAAATAGATTTTGTTATTTAGTTCTAATCTTCCTAAGCACTTAATTTTTGGATCCCACTCTGTTAGTCTCACACATCTTCCCAAAATTCCCCTGTGCTCCCTGTTTCCATACTGTGGGGCTAGAAAACCAGCAAAATAATGGAGAAGGCAAGGAATTAGAGGAGATTTTAGTGACTGATGGATATTCTCTGTAGATCAATAGCTCTAAAAGCCCATGGCTGGGGCAGGGCGTAAGAAGTTCTTAGAGTTATTATTCTCCTTTTGTTTTGGACAGGTGAACTTTCATAGATGTTACCAGTCATGATAAATGTATGTTGAGGCTCTCAAAATAGACATGGGTTCATTTCCAGACAGAATCTTTTGGAGTTATATTCCCTGCATATTTTAACATCTTCACCAATCTGGGGAATCACATCAGTTATGCCAGTAAATTTTGCTGCTCACTCGAAGCATGAAAAACTTTTCTAACAGATTTAAGAGCTCTGTGTGCTCATAAGACACAGGCCTTGTCTGATGGCATACCTTTCAAAATAATTCTTTCTTATATGAACAGTACCTAAAATACTATCTTAAGTCAGGATGTAAACTTAACCAAAGTTTATTTGCAAAGTATTTCAAGATTTATATTCTTTTTAATCTACCTACTTCTGGAATGCTATAGAAAAAAGTAGAGTTAGATCTTGCTTGTTAATTTTCTTCATGAATAGAATACATATAAAGACTTAATGTCAGAGAAAAAAAATGATTGAGACAGATGTGTTTGGAGGTAGGAATATTTACATATCAAGTAAGTAATCAAGCCTGGTATGGTTAGCTGTTTTGTAGTTTGTGTAACTGTGAATAGTAAAGTTAAAAATGTAAAAGGCCTTTCACTAGTACCAAGGCCCTCCACCAAATCTCTTTAAGCTGAAAGAACTGAAAAAATCTTTCTTATATTGCAGAAAATTCATAGAGGTAGAACCAAATTCTTCTGTCTTCCCAGCGTGTGCTTGGCAAAGGTCAGCGGACTGTCTGGGTACCAGGTCAGGGTTGGTACACTTCAGACAGACTGAGAGCTGCTCTAACTTCATCCTGCATGCTGAGACACAGTTGGACTGTGGAAGTATGCTGGATTTTCTGTCCTTCCACTGTACAATTATTTAAGAAGGTGAGCAAGTTTTACAGCAGCCCCACTTCCTTAGCAGCATTTGATTTTGGTCTCTAAAAGGATACACAAGGAAAAGACAGAAAGCTTGGGTTTGATACAAAACTCTTTGTAAGCACTTCTCCAAGCCTTGTAAGCTAATTTGTCTGTTTAGTATAGAAAACACAATTTCAGCTCTCATGTTTTTCTACCCAGTACTGTGGAAACCCAGTAATTTCTCAGCATTGTCTTTTGCAGAAATCTCCTCACTTTCTTTGAGTCCCTTGCTTTTGCTCACAATCCCGTATCTGTAACCAGAGCCATTATGTTTTTCCACACCTGAAGGGCACCTGTAGACAACACTGTCATTCTGTATGACTTTTATTATAGAGTTAGAGAAACAAGAAAGCAAGAAATAAATCAAGCAAAGATTCCCTGAAGGAGAGAGTGTAAGTTTCTTCACTCGTATACCACAACAGATCTGTGAACACAGCTGATTGATAGAAATACAGTATGTGTGGGGAAAAAATCACTTATATTTACCTAAAGCTGTTTTCTTCACAGATATTTCAATATTCTAAGTGATACATGAGACATGCTGTACAATTGGCAGAATTTGTACTTTGCTTTAATTAATACAACCACATGCCTAACAATAATGGCAGAGAAACAAGGAAATCTTTGACCTCAGGTGTATCTAATTATGTAGTTTAAAAAAGTAGATCTACACGTGAAGAAATTAAATGAACTCACCTTAGATTGTAATAAACTATCAGCTGGTTAGATAGGAATACTTTAATGAATATTTAGAAAGCTAGACGTGAAAGCTAAGTGCTTGGTCGCAGGTACATCATGTCTGCAAGACCCAAAAAGTTTACACAGATCAGTAACAGGGATAAAGAAATACAGTGACACTAATGAAGTTGTGGGTTTGCCTTAAGGAAAAAAGAGACTTTTTAAATTTTTTGCTGCTGTTGTGTTTTTTTAGGTTTTAATGCATGTTCACGTTTCCACAACCTCATTCTTTAAAGAAGTTCTTTAATGCTAAATTAAAGGTACTTCTCAAGGAACCACATTTTTTTCAAAATCTGTTTAGTGCAAATAAGTTCAAAGATTTTGCATTGCATGGAGGAAGGTAAACAATGAGAGCTATGTATTCAACAGGATCATATGTTGACATTTGGCTATTGTGCTTTATAGACATAGTTGATTGATGTGTAGAAAGACATTTAATACTGAAGTACACAACTAAATAAAACAAGAAGATGAAAAAACCCCCACAGAATTACTAACCGTGCACACACATATCAGAATGGACTAAATGAAATTATAAAAGCTTTCATTACTATTTTTAAAGCATTTATAAACTGAAACACAGAAAACTACTGGAGTAAGTCAAACTATAGGAATATGTTCAAAGGATGCCTTGGGTAGAAAACAATTTCAATGACATTCTGAGCATATTTCTCTTTTGTCAGCAGTAATATTACAACATTGGTGGTTAAATCTAATGAAATGAAGAAATAATAATAAAAAAGAAAAATATTCAGAGAACAAGTATAAAACAAATATCCATGAATTGTAAAAAATGTTCACTCTGTTAAAAGAAGTAATCCTTTAAATGACATGAAGGATTATAAAGCTTTATTGAATTTTCTCATACCCTAGACAGAGGGAGCCAGACATGATTGTTCAGAGCACATCAAGGTCAATGAAAGACCCTGATGAGATGCCCAAGAGTTCACTGAAGAAAGCTTGAAGGAATGAACACACGTTTCACTTTCATCTGTTGTAAAACTCATAAAGGATATTGGCTTTTTGGAGTTGGAGGCAATCATGGAACTGGTTGACAGATTAGTAGTGAGGACTTTTGAGGAAAAGAATCGTTCGATTCCATGTAGAGATGAAGAAATTTCTCCCATAGGCATAAACAATGTACTCTTGATGAAATATAGTAGGTGTTTTCCACTAGAAAGTTCCTTCCAGAGTTTAGAATGGGATGTGCTCAGCAATCTCTCCTCTGGATACCAACCACTGCCCATGACTTAGCTTGGTGTATACTGGTGTAACCTGGCCTGTAAAATGAATAAAAGCCTAGGTAACACAAAAACCGAGAACTAGAAAAGGAGCAGAGACATGCTATGAACAATATCTAAATGAAGACAGGCAGAGTGCTCAGCTGCAGTCAAGAAGGGATGCTCAAGGAAACCTTCTGATTGGCAACAATAAGGATTTGTGATGGCAAAGCAGCTGGAAGCCAGGCACGCTATCTTAGGGCAGCTAAAATAAATCTAGACACTAATATAGAGACACTTGAATTGCTGTCCCTTACTTCTTACCTAAAAATCCCATTTTAACTAAATTGTGAAACTCAAAATAAAGCATTTTGGCAGGTTCTGAGTAAAACGAAGAGATCTGAATAAATATGAGGACTAATTTTAAGAAAACACTCAACCTGATTAAAAGTCAGAATGTAGAAATCAGCCCCATATTTCTAATGTCGGAGATGTATTAATTATTACCACTTTATATATCTATCCTTTAGTCTCCATTATAATAATTAAAAGTGTAAATTACATGGCATTATGTGAAGTTACATAAAAGAAAATTCTCAACAAAAGTGAGCCTTTTAAATGCTTTTATCACTAGATGTGATTAAAGTGTGATTTCTTCCATCAGGACAGACGATAAGCAGTAAATTGCCCATTGTACTTGCAAACTGAACAGCATAACCTGCTTATTGACCACAAAAAAAATTTAGAGAAGATTGATACATCTCAGTTATTTATGTGAATAAATATCAAGAGAACAAGCCTCTCATTTACAAGAACTCCCAAGTGGTAACTGCCTGGAACACAGAAAATAATCACAGTATCAGTTCTGTACGTAACAGCATATAGATTAGATACAAGCATCTCTCTGGGCAGCACAGCCAATAACATGCAGCTTGTAAAGTGTAGTGTAAAAGCAATTTTTAAAGTTAGGGTCAGACTCTTCCACAAGAGGGTGACTGAACATGAAAAACAAGCAACACTTTTGGGAGGCAGGTTGGGTAAAATTACAAATTTACTTTTAAGAACTGAGGAAGCATTTTGAGTAATAATTTTCTGAAATCACGGGAAAGAAACAGTAACCTTGGTCTTCTTTTAAAAGAAGGAAAAGATTAGGCTTGCCACATTTCAGATTAGTGCACTGGAAAACTAATCCTGCTTCTGTCATGACATAATGCTAGGCTTTCATAGCCCATAAGAAAACTCATTCTACCATCTGCTACAAAGCTGATCACGTTCAGAATTGTATTGCATTATTAGCCAATCTGTAAAAGGAATCATCATTGTCCAGCAAAGAGAAAATTGATTAGTTTTTTAAGTTCTATTTTGTCATTTAAACCAGAGCAGCAGTTGAATTTTGTCTGAAATTGCAACTTAGATGATGATTCTTTTCCGAATTAAAATACCTGTATGAGGTACATAAGGAATGGACATCTGGAACATATTCCAAATATTTTTTACTGCTAAAAGATTTAGATTAATTTAGTTTCAAATACTGGTCTTCAACTAGTATGTAAATAGATGGATAGATGATCTAGTTGAAGATGTCCCTGCTCATTGCAGGGAGGGTGGACTAGATGACCTTTAAAGGTCCCTTCCAGCCCAAACTTCTCTATGATTCTATGGTTCCATGAATAAATGAATGAATTGGTGGATGGGTGAAATCTTTAGCCCTTCTCCATGGCCTGACTGTAGTTACTCCACCCACCTCTACAAGATCGGGAATACCTGAAAAACCATACCAAGGTGCAAGAGGAACTGTGAGAGACAACTAATGGCAAGGCTGTTTTGTAAGCAGTCCGTTGCAAACACCAATGTAAGGGGTGCCTTATGTATAATACGGTTGCCTGGGGCCAAAAGTGTTGCTTGGTATGGACCTGTAGCTTGAAGCATTTTAAGGAAGCCTAACATTGCATCAAACAGTCCAATGAGGTTACCATGACCTGTGAAGACTATTAGGACACTGAATTATACCAAGACCACCTTTCATCTCCAAATTCCTTCAGATCTGAAAAGGCACAAAGATACCTTAAGTATCTCAGGTTCCTCAGCTCTGTTGGTTCTCATAGAAGCCTTACAGAACCTCACTCCCATACCACAATGGTTTCAGTGTACTGTCTTCCTCTTTTGCAGCTCTGTCCAGCACAACATCAGTGCCATTAGAACACATATATTATATAGGAAAAATGCAGATAATAAACAGTAATGTGTGCTGAATAGATCAGTATTTTTCTAATTGTTCTTGGTTGTGTAAGGTTTTGGTAGCAGGGGCAGGGGGGGGACTACAAGGGTGGGTTCTGTGAGAAGCTGCTAGAAGCCTCCCCCATGTTCCATAGAGCCAATGCCAGCCAGCTCCAAGACGGACCCACCGCTGGTCAAGGCTGAGCCCATCAGTGACAGTGGTAGTGCCTCTGTGATTATATATTTAAGAAGGAGGAATAAAACCTGTTGCAGAACAGCAGCCAGAAGAGAGGAGTGAAAATATACAAGAGGAACCATGCTGCAGACCCCAGATGCCTGCAGAAGGAGGGGAGGAGATGCTGCAGGCATGGGAGCAGAGGTTCCCCTGCAGCCCATGGTGAAAACCATTGTGAGCAGAAAACCATGGTGAGCAGGTTGGCCTCCTGCAGCCATGCAAGTTGGCGGTGGAGAAGATATCTACCTGCAGCCTCTGGAAAGACCTCACATTAGAGCAGGCGGATGCCTGAAAGAGGCTGTGATGACCCTGTGGAAAGCCCGTGCTGGAGCAGGCTCCTGGTGGGACCTGTGGTCCTGGAGAAAGAGGAGCCCAGGCTGGAGCAGGTTGGCTGGCAGGACTTGTGACCCCATGGGGGACCCATGCTGGAGCAGTCTGTGCCTGAAGGACTGCACACTGGACATTGGGAAAGGACTGATGCTGGAGCAGTTCATGAAGAACTGCAGCCCTTAGGAAGGACTTACTTTGGAGAAGTTCATGGAGGACAGTGTCCTGTGGGAGGGACCCCAGGCTGGAACAGGAGAAGAGTGTGAGGAGCCTCCCCCTGAGGAGTAAGGGGTGGCAGAGATGTGTGATGGACTGACCACGGCCCCCATTCCCCATCCCTCTGCACTGCTCAGGGGGAGGAGATAGAGAAATTGGGAGTGAAGTTGAACTTGGGAAGAGGGGAGGGGGAGGTGTTTTAAGATTTGTCTTTTTATTTTTTCATTACCCTACTCTTATTTGATTAGAAATAAATTAAATCATTTTTCCCTGAGTCTGTTTTTCACATGACAGTAATTGCTGAGCGATCTCCCTGTCCTTATCTCAACCCACAAGCCTTTCATTATATTTTCTCTCCCCTGTCCAGCTGAGGAGGGGGGTGATAGGACAGCTTTGGTGGGCAACTGGCATCCAGCCAGGATTCAACCCCCATGTAGTTATTAGGATTTCTAGTCTGTACACTGCTCGTATTACCACAGCCAGTCAAACAGTGGTTCAGTAGGATTGTACAAGGACCTTTCCTAAGAAGCGGGTAATTCACAGTGTTCAACTATTTAAACTCTGGATGTTTTTTCTGCTGAGCCTGAGAACGGTATTCTAACAGGTACAAATTATTGGAGGGAATAGATTTTTGCAAAGCAGTCATTTTAGGTACACAACAATATATACAGACAAAAAAAAAAATCCTCTGTAGATAAAAGCAGTCTTTGGTCTTAATATCAAAAGAATTGCATTCTCCCCACTGCCCCCAAGTGTTAAGGAACATTTTTTTTAGAAATAGTTCAGGTAAAAATGTTTGTTATTATATTTTTGCTGCAGAAAGAAACTTAGTTCCTCCCTGACCATCCCTGGTGATGTGAGCAATCATTTTGACAGAAGGTGACCAGGAATGGGATTCATCCTGCATAACTTCAGTCATCCAAGAGTAGGGCAGCTAGTCTAAGGTAGCTGCCTAAGCTCCCTTTGTAATACAGGAATGGAGAGCATTAGGGGCACGGTGTGTCTCGTCTTTTCTCTCACACGCTATTTTGGAATGGGGTAAACCACCCACCAGCAATGCAGTTTCTTCAGGTGCACAGTTGAGGGAGCATAGATTATCGGTTTAGACAGCTCAAGTTAGCTATCAAGCCTCCCTCCAAATTTATCAAATGGTGTAGAGGAGACAGCTCTAACACATTTCGTAGTCCTCACCTAAACACTAATAAACATTGGCTGTTTAGTTGAATGGTTGAAGAACTCGGTAGATTTCAGTGACTATGGTACATATTTGGTGTTTATTCCTCCACTGACTCCAGAAGAAATTGTCACAGACCCGGTGTTATTATGGATTATCATAGATATCACAGCTGCTGTGTTCTATTTCCTGACCATTCTCAAATTTATTTTAGAAAACTGAAATGAGCTTCATAGGAAAAAAGCTCTCTGAAGAAATATGACCATCAGGTAATGTAAACATATTTTATCATATACCATACCTTAAGCTATAGCATGTTGTAACAAAAAGATGAAATTAAAAAACAGGAAAGGAAGTTGAAAACAAACCCTGTTTACTTTCATGTCTGTAATTCTAACCTTGATATTAGCTTTTATGTAGGAGCATATGGACAGCATTTATCAAGAGAAGCCACCATTTCAGATGTCTGATGAAGGTGTAGGGTCACTTTCGTAATACCCTTTTGCCGATGTAACAATTTTCAACAAGGCTTATTCAGGAGATTAGAGGAGAAATGACCATCTCTGTTACTGAATGTCAACAAAACAGTATAGATGGAAACAATTGTCTCATCATCTAATACTGGCTCAAACTGCCCTTGACATTTCTATTTTGACTTTTTTGAGCACATAAGATGTTCATCACTGCCAGTTAACTCTTTTGGTTGCTGACACTTCGGTGTATTATAGGTTACTAAGATACACCTTGGGAAGCAAAACATGCAATAATTACACCTGCTGACAACGACATTGTGTCCCTCCCTGCAAAGCTGCAATAGTCGGGAAGGCAAAGAAGAATTGCATGTATCTTTATGTTCAACTGTTTAAGAATATTGCTTTGACAAAGTCATTATTATTATTTTGAGGAATAAGTCCAGAATTAATAGATGAAAGTCAGAACAAGTTCACAGGAAACATTTCACTCAACAGTAGAGTAACGTTTCTGCTGAGTATTCTTGCCAGAAATCAATTTTACAGTGTTTAGCTGAAAACTGTAACAGATATTAAGACATGTCAGCAGAATTCTTTATGTTAAAATATTGCCATTTTTTTTTACATTGCTGTCACAAAACACATTTTGCCATATTTGGCACACTGCAGTTGTTTCTCAAATCTATTTAAAAAGTGCAAATATATGTACTGCTTTAAATTAATAAATGAACATGCATATTTACTCTCATTCCTTAAGTTTTCAGCTGCAGCAATGTTACAGAACTTAAGTTATTTCTGCCACTAATACCTAATCACCCGGCTATTAATTTATATGGCAATACTGAGGCAAACACACCCTATCCAATATATCACTGCTGCAGACCTTTCACATATTTCATACAGCTGTTGAGGGTTCAGGCCTCTGCCCTGTGTTTTCAAGCTCACTGAGGCATCAGGATGCTCTTTTCTCCTTTTTTGTCCTCTAGAAGTCTAACTCTTGCATACAACGGAGACAGAGCAAGCCACCTTTCCTGAGAATTTTCTGTAAGAGCTCACTTTGAGCTATAGAAGACAAACGTAAGTGAAAAAGTACTCTTTTGTGAACGTTGAATAAAAATTATCCTTGATTTCTGTATAGAAAATTATTTACTACTTTTATTAATAATTATTGGACCCAAATCTTTCTCCTTTTATGTGGGAGTGAGGGTTTCTACCTATAGGTAAAAAGATTTAGGTTTGGAGAACTGTGTTGCATGTGGATGCACCTACCAGCACTGTGGTAAAAGACAGATTTTGGATTGAGGTGGCTATAGGAGTTTCTTTAATATATGAATCAGCCAGCAAGTAATTTCTAAAGTAAAAGCGGTGCAAATATTCCAGTATTTTATTTCCAGGATGTAAACACATGAGAGAGTTCTTAAGGTATCAAGTTGCTGTATAGAAGTGGCTCTGAATATGCGATTGTAATTTTGAAAATATTTTCTTATCTGCTTGCTTCTGAGTATGTTCATTATCAACTGACAACACCTAAAGGATCTATCACACCAAAAATAGCAAAACTTTTATTTTGACAAATGTGGCTTGTATGTCTTTAGTTAAGATCTGTGACAACATTTAGAGTATATGTGGAGAACAAATATCAGTTTTCTAGAATTTACTACCAATTCCAAATTGCAAGTGTATTTATTAGCTCCAAAACCAAGATTCCTTGCTTAGATTTCAAAGGTCCAGTTCACAAGACATTTTGGGGCACCTTTTGACATTAACATATTCTTTGACCATTATAACCAGTTGAATCAATTATATGTTCCAAAAAGTTCCTAGCTTTGTTATGTGAACTGAGAAGTACATCACTCTCATTTTATCATCTAAAGTATCTGTGTCACCATGACTTCAGAAAGTAATGGTATATTTTTATAGAGACAAGCCTGTGTGTCTTTATCTAAAACTTTTTATCTAAAAATCAACTGTGGAATTTCTAGAGTAGTTCCCAAAATTTTTCTGCTACTATAAAGTTGTGTTCAATTTATGAGTGTGGAAATGCTTTTTCCCCAAGATTTTTGTGTATGTCTGTAACAACATCACAACACAATTCATTTATTAATCAGAATATAGTGGCATTATTTCCCAGACATGTCACGTATTTTGTCTTTTGTGTTTTAAAGAGATTTGTGTTAAGTAGCTGAAGAATGTGAACTTCCTGTCAGTGTAATCGTAATGAGAAGCTTATAACAGCAGGTACTTTAATCATGTTACACAGAAACAATAAATTTTGGAAGAAATGATACAATTACACTGATCAAATATATGAAACAGATCCAACAGCTTCACAATTTTAATCTATCAAAATTACACTATTAAAATGAGCCAAAGAAACAGTTCCAAGGCAACTGAAGTCAGATGAATCAAGAAATGTGGTTTTAATGTGAGGAAGGTATTCTTGCTCTTTCCTGAGTATTTTCCTTGCTTTTTACTGCATATTTTCCTTAAAGCATATTTCAGACTTTTATTAGCTTTGACTGTTAAATCAAATGTGTATCTTTTGCATAGCAATCTTGAAAACTGCAAGTTTGTCACAGAACCTTTTTTGTGTTAAGTCTTCTCTAGTTCAGAAATGTTCATGTATATTCAGCATTATAAGCAGAATTCTTTCAGTCTACACTATAAACCTCTTTTTCTTATTGGGAAAATAATCTAAGATTTATTCTCCAGAATTTTGTACTACAGGTAGAAGTTCTGAACTTTTGATTCTGAGCAACTGATGACCATGATTAAGACTGGAAAGGTGAATTTTAATGCAAAACTTGATTATCTTTGATCTGCTTTCCTTTTCTAGGAAAAATATGTGTTCTGTGGAATTTTCAGTCCCTTTATCTCATCTTCTGTAGCATTTCCAGTGTAAAAGAATAACAGTGAACATCTTAATGCAATAGAAAAGGATGCAATATGTAACTTACTGGTGTGCTTTCTGGTGGGGGCTGCAGGTTATTGATCTCAAAGTCCAGTTTCATTGTTTTTTTCAAACATAACTGAATGAATATAATTGATCAATGTAATTCAGAGACATACTCTTTGCAATGCATACTCTTATGCAATGCAATGCATACTCTTCAGAGACATTGCAAAACAGGCAGTGCCTCTTTCTATGAAATGAAAACATACCAACATTGTGATGCAGCTGGAGCTTTGGTGATACTGACTACCTAAACCAACGTTGCTGTGCCATGCAAATTTGTTTTCTCAGAAACAGGAAGTACACATTGTTCAAACAGACTTTTCTCTCACTAGATTAAAAAAGGACATGGTTATGAAATAAAATTACCTGATTTCCTATCTGGAAAGTAGTGTTATTAAAACAGAGTTAAACAAAGGTGAGGCTAAAAGAAAATTGTTCTGTGTTCTAAAGAAGGTAAATTAAGACAGTTCATGCTATATCAGTCTTGGTTGATAACACATGCTGTCAATAGGAAGAACTCTTTTAAAATTACACTGTTCAATGGGAAGGACAGAAAATTTATTTAGCGTCCCAAATAATACAGTAACTATTAGGAAATTTATCTGTGTGACTTCTTTGGATGTATAACTGTTCTTGGTTCCTCAGTCTATTCCACATTAGACGAATTAAAAAGAAATCTCAACTGAAGAGTTTCTATTGATCTGATTTTAATGAAGCATTCAACAGTTTCAAATAAATTGACATATTCTTTAGTGTCTTGGGAAGATGGAGAGTGAATAAAGCTCTTTACATTCCTATCAGTATAGTTGATCTAGAAACTTTATTTCCATCCCACAGGAAATTCTGACATTGTAGAATATATTTTTATTACTTGAATTGAAAAATGGAAGTGTAGATGTTTCTTACTACAGAGAAATGTAGAAAAATAGTCACTTAAATATTACTATGTTTTATTTTCATGAGTTTGGATCCCATGTGATAAAAACAGTATAACACAAAATATCTATTTCTAGTATTGAAGTGAAATTCAATATAAAGTTCAAATGGAATCTCTCTTTCTTACTGAAGTAAATGTGCATTACTAACCTAAACCCAGAAGGTAATGCTGATTTATTTCATGCTTTTTCTTCAAAAATATTACTGATATATTGGTACTTCTCTATTTTCCGATGAAAAAAAAAATTGTCACAGATTTACATACGGCAACCTTATTAGAGTAGTTCCCTGTGCCGCAGGAGACAATGGAGACGCGTATGCATTTAGGGGTGATTTCTGTCCCCTCTTTTCAAGTAACATTTTCTAGAAACAGGGCTGATGGCCGATACATTATTTTCTCAAGATCTTTTCTTCCAATTTTTGTTTTTTAAATATTGAATGTTTGTTGGTTGGTTGGTTGTTGGGTTTTTGGGGTTTGGTTTTTTTTTCCCCCACAATTTAATATTATAGGACCACAAGGAGCATTTTTTCTGCTAATCAGGTACAAATGCTTCCAGTCAGTCAGTGGAAACGTTTGATGTCAATGAAAGTTCTGCTATATGACTCTACCTCATTTTCAGCAGGACTAGAAGTATTTTTAAATTTTCTTTCTTCTAAACATAACTGTTTTGAGTAGGTCTAACAACATTTTTTACAGGTTTTTATTGGAAAATCATTTCAACAAAAATTAATCTCACAAAAATAAAGACTTTTTGTACATAAAGTTAAAGGGAATTTCAATATGAAAATGCAAGAAGTTTTTATTTTAAAAAGAAGAATTTGACTTTTAACACCTAGTCAACCTGAAATAGTTTCAGGAAACACTCAGGTTTGCTCAGCCTGCATTTTCAGCTATGTGGATATTTCAGCTTAAAATATTTGCCCTGCTCTATTTCTAAGTTATGTTCAAATACTCTTACAGAGGCTTGGGTTGTTTCCTTCTCATCTCAGTCCCCCCCCTACTTTGCTTGAATAGTTGATCAATTTGCCTAAGGTTTTGCAAAACAACTGTGTCTCCAGTGTCTGTAGCCACAGATGCAAATGCATGTGTTCCCATTATACAGGCTGAAGAGCTGATAGTGTCCATAGACACTTTTCCCATGAAAGTAGTTGATAAGCACATCTTGTTTAGGAGGGAATTGATTGCAAAGTCCTTCGAGGCTAGTTCTCTTAGTTCTTTAGTCCATGTGATTATCACCCTTACAAAGCAATTGGAGGCTGCTGAAGTGTAAAATGAGAATGATTCATCCCATAATTCTATTGCAGACTCCGCTTGTTTTTCCTATCTGTCAAGTTATTGGGGAAGAATTAATTCCTCCTCAAGAATAATGACATTATACATGTTACCAGAGGACTGGGTTAACTGTATTGTTAGCTTTAGGTGCCATAGATGACTTGTCTTTTAGGAACAACTGATATTTAAATGGAACATGGCTTGTGAAAAGCTATGCTTTTAGGAAGCTGTTTGCTCCTTCATTGTTAACTTTAATAGGATGGGTATATTATTCTATTCCAGTTCTCTGTTTCCAGTAGGTTACCCTTTGTAGTGTCATTTTGAGGTTATGATGTAGGCTCAGATTCTGCATGAGCTTTTCTGGGCTTCATTCTCTGGTTCAGCACACTAAGAGGTCTAGTAGGAATGGTTTCTTCCCTACTCACAGAGAAAGCAAGGAGAAGAGCAGTTTCCATGACCTGGACACAATATTCATTTACCAAAAAATCTGCTGGGAATGACTTTGAAAGCAGAAAGTTAAGACTTTTTGATAGAATCTGGACATAGAGTAGTCCTATAAGCTACTGTAACAAGGCTGGGGGGGAAACCATTTAACTCTTTCTTCTAGAATTTGGACTTTTAGCTAAAAGCATCCTTCACTATCCAGCTCAAAGGCTGACAGAATGACAGTCCAGAACAGAGTTGTTTCTCTAGTGTGAAGTGCAGGCTAACAGATTTCGGTTGCTCTCCTCACATGGCTCTGAATTTTTCAATCACTGCTGAGAAATTTTCATGCCTCTGAGAAATTTTAACTGTCTACATTTATTTGTCCTTATATTTGAGGGCTCAGCATGTCTGTCCTGAATATTTCTGGGATTATGTACTGGGATATTAATAAGAATTATTAAAATGAGTACAGATGAATGGAATAACCTAATTTTTAAGGGAAAATCACAAATTACATCATTGATGGAAATGCAGTCTGTGTGCCTCCCTGTGCTCCAGTGGTTTATCTGTGAATCAGCTGCCATATAAGTCTTACATATGCCCTTTGAAGAAATAGGAAAAGATAAATGACATCAGGATGGAAATTGCCACCACCTGATTTTGAAATATTTGTTCCTACCTTTTGCACACCAGTCTAGTTTTTGAAGTACTCAGCCAGGAAATGGCGTATCTACATTACAGACTTCACTTAAACTTTAGGGTGACAGCCTTTTCTATCCGAACCTCAAAACTCTTGCTCTAACCAAGCCTGGAAAATATCGCAAATCAGACCTTACCATCTCTTCTATGAGACAGGAGTCCGGGGATGCAAAATAATGGCATGAGAAGGAAACAAAGAAGAAGCTATCTGACTGCTTGACTTTTTGTGGCACTCAGAAGAGAAATGGTGCTTTTTTTTTTTTTTTTTTTTTTTTTTTTTTTTTGTCATCTATAAAACACATACTTATGTCAAGAACCTGGGTTTCAAAACATTTCTGCCCTTTCCTGAGTATTTTAGCCCATGTTACTTAGATTAAAACGTCCTCAGTGTCTTTAACAGGAGCAGCAGAGAATATTCTGCTTGAATCAGTTATATACCTACTGATTTTGGATACAGTAGGTATAGGTTCAATTCCTTTCAGGATGAACAGAGTCTGGAATGCAAGTATTCCACTTGGGAGACACTTTGAGGGGTAATCATCTTGCACGTTGTGATATCTAAATGTAAAACTCATGTCTAATCATTAAGAGCTTAAGCTCCAATTATCCTTAATGGGACCCTTAACAGCAGGTATAACCTAGAGCTGACCATGGCTACCTGCTTTCCTTAGGATGAGGTGAATTTTTCTCCATGATTCCTTGGCTGTGCTGACCGTATTGTCTCTGCCTGTTACGGGAGCTTAGACACCGAACTTATTTGCAAAAACTTTCCATTGTGATTGCTTTAGAAGTAGATGTTTGAATCGGAGCTGAATCCCACCCCATGTTTCTCTTTCTCCTCTTCCATTACGTCTTTTAAAGATCCCAGGAACATCTCTGTTGCTTAGAATCTGGAATTTTCTAGCATTGCAATCTTGTGTGCATTTAGCATCCTGCCCTGGGTGGTACAGTAGATCTCTCTTCAGCTTGAGCAAACCTCCTGATTCACTACTTTGTAAACATACAAACTGAGCAAACTATGTTAATTTTTGCAGGTTTTCAGGTGCACCTACTCTCCAAGTAGGGAGGAGTTTCCCTGCTTACTGGGATGTGAAGTTACACATACTAGATTTTGCTCCTTTCCTAAACCTATTTGTGAGACAGTGCATAAATTGAGTAGGTTGGATTCCACCCTTCTTGTGCAACATCACATTTGAACTACAGGGTGTCTTTATCATTTTTGTGCATCCTTAGCTCCTTTAAAACTTTAGCTCCAAAATTATTCTAGTTGCTTTAAAACCAGTGTTGCTGATGCTTTTTTTTTTTTTTTTTTTTTGGTGTGTGTGTGTGTGTGTGTGTGTGTGTCGATTGTTGTTATTCTTTCTCCCTTAGGAACATATATTTAAATTTCCCTGCTGCCTCACAGTTCCCACACAATGTTTGCTTGATTGCATATTCTTTATGATTTCGTTTCATTTGTGTCTCTAGTGTGAGGTCCTGCAAGCAACATTAATAGACCACCCTCCCAAGTGGAATTTATGGGTAATTTTGTTTGGCACCTGGAAGATTTATATCAAAATATTAAACATGAATAGGAAACTAAACTAAATAAATCACAGCTTAATTCTACAGATGTATGCCGATTTATTTCTGTGTGGGTACAGCTCTCAGAGACCCCAGTTTTACTTCAGATTTCTGCTGACATGTATGGCAGGCAGCAATTCAATCTAAAGGCTGGGTGCAAGGGACTCATATTCAGCTCACTATAAGTACCAAGTTCTTCCACAGTTTCTGATGAGGCTTTTGGGGACAGATCCAGAAAAAAATTGTGAGCTGTGCCTGTCTGCAGTATTCAGACTACATTAGGAACTTCATTTCACCAAAGCAACACTTAAAGTATTACTAGTAGGCCTCAGCAGGATGATTCAAACCACCTAAATCAGCAGTCTAGACTCTATAAGTAGACAGTGGAGAGAGGTAAGTCCCTCTCAGGGTCTATGAGTACTTACTTTGGTTAGCAAACTCTTTCTCTCCCTTGACTCTTTGGAATGTACACACCTACCTCAGTGTTGCTGTGTACTGAGCAAGGGGCAACTGAGAGCGAGCCAAGGAAGAAGAGCCCCAGTCTTAGCTGAAAGCTTGGAGACTAACCCTTGCCTGGATCAGGATACAACTTGAAGGTTTGTGGGGTGTGTTTTTCACAAAAAAATACGGTAAATTATAGTAAAATCACATCCTTATTTTTGACCTTTTTCATACAAGTTATAAAAAAATTGACAGTGCACAGAACTATCAAAATAAATTATGATTTATTCCTCAGAAATGCAATTTAAATGTTATTTTTCACTTCAAGAACAACAGCAAATGCCACTGTTTCATGGAGCTTATCTCCATATTCCTGCATTCTTACATATCTCAAGGATTTTCTTATACCTGTCAGTCCTCTCTGCCAGCTATTGGGATTTCTCCTGCTTTGCACGCAGGAGACTTTCCAGTTTCATTCAGCACTTGACAGTCCTCTTATGCTGCTTGTTTTTTACACATACACAATGATGCATGCTGATTCTGAGAAACTATTAACAGACAATTTAATGCTGCTGACCTTGTTTGCTGTTCCTCTTTGTATGTGTCCTCTGTTTTAGACAACTCTTTTCCTGATGTGTGTAAACGACACTTCAAACTGTCTCACAGCTAGTCTTTGTAGGGATCTCAGATGTCAGAAAGCTCAGTTTTGTTTAGAATCTTTGAGCCTAGACTCTGTTAATTTCCAAGCATGTTCCTGTAAATGATAACAAACTAACATCATGCACCAAAAGGCTCACTGCTTGTCAAGTTATTTTGAAAAATATCTTCTAAATGTACTCTGAGGTTTATTTTAACTCTTCAGAGACTTTCAAACAAAACCAGCATCCATTAATATGATTTTTTAAAAATAAAGTTTTTACACTGCTTTCTAAACTTACAAAGTGATTTAAGGAAGTATTGTTTTGGAGTAGGTATTTCTTCTGAAAAGGAAAGCTAAAGTATGATTGTGTATAGTTTGTGACATGAGTACTAAAATATTCTGTGTTCAGGCAGTGAGTGAAGCTACCAAATTTTTGATGCTCAGTATTCTGCTTTAGTATCAACTTTATATCCGAAGTAGAATTCAGGTTTCTGCTTTCTCTGTTATAGGTACTTCCCTGTTATCGTGGATTTACTTCATCTTAAAATGATGATCATGAATCTCAGTGGTGTTTGAGAGCTTGCAGTGGCGATTAACAAAGGCCTGTTTCTATTCTGAAGTGCACTGAAGTATGTAATTAAACATTTTTTTTTCTCCAGATTGGAGCTGAGTTTTCAAATAAGAGTGGTTTGATTGAAAACTCAGCTTTGTGAAATGGTTGAGTTCTCCCCAAGCTAAAGCCAACTTAAAAAACCTGACGATATAGTTAAACTATTAATAGGAGGACCTCATTGCTGACACTGCCTTTACACTCATCCAAGGTCTTACAGTTCATGATGACTGCGCATTTATTTCAATTCTGTATAAAAATATACCAGTGTCTTGGCTATGTATATTCCCTTGCTGGTCACCAAGCTGAACATGAGCCAGCAATGTACCCTCGCAGCAATGTAGACCAACAGCCTCCCTGGATGCTTCGGGCAAAGCATTGCCAGCAGGTTGAGGGAGATAATCTTGCTCCTCTACTCAGCACTGGTGAGACATATCTGGAGTGCTGTGGTCATTCCTGGGCTTCCAGTGGAAGAAGGACATGAACACACTGGAGCAAGTTCAGCCAAGGAGCACAAAGATGTTTAAGAACCTGGAGCATCTGTCATATAAGAACGGGCTGGGAGGGTTAGGGCTGTTCAGCCTGGAGATGAGAACCCTCAGGGGGATCTATGTATGTAAAAATATCTTTGCGGACATTAAAGAAGGTGGAGCCAAATTCTTCTCAGTTGTATCCAGTGGCAGGATAAGAGGCAATGGGCACAATTTGAAATACAGAAAATTCCACTTAAACATAAGAAAAAACTTTTTTTGGTTTTGGCTTGTTTGTTTTGGTTTGGTTTTGTGGGATTTTTTTAGATGGCGAATATGGTCACAAACTGGTAGAGGTTGCCAAGAAAGTCTATGGAATCTCCATTCATGGAGATATTCAAAACCTGACTGGAGAAATCCCTTAGCAGCCCACTCTAGTTGACCCTTCTCTGGGTAGGGATGTTGGGCCAGATGATCTCAGAGCTCCCTGCCAACCTGAATGATTCTGTGATTCTCTGTGTTTGTGGATGATTCACAGACTGAAACAAAGGAAAAAAGTGTCAGTGATTGCAGTAGTTTTAATGGCTTCAGCGCTCCTGCTGTGCCAGATCACTTTTTCATGTGACCCCCATGATGATATTACATACTAAAAGTTCCTTCCAGCCCTAACGGTCCTTTGTCATTTATGTCAGTATCCATTTAAATTCTCTTTTATCTGTTTGGGTTTTTTTTTATCTTCCTTATCATAGAAAGCTTTGCTGGGAAATTATAGTATTTAGTCTTAAGAGGGGAAAAAAAAAAAAAAAAAAAGCAGGGAAAAGTATCTTTTTCTACCTTAAAAGTGTCTTTGTAAAGAAAGTTTTTCCTAAGCAAAACTATACATGTTATAGCAAGTCATCCATGGTATAAGATAATCTTTGTACCTATAAGAAAATAATAGAATGTTCAGTCCATAGTTTCCTTCATGCATGATGTAAGCATCTTTCTTAGATTTCATAAAGTCTTTGGGTCAAGTTACTAACATATGTATAGTTTAAAATATTCATCTCAGGGAACCACATGGGGCTAGCAAGCAGATTTACACGAGTGCTCTTCAGAACAAGAAAAAATATTGCAAAGGATATAAATGCTGCAGTATTATGTCGGTAAATAATAAAGATATTATAAAGGAAGAAAGAAAAGATGATCAAACCTTTTTTTGGAGGCTGCCTGTATTCTTTTGGTAGAGAAGCTGATACTGGGTCTCAGTGGTGTAGTAATCTCTCTTTAAAATATAGACGATTCCGAAGCAATAAATCAAGTTACATTTTATCAGCTGAAGTTCTTCTTAGTGCATACTGATTCTGCCTTGCATCTATTGACATAAAAAAAGATTATGTCAACAACATTCCTTAAAAGTGACTATCCATCCATTTTCTGCTTTATTCCTCCTGTTCTGGATTGACAGTTCAATTGATTATGTTCTGTGACAAGAGTCAACCCCCTGAGCTCTAATTCCCATTACTGCTTAATAATTTTTTACTTCCAAAACATGTAAACTGCATTTAACCTTAATAGTACTGGAAAATCAACTGCAAATAGCAACAGTGATACGCACCCATGAAGCAGAGCTATTACCTGATACCATTATATGATTTAGACAATAAACCATAGTAAACCATGTTGTTGGTTGAAGTGAAGGTATAGGAACTATAACTTTCACAGATGTGGTATAGTTTTTCTCAATACTTATAAAGAAGTAATGAATAAAGCATGAAATATTGTATGAGCAATAATTTCAATAAGGTAATTTTTGTGATTCTGTAATGGTGGAATTTGATTCAAACCCCATTCTTTGCCTAAGAATTGGCTTCCAAAAAGTCATATTTCATATTTAATGAGTGATATCTGGGTCCTATGTTTACAGGGAAACTCTCAAAAATGTAAATGAAGCGTAATCTGGTACAGTTTCAGTAAATCCCAATAGCAGTGTCAAATAGGATAGCTATGAGGCAACAAATCCTGTTTTAGTTGGACATCATGTCTGAAAGATCTGAGCCTTTCCAGGTCAATCAGCTTTGGTTTTTGTCTTCTTTACATTATTTTCTTTGATTGCTGATCTTGAAGAATCTGATTGTCGCATAGTTGTTTATGGATTTGCTTTCTACCCTTCTCTGTTTTTCTGTCACAAGCTTATAAAACAAAGTGCTATAACTGACTTGAAAAATAAAAAACCAGCATATTCGGCCTGTGCCTACTACAAGATATCAATTACCTTTATTTGCTAAGAGGAAAACAGAGATGAGTTCTCTAAAACTCTTCAAAGCACTACAAAAATCTTCAACAATGTTTTTTCAACACACTCTTTATCATGGTTCTCCACATCACCCAACTTACCTTCCTAGGAGTCCTGTTATTTTTGATGAAAGATAATGAGAAAGTGAGAGGGCTGAAGGCTGTGCTTACACTGCTGTTGTGCCAGCCCTGGGGTTTGTTCCTGGCCATTGGGCCATTGGAGATGGGCTAGACAAGAGGATTTTGCTGCTCATTGCTCCAGGGCGGCTCTCAGAGTGAAATCCAGTTCAGAAGGGAGCCACGGGTATCAATCACACCATTGTCCATGTAAGAACAATTACAGCAAAACAGAGACCAGGTGTGAATCAAGGAGCAATGCAAGATGGGATTATAACCCTCTATAAGACTGTACAAGGCTTCTGTTCTGAACTGTCTTTAGGTAGGATACCATGTATTTTCACTGACCCCAAAGGGAATCCAGTGAAAAGAGGCAAGTTCTGTATTTAAATATACATGATATAGTCATATCTGAGGTATCTTGCCATTTACACTCCCAATCACTTTTGGGAGAAGGGAAAAAGTATTGTTCAGGCTGCACTGGCACGGTGGCCTGCAAGAGCATCATTGCATCATTACTTCAATTAAAACAACTCTAAGAAAGGGAAAAGAAGCTGAAGGAAACTGTTAGACAGTTTCAGGTTGTCTGGCTACACAAAAACAATGGATAATTTGATGGCCCACCAGCACACCACCACCACCACGCCCCCCCACCTTTTTTTTTTTTTTCACACTTGAGGCCAGTTCTAGGACTCTGTAATCCAAACATTGTCCAACTCAATAGAAATCAAGTATTCACCTTCCAGCCTTCTAATACAAATACCACCAGTCTCATCCTTTTAAACTCTATGCAAACACTTAGAAGTATATTAACACATATCGCACTAATTCATTCAGCATCTTATGTATGACCATTTCAGTAAGATAATTTCACTATTTGATTGTAAGGGATTTTTAAAACCTAACTGCTTGCAATATTAGTATTCATGGGACGAAAGAAAATGACTAAGGATTTCTGTAATTTTTTTTCCTCTTTGATATACTTTTTTTATTCCCTTGAGAAGGATCATATTTTTACCAGAGTGAAAAGAAGGTAACAGTGAACATAAGTTTTATAATCCAGCACAGCCAATGATTTAGGGCAATAGTATGAGACAGTGTACAAGGGCCAGACTGACAGGTGCAACTAATCTGAGTAGTATCATTCAAGAAGCTCATAAATTAATTTACAGTAGGAACATCGTTCAAGAAGCTCATAAATTACATTTACAGTAGGAACAAGGCCTTCATAAAACAGTTTTGGAAATTTTTCCACAAATTCACTATTAGCAAGATAAACTAATTTTATTTTATGTTGTTTACTAAGAAAGAGTAAGGCAATTTTCATCCTGCAAAGCATGAATGGTTTTGAATACACAGATAGGTTTCAGTTCTAGCAGAAGGTAAATAAACTCTCAGGTACCTAGTTTGTACCTGTTAGGAGTCTTTTAAACGCATTCTGCTGTAAATTGAAACTCTTCTTTTTAGTTAAAAAATTGCATGTTTGTAGTTGTGAACTTTATAAGAGTTCCAAATACCCACCTAAAATTCAATTTGTTGTTATTTTTTGTTTCTTTTCCTTTTTTCACCCACTTTTCCCTGTCCTATCCTACTTTATCATGTCTTTCTCCAGCTCTCCCTTTTTTGCCTTCTTTTTCAGATTGCTTAGGGAAGCAAAGACTGCGTGATTGTGCTGTTTACCCATCCACCTGCGATCCAGCTTCTTATAACCTTAGAACATAGGCTAATTTCAATCATATTTGACAGAGGCATAGAAATCTCAAAGTTCCTGAGCTTTTATAACTTTCATGAGCCCTTGAGGCTGTTTAGAGAAGAGGCACACCTCAACACCCTCCCACTGAGCAACATTACAAGGTGAATGACTTCAACGCCTATCTACTTGGATGGCTGACTGGGAAAGGCTGTCCTTGCAACGTAATTAGATCCTTAAGAAAAAAAAAAATTGGTACATGCTGCCTCTTTATTACATGGTATTTATGTAAAATAAGAGAGAAATGAGAAAATTGATAGGGTCTAGGGTACTCACAGATAGAATCAGATATATTGCAGATAAAGATTTGCAGCTTGGGTGCCCTGTAAGAATGAAAACTGTGAGCTGTTGGAGTAATACAGAAGAAAGGAAGGAAATGAAGTTGAGGTGTTATGAAGGGTGCTGAGCAGAGTTGAGTCTGCTTGAATAATGTGACACAAGGAATAAAGGACATTAAGCTTGTAATTCCAATGATAGTTGAATAGTTTGCATTTACTTCTTCTCCTAACAAACTGTGGCCTGCCCCAGAATGCACTTTTCTGTCATGTCATAACATTTTAATGACCCATTTCAGAGCTTAATTCTGTCTATTCTTTTTCTTCTTAGAAGTATCTTCTGTCTTTCTCAATCTGATCCTTTTGTCAGGCTCTCAGAATTTCTCTCCATATCACAGTTGTGTGACTGATACTTTCACTTGGAGAAATACATGGATGTTGGATGTTGAGGAGTATAACTTAGTTTTAAAATGAACCTATTTAAGTTTCAGAGCAAAATACCTTAAAAAATAAGTTAATTAAAGTTTTTGTTTAGATTGTGTTTTGTTGGTTTGTTTTTGTTTTTGTTTTTGTTTTGTGGGTTGGTTTTTTTTGTTTGTTTGTTGGGTTTTTTTTAATGAATTTATTTGCTGAATTTAACTGGGAGAAGCTATTCTAAATAATGAACCCAGCTGTTTCTTCAACTGTCTGTCTTAGTACAAATATACAGAAGAGTCATCCCATTCCCATAGACTATGTGTTTGTCAACTATTGCTACAATTTGTATGTTGGTCTGCCCTGATCTTCACATGATAATTAAAAACTTACATTATGATTTCACCAGTACAGTCAGACTCTATGCACAGTATCATGTCATGGGACCTGATCTATTTCATCAGGACATGCTACCATCTTTGTTCAGATTCTTGGAGGCCACTCAGAACAGTAGGACCTGGACTCTGTTCTTATACCCACAGAAGAAAGCTATAATGTTGGATAAGTGGTGAATGTATCAGATGGAAAATTCAAGGCCAAAACAGTGTTTGTTCCCCCCCTGTTGAAAAAGAAATACCCCCAAGAACATGGTCTCACTGATGACTTCCCTGGGATATTATGGTTCTACATGGTCCCTAAACAAGATCATGGCATGACTGCAGTCAAGTTCCTCCATATGTTGCATCTATCCTTGAGAGGGACTTCCTCCAGAAAAAGAGCAGACTGAACCTCTTTGTGCATGTACAAAACCGTGTTTATGTCAGCGTGCTTATTACCAGAATAATGCTTAAAATCAGTCCCAGAGGAAAACGTGCCAGACAGTATCTACCTGCTATGGCACGCTTTTATGCACCAGAAGCAGGAACATTAATGGACAATCAGAGAATTATCTAAGGCAGGGGAAGTACTCTGAATGGTCTCTCATCTCAGAAGGACTGCTGTGACAGTGGTCTTTGAAAACCAGAACCAGAGAGCCAAAGAGGAAAGGCACTTTCTGCCTTGGTCCTTGGAGAAGTTCCAGGAATTCTTCCTTCTCTCTTTTTCAGTTACTTAAACCTATGCTTCAGGGAACCTGCTGGACTTTGTTATATGCTTCCTGACTAGAAAGGTTGTTCTAGCTGGGTTTCCAGAACAGTTTAAACAGTCTGGGTTTGCTAGCACTAAGCAAAGATCTTGATACTCTTTTGCACTAAAAAAGACCTGGCACCTCTCCTCATAGAAGCCTCACCGCAGCATGCAGCTGCTGAATTGCAGGTCAGAACTTACTCACATGAAAGCTGGCAAGCAGCAAGGACCGTCCCACTCCAAGCCTTGCTCTCATGGAAGCAGGGAGAAGAAAGCAAGTTCACCCCAGTGTTAGCTTACCTTTCACTTGGAAGCACCACGACGTTAATGCAAGATGTTGTTTCTCTTCTCGTAGGAAATATGTGGTCACTTTTTAATTGTACCAGAAGGTTGTGGTTTGGTCTTGCTGTTTTTGTTTGTTTGGAATTTTTGGGTTTGGGGTTTTTTTTTTTTTTCTTTAATACTCCCATATTAATCTGCTGTTGGTAAGAATAGCACAGTTTAAATCTTCCAGAAGGCTATTACAGTGTTCTGATTTCATTTTAATTATCAGCACAAAATCCACCCCTCCTTATATTTCATCATAATGCTAACAATAAAGTTACACCTCCTCATGCTCTTCGCTTGCCTCCTTTCCCATCTCTAAAGTGCTCTTGGTGTTTTTCCCTTCTGTCCTTGACTTTACATTTTCCCACTCCAGTCAGCCTGACATTCTTAGAACTCCCTCTAGCTCTCTCGCAAGAGCCCATCTTCTCTTTCCTCCTTCACAGAACTGCTACGGGCTAAATTTTCAGAAAAGACAAGGTACAGAGAAAACAATGTACACTGAGAGATAACTTGTATTTCAGTTTTTGTGTTTAAAAGATTAGTGTGGGGTTTTTTTATTATTGTTTATTCCTGCAGCAAAGTGGTAATTCTTTAAGAATAAGCAGATTAAAGTGATTGGGAAAATATGCCCTGAGACACGAATGTTCGTCTTTTTCATGTATACCTAGCTCCTTGCTTCTTATCCTGATTTCATGCTCTGATTCCATATTATACAATTTCATAAAACTGCATTATTGTGAAACCAGCAATAGTCAGCAATGAACAGGCAGCTCTTTAACAGCGGTGGTACAGACTGCTGTTTCACCCTGGCACATGTCCACTCCCTGGACAGGCATTAGTTTGCTGTGCTTGAATCCAGCCACTCAGTTCCACATGCTCCTGCGATCCTGTGAGTAGTGCAGGTCCCTGTTCATAGCACTGTGACTTTCAGGAACATACTTTCAGAAGAGCTATCACAGTTCTTCCAAGCACCTAGTGTTAACATGTATTCTGCATGGAGACCACAGGTCTATGGGAGTTCTGCCTTCCTAGTTAGAGGTAACACGAGAACATGGCAGGAGAGCAATAAATACATAAATTTCTTAAGCATGCATAGACTTTGGGGAAAAAAAGTCTGAGAAATCTGTGAAAAACACAATCCAGCTCTGAATAGACTGCTGCCTGTCCCATGCAACTCTTATTCATGATTCTCAGCTACAAGTGGTATGATCTCTCAAAGCATCTCTTCTTGTCAGCCTGATCATCTTATTCACAACTGTGAGATCACTTTTGGTTGGAAAAATGGGATCTTTTTACAATTATTTGTCATACTCTTATTTGTTTAGGAGGTTGGTCACAGAAGACTTCAGTCTAGCCTCTTAGCTTCTGCAAAGGTGATCCTTTAAAATTAGTGTCTTAGCAAATGGAGTCTTTGCTATATGAATTTTCAACACTAAGGATCATTGATGCCTCTGTTGTTGTGAGTCCTATCCCAATGTCTAGAAAATTAGATTCAGAAAAGCAAACTGCCAGGTTTTGCCAAGAAAGTAGGTAATTTTCTCTTGAATTTGCATCTTGAGCTGGACAATTGAAAGGAAGGGAAAGGATAGGAGTAAACTGTTAGGGAGAAGGTAAGAACTACTCAACCTGTTCTACCACCAAGAAAAATGTTTGTGAAATCAAGGTCTTAAACATCTTAATCATGACAAAGCTTACAATGCAAGTGAAGGCTGCAATTAAAATGTTTTTTACCAAATAAAGTGGAACTCACAAGTTCACACAGAAGTTAATTCCTGAATATCTCACACTTGCTATTTGTTCTTTAAAATGTAATAGTGCCTACAAGTTCACGTTAAAGCATACTGCTCCATTGCACTATAAAAAATGTATCACCCAACTCCAAGAGCTATACGGTAGAGGAGAGCAGACAGCCTGGAAACAATTATTTTAGTAAGACGAATGTAAAGGGCAGATGTCAAAGGACAGTATTTGCAAACATTTTCAAGAATTTTATAGCTATCAGCACAAGTGAATTCCTTTATGATTTGGTTGGGCAATAAAAATTGCAACCTTAGTTTTTATTCATTCACCAGCAGCAGACCTCAGTTGACAGCTAATCCCCCTATTATTAACTATAGTGCAGGGTTTGAAGCTAGTAACACATACTAATGAAATAGATGTGCAATTTATTTTTCAGTGTAGTGATAAAAAAGTATTTCTACAGTCTTCGATCTTTAAAATTACATTTTAAAGTTTAAGAATCAAAATTACAAGTCAATATATTTTCATGGTGAGACAACAACTTTAATCATTTGATCATGGTAAAACAGGAAACTCTGGAACAGGTTGCCCAGAGAGGTGGTAGATGCCCCATCCCTGTAAACATTCAAGGTCAAGGTGGACAGGGCTCCGAGGAACCTGATCTAGTTGAAGATGTCCCTGCTCATTGCAGGGAGGGTTGAACTAGGTGACATCTAAAGGTCCCTTCCAGTCCAAATTATCTGGTATTCTATGATTCTATGTTATCACAATAACACTTTAATAGCATTTTCCATCAAATTATATCAAAACACTTTAATTAAAACTTAATTAATTAGGAATCCTTTGCAATATCCATTTGGGTTTTTTGGGGGTTTTTTACACCCATTTTACACATATGTAAGCAAATAATTGTACACTTCAAATAGCAGGCTCAAGGCTTTTATTTTCAAAAAATATAAAAGAAAAAATTACACTTGCTATTCATAGGAAATATATCATTCGGAGAATATTTTAGTCCTTGGTGTCATGATTTTTTATTATATAACTGAGGTTTCATGGCCTTTTGTAGGTAGTGTTCTAAAGTTCTAGAATATAGCAATTGTGTATTTCCACTCTACAAAGCCATGTCAGTAGATTATTATGTAAGGAATCTTAAAAAAAGTTGGTGTCAGATTCAAATTCTTGTTGTTGCTTCCATAGCTCAAAGCTAGCAACTTAAAAACGTGCAATAAAAACACTGAAAAGAAAAAAAAAACACTGACATGAAAGAGAAAAATTAAGATGTACTAGAAAGCAGATGGTTATATGAACAACTAAATTAATTCTGTGTAAGAAAACCAAATGAATCTAGGGGAATTGAAGAGAAGGTTCAAGACATGAATGATACAGACAGAGAAATCATACCTGGAAATAATTTCGGAAATGGTAAATAAGTTTTAAATCTTACTGTTTGTCTTCCTATCACATCTTTTTCTTCCTAAAATATCTTTAAATGATGCAAGCAAGCAGATCTATTTCCAAGCATCTTTATGATTCATCATTAAATACATTATCTCCGTTACATACAGAAACCTGGTGATGGAATATGAATATCTGGTGGTAGTCATGACATTAGAAATCCTCCTCACAGTTGCCCACATATGTGATTTCAGGATACGAAGTATGATGCCTCAGAGGGTGACTGTGTAGTGTATCAAATTTCATTATAAACCATGAATGAATTAACTTGGATACAATAAAGACAGGAATAAAATAAAAGCTTCTTCTACATAAAGTATAACTGGACCTGCAAGACATAGTCCCGTACTTCAGAGACATAAAAGAAGTAAAGATGGAATAAACAAGTAACTAGAAAAATTCATGAAGTCTGAGTTGCAACTGACTGTGAAGAGTAATTGTTTGGTTGTGGCTTCTTGCTCTGTAAATCCCCCTTTAAACTGACAGCAGCAGGAGATTGGAATTCTTTTATACTTCTTGAAATCTCTGTAAAGGAAGTAAAATTTATTATATTTTCCAAATGAAGTAAAAAAGCAGAATTAGGCACCTCAGAATGAAGTACACAAAATCATCATAAGGTCAAGCACTTGAAATTTCCCTGATAATTTACATTCTGTAGTAGAGATGTACTTTTCACTTATACATTTATATTGGCTCTGGATAAGCCCCACAGCAGCCCCCACAGCGCTGTGCTTGCATCGGTAGCTGGAAAGGTGGGGATAACACACCAGGGGTTTGGCTGCTGCTGAGCAGGGCTCGCACAGCATCAGGGCTGCCTCTCCAGCCTCCCACCCCCACCAGCAGGCTGGGGTGGGCAAGATCTTGGGAAGGGACATAGCCGGGACAGCTGACCCAAAGTCACCAAAGGGATATTCCGTACCATATGACGTCTGCTCAGACATAAAAGCTAAGACAAAGGAGAAGGAAGGAGGGGCGTTCATTATTTACCACATTTGCCTTCTGGAGCAACCGCTACAGGTACTGAAGCCCTGCTTCCTGAGAAGTGGCCAGACATCGCCGGCTGATGGGAAGTAAGGAATGACATCTTTTGTTTTGCTTTGCTTCTACATGTGTGACCTTTGCTATTTCTTCATTAAACTGCCTCTATCTTGACCCACAAGTTCATTTTCCATCTTATTTTCCCCCACCCTGTTCTGTTGAGGAGGGAAATGATAGAGGTACTTAGTGGGCACCTGCCATCCAGCCCAGGTCAACCCACCACGGTCCATTTTTTTTGCCCAAATGAAGAATTTGAGATAAGGATAATAACTGGCAAGGTTTTGGCAGCAGGTGGGCTACAGGGGTGGCTTCTGTGAGAAGCTGCTAGAAGCTTTCCCCATATCCAATGAAATAATGCCAACCAGCTCCAAGATAGACCCACCACTGACCAAGGCTGAGCCCATCAGCAACGGTGGTAGCGCCTCTCAGATATATTTAAGAAAGGGGGTGGGAAACTGCTGCAGAACAGAAGTTGGAGACAGAAGTGAGAATACGTGAGAGCAACAACTCTGCAGACCCCCAGGTCAGTGCAAAAGGAGGGGGAGGCGGTGTTGCAGGCACTGGAGCGTAGTTTCCCCGGCAGCCCATGATGAAAACCGTGGTGAGGCAGCCTGTCCCCCCGCAGCCACGGAGGTTAAGGGTGGAGCAGAAAACCATGGAGGACCCCATGCTGGAGCAGGGGGATGCCCAGAGGAGGCTGTTACCCCATGGGAAGCCCAAACTAGATAAGGATCCTGACAGGACCTGTGGCCCTGTGGAGAGGAGCTCAGGCTGGAGCAGGGTTGCTGGCAGGGCTTGTTACCCCATGAGGGACCCACGCTGGAGCAGCCTGTTCCTGAACGACTGCATGCTATGGAAGGGACCCACGCTGGAGCAGCTTGTGAAGAACTGTATAGTCCGTGGGAAGGACCCACTTTGGAGAAGTTAATGAAGGACTGCTTCCCATGGGAGGGACCCCATGTTGGAACAGGGGAAGAGTGTGAGGAGCCCTCCCCTGAGGAGGAAGGAGTAGCAGAAGCAACGTGTGATGAACTGACCACAATCCCCATTCCTCGTTCCCCTGCACCGCTTGACGGGAGGAGGTAGAGAAATTGGAAGTGAAGTTGAGCCCAGGAAGGACAGAGGTGTGTGGGGAAGATGTTTTTAAGTTTTGATTATAGTTCTCATTATTCTACTCAGATTTGAATGGTAATAAATTAAACTAATTTTCCTAAGTTGAGTCTGTTTTGCTTGTGACAGTAATTGCTGAGTGCTCTCTCCCTGTGGATATCTCTCAACCCATGAGCGTTTTCATTATATTTTCTCTTCCTGGTCCGGTTGAGAAGGGGAGTGATAGAGTGGCTTTGGTGTGCACCTGGTGGTATTCAGCCAGGGTCGAACCACCATAATATTCTCTATATGTTCCTCCTTAACTGCCTTTTTTCTGGACGCATGGTTTGCATTTATGACTATATGCTGGCTCTGATTCAAAAGGAGGCGTTCATGTTCTCGGCACACCCTTAACATACCTGGTGCTTAAAGCAAAGTTATTGGGAGACAGATTTAAATAAAACAGGATGAGGAGGGGACAGAAACTAGGGATCTTGGTTTAGGGGCAAGGGATCTAAATAAAAAACCATTAAACAAAAGGTGATCATTACTACTACCATCAACATTGTCTGAAGGCTTTGAGCTGCTGTTTACCTAAAGGAGAACCTCAGTGAGCCTCATGCAGGATACCAGTGAGTGGCTGTACCCATTGTATGAGCATTTATAAACACACAGTAAATAACTTTAGCTGGCCCACAGGTCATGCAGAACAAGCATGCACATGCCTGAGTTACAAAGTTTGCATAGGGGACTATGTTCTAGCACTACACAATTCTTCAGACATAATTTAATCACTCCCTGGGGCTTAGCTGTGTTTTTAGGTGCTTAAACACAAATTTACTTATAGAAACAGGAATGATTGCAACCTTTAGAGACATGCGTGTGTGCTATAATGAGGATATAAAAATCTGATTTGTCTCTTTCTATGATATCTACTGTTTTCATCCACCTCTGTTCTCTAAAAGAAAGCAATGCCATATATTTGATACTGAGGTTAAAAAAATATATGGGATATTTTTATCCTGAATTTCCACCTGTTCTTATACTTCATTTTATTTCAATACCACCAAATAAATAGAGGACTAGCTGCCCTAGAAGAGAACAAAGTGGGTTCATTTCTGGGAATTTAACTGCTCATCAAGGGCAATACAAACAAAAATGGCAGAAGTCAGTGTTTCATAAAGCCTCTTCAATTACATCTATGTCTCAAATCCCAAGAAATTTCTATCTCCTCGCAGAGCATTGCAGTATACTTGTTGCAGAATAACAATTTGCTTAGCATGAATGTCTGCATCACAGACTACAGAAATAGCCAAACACACTTAATTGTTCATTTACTGGAAACTGTTGCATTACTGAAACTGTTGGCCTCAGGTAATATGAGTCAGATTTACATGAATTCAGTTATAGTAAAATTTGCAAAAAAATTTCAAATCAGATATTTTATAAGACTTCTATAATATGATCCTATGCTACTCACATTCATGAAGGTATATTCCAGTCCTGACATTTAAAAATATCTATATTTTTTCATAATGTGTTGAATGCTCCCTGTGATGCAACCCAGAATACGGTCAGATGCAAGCAGTCCTGAAGGCATCTCTATCCAGCAAATCCTTCTCTGATCATATCACAGAGGCTTTCTCTACACTGCTCTATATGCACACTCCCAAGTTTCCCTATGATTAATACGCAAAATTTATGCCTGTCTCTCTACACCATTAAAGGCAACTGGAAAATAAAAAAGCAAAACCAGCTGTGGTTTGATTATTTTCTTCTTTTTTCACTTTACTTTTTAGTCTGTAAGTGACTTTTAAGACTGCAGGTGATGGCCTGAAAACTAAAGCAACCTTCTTGCTTTGCTGCTTCCACCATCACACAATTTATTTTATTGCTACTACTGTATTTTGAAAAGAAAGATTTTTAATGCTTTATTACTAGGTTTCCAACATTAAAAGGTAAGATTCAAAAGTCTGATGCTTCTGAAGCACTTTAAATGTTCTGTGTAGAAAATACTTGGCTTGGCCCCTTTATAAACCTTTGTTTAGAGCTTTGTCAAATGGGTCTGGAAAACCCATTAACATTAAAAAAGTTTCTCTGAGGACCATTAAAAGAATAGTCCCTCAATATTATAAAAGAACTGCCCAGGTTTCTTAGACAAGAACTGAAATACGGTCTTGGTAAATGGTTCTAGCAGAACTGAAAAGTTGACCAAGCCTCTTCAGATCAACTTATAGTTAATATTGGAAACACAAGCTTATTATTTCCTCTACAATAGCCATTAGGGATGTATTACTCAAACTTCATTTTCCTTTCCTTTGAGAAAAACAAGTGAACCTTTTGAATTAAGCATAGCATTAGCAAGGCAATACTTGTACCTTAAAGAGAGATGCAGGCAACTCAGCCAAATAATGGTGCTAACTGTGCTGTCACTTCATAATAATCTCTCAACCTCATACAAATAAGTGGAAACCAGGACTTTAGAAGAGTTAGAAACAAAGCAAAGGGTTTGCAGGCTAGAAAAATCTGAATGTGATCAATCTGTTTCAACATGCTGGAGACTCTGACCGCAGATTTTGAAGGATGAACTTAGCTGGTAAATGACAAAAAAGATTAGTCTGAAATATTTACTATCTGTGGTGCTAACAGTCATTTCATCTATATTAATTGGCACAGCATCTTCTCTGCCAGATGGTCTGTTGCAGAGAGTGAACATTACCTCCGTGGATTTATCCAAATTATGTATTTGACGTTTGGATGAAAACATTTTACTTTTTTTACTAGTTGAGCATTGAGAATTATGTTTATCCTCTTAATGCTATTATTTCATACAGGTAATAATGTCATCAATAAATAGGCATACAAAGGTCTTTCTGGATTATAAGCAAAGACAGATATGATGGATTTTTTTGAAAACAGCTCTTAAAACTGGGTTCCTGTTAATTCCAGTGTTTACCTCAGCTTCCCTGAATAACTTCTGATGCCCTGATGCTAAGACAGTAAACCAATTACTAAAGGTGAAAAGCAATGATAAGTGTAAGTTTACCAGCTTCCCCAGGTCTAGGTATTTTGGGGAAGACCTTGGCTAAAATACTGTCATAAGCATATTGTGCTTTGGCCTGATGCCAGCGGAAGCGTTGTAAGTTCCCTTCCGCTACGCATTGATTGCCCGAAGGTGAGCTGCTCTGGGGCTGCCTCCTCCCCCAGACAGGGTGATAGGGCAGCTTAGCTCAGACTCCTGGTGGACTCCAGCCTCATCCTACCGTGTCACTCATACCGAGAGCAAGTGCCCTTGGAGGAAGGTGGAAAGGAAGAGACTCTGTAATTCAACGAGAACTTGTGGTAGGGAAGAAGGCTGGATGGATTGCCACAAGGGTGGGTGCTAATCAAAGAGCTGAGACATTCCCAAAAGTCTAGGTTTTCAGTCAGTTACCTGATAGCAGCCATATGGAAATTGATAGTTTGCTAACATTTTAATGGTCTCATAAAAAACAAAAAAAAAAAGAAAAAAAGTGTCTGTTTGCTTGCTGTTATATAGCTAAAAGCTTCCAACACAGACTTTATTAATCACAACATAAGAACAGCACAGAATGTATTAGATAAGGAGATCAAGGGCTGGAAGCTCTGTGCAGCTTCCAAGAGTTTGATAAAAGGTGGGATAAAGGTGGGATCATCTTTTCTACATGCATACACCCGAAGGATATACTGGGGAGTATGAAAAGAGATAGTCATGTTGGAAGTAAAAGGATGAGAAACTAAAAGGAAGGAGGGAGGTGGATGGGAAGCAAGACAGAGCAGGAGGCCTCCTGCCAAAGGAACTGCAGTGAACACAAACAAAAAGGTAAGTGCAAAATTAAAGCAAAATAAATGCTGTTCATACAGGAGAAGTAAAAAAGATGATAGAAAAAAAGGGAAAAGAGAGTGGGAAGAGATACTATGGGTATACACAGAGTGGGAAAGGAGTGAAAGATTTAAAGCTGAAGGGGAAATAAGTAAGGGATTGGCAAAGATGTTTGTACTTGGTGCTTATTTTTGCTCAAACTAATTTTTCTCTGGTTTAGAAAAAAATAATGCCAGAAGGCCAAAATAATCACACAAGATGTCTAGCAAGAACTGTCCTTTGGAATGAATATAAAATCCTGGCAATTAGACTTTGACCAGAGTCCTCTCTTCAGAAGACACACAGACTGGAGACATTCAGTATTCTCCAGGCTGGTTCTACCTGAAATAAACTAATTCCATTTTGGTGACACTATCAGAGCTTGCAAGAAAAGATTTTTGCTGTTCTTCCTACAGACAGCTCTGTGATTACAGTTCCAGGGGGTTAAGCTCATTGTGAATATTTAAATAAAAGAGTCATTGAATAGCTAGAACTTGCTGTTTTCTACCCTGGCTTATGCTTACCTCAGAACATTCGTCTGCTGCAGTAAGTGACTTAGGCTGGAAGGAGGTCAGAGAAGGCAAGAAATGTGAATGAACATTAGCTACCTGCTAAACAAAATGATGATTCATGAATAAAAAACAGACATGATTTTAAAGGTCACTAGACCCAGTTAAACTGCATGTCTAACTTTGTGTATCTGACACACACAATATGCAGAACTGCCTCAGGGCAATTACTTGGGTATTCATCAGCATGAATAATTCTGATCTTGTTTAGCACATGGCCATACTAAATTACGTAAAGAAAATGAGGTATAGTTGCAGATCCATAGTTGGTGGTTTTATTATGCAGCTTTCACTTCTTAGAGAAATTCTTGCACTCTCTATACCTTTTAACCATCTTAAGAGATATGAACAATATATTTCTACAACCAAGCTCTGAAAACATTCACCTTTGCAGCCAAGGACTTCTGGGAGTCTCTTTTCTGGCAGAGGCACAGGTTTGTAATTTTACAGGACGCACTTACAGGTCACTCTTGGATGGCTTTCATCCAGGTGCATTAAGATGATTTTAGCATTTTATTCAGTAATGCTTTGTTATTTTAATTGAGATATTAATTTTTTTTCTTTTCTTTATTGCTGCTTTTATCTGTGGCACTTTGAATGCCGAGACAGATCACAAGAAAAACAAAAGGCATTATTATATTCTGTCTCTTTCAAACATTTGTGCTTTCAACACATAATAAATATTCAGATGTGTTTGCTGTCATTAGCTAGAATGGGAAGTCTGTCACTGAGAAAAGGAAGGCCTATTTAATAACAACAGGGCCAGACTTCCTTTAATATTATGGAGCTAAGCAATGTGATATTCCATCAAAGCTTGACAGCCTGGGCTAGGGGTGCTTTTGTGTATGGGGTTCTTCATAGGATCCTTCCCAGAACTCTAGAGCATAATATCATCCTTTCATGGGTTGTAGAATATTACCTGTTAATAGGCCATATACAGCTCCTGGAAATCATCCTTTGGTTTTCGATATCTAAAATGCATGGGGGCAGCCAAGGGCATGTCCAAGGTAGGATGCCCATTTGAACTCCGCTTCTCATCTGCTGGTAAGACTACCATCTCCCTTCTTTAAATAAAGAGGGAGAAGCTATTCTACAGTGAGCTCAGAAAAAAATACTTTCAAAAGAGAGCTTTCAAATCATGATGGCTTATTATTACTTGCTTAGTTTTGTTCCTTTGTTGAGGGAGGTGATGTGGGCCACAGGCATGCCAGAACCCAGCATTAGTTTGCTAGTTTACTAGATGACTCATTTTCTCTTTCACTAGCCCCGTCTGTAAAATGCAAATCTGGTCGTAGTAACTGTTCCTTGGAAAAATATTTCAAAGTGGTTTGCAAGGAAAATTACATAACAATCTATGTTAGAAATGTGTACAGCTCAAAAGTTATGCAGATACATTCCGAGTCAAACACTGAGTGGTACTGGTTTTGCTAAACTTCGCAGTTATTTTTAAATGTGGGGGGGGTTTCTTTCTTAATCCATGTACATGAAATATTTTATTTTGCAAATGAATTACAATTTAAAGAAATTAAATACTTTAAATTGTTAATGTAGTTTATTAGGAACTAGATACCATTCAATTATCATCCTTGAAAAATCTTTAATACTTTATGATCAGTGCTTTATTGTCTTTTCTTCTTTGTTAACAAATTATGACACATATTTTTCTTTTGTCTTCTGATTACCCCTACTAGTTCAGGAAAGAAAAAGGGTCAAATTAATGGGTATAACTTTACTGTACATGCAGCCTAATAGATCATCAAGCTCATTCTCAAAAACAAGGCTGTAAATTGAAATAGCAAGGTCTAAACACAGTACACATTTTTGTCCATGGTTTTACTGATCTAAAAATGAAGCAGATTGTATCTTTATAGAAACAAAGCAAAATAAAACTTATTTTTCCCACCCTGATTCTTTTATCTTCCCCTTTTCACCTGGCAAAATTCCTTTAGGATACAAGATACTCTACTGCATATATTTATCTCCCTGGAGAGAGACTGAAGAAAAAAACATGTGACAGATGTTAGTCACATTGCTTAATGTACTACTGGAACGCATTCAGGAACTATGGTGATGAGCACGATATAAATAATCTATATAGAAGAGAATCCTGAAACCTTTCCTCTGAGAAAATGTTCATTAATTTCAATTAGAATTTTACCTGGGTAATGATTAATATGGGCTGATTCCTAGATTACAGATATATTTTAGTCTATTTTTAAATAATCATAATACCATCATTATGTTATTCCTAAACTTTGCTCCCAAAAGATTTCTACTTATTTTCTTTTTTTGAAAAAATGAATGTATTAAGCAAAATGTACATGATAAATGGCAGCATCCCAGGTAATAAAAGCCCTGCAAGTGATATTAGCCAACAGCTAAATTAATAGGCAATATGCTTATTATCAATTCATATTACCTGTTGGCCAGAACACAGTCAGCACAGTGGAATGGTTGTACTAGGTCAGACCTAAAGGGCCATCTAACTGGAGATCGTCTCTTTGCACAGTCTGGAGATAGAGTGGAATATATGGTGAGCAAAAAACTTTCTGTTCTCCTTCCACTCCTAGGTTTACGGACCTGTTTTGTCTTCCTCTTACTTTGTCTCTTCTCTAGACAGAAGAGTCTTAGCTCACCCTACATGCCTCTGTTTTGTCCCATTCAGAAATAAATCCACAACTTTAACTATTTTTGTTGTTTTCATAATTTCACTAACAATTTCCAGTTCTACTATATCCTTTTAGATATGGGAGGACAATGGGACAGGGGCTGGAATTATACAGTTATAAAGGTGATTCATCATTTATTCAACTGAGCATTGTCTTGTTCTTTGTTTTGTTATATTTTTTCCTAACGGTTACTAATATATGATTTGCTTTTTTTGTCTGCTATTGAGCATAGGACTGACATTTTCATGGAACTAACTCATTATCTCAAGATCTTCCTTCTGAGTGATAACGCTTAGCTCAGAATGCTTAGCTTGGAGCTCATCACTTTATATGTGAATTTGTGGGTTTTCTTCCCTTGTGCATCACTTTACATTTTTCTGCACTGCCTTTCATCTGCCACTTTATTGCCTAATCAACCTCATAAGTTTCTACAGCAATTCTATACAGTCAGTCTGCATTTTTCCTATTCTGAATAATTTAGTATTAACTGCAAACTTTCCCAGCTCCCTATAAAAAGCCTTTTCCGGGACTTTCATGAAGACATTGAAAAGTACAAGTCACACCTCACCCCCCCGTAAAATTCCATAGTGACTTCTCTGCTCTACAAGAATTGGTATTTTACTCCCTTTCTCTGCTTCTTATCTCTTAATCAGATACTTTTATCCATGGATATGGACTGAAATGAACTGTGACTGCTCATTTTCTTTAAAAAGCTTGAGAGATGGCCATTGTCAAAAGTCTTTTGCAAATACAGATAGACTATATGAAATAAATCGTCCTTATTTTCATGTTTGATGACTTTGTCATAAACACAACAGAACTACATCACAGAACTTGGCTCTACAGGCGGCATGCTGATCTTTCCAAGTAACTTGTATTTGTCCAGGTGTCCACTAATTTTGCTATAATTTGTGTAATATGGAAGTTAGGCTTAGAGAAGCTAGCTACCCCAGTCTCCCTGGAAAGCCTCTGATACACCATCTGCTGTGGCTATGGTGATATGCTGAAAGATTTCAAAGAATGTGGAGGAAATTCTGACTAAATTTTAAAAGGAAGACTCCAGGCATTTTCCTTCCCAAGGTGAAATTGGAGAATTTATAGATTGAAATGCAGTGATAGGAATAACTCAGTGAATATTTTGATCAATATGTACATTGCAGAAGATTATTGGTATCATGACATCTTGATACTGAACTGTTTTTGAAAGAAACTGGCCATGATTGCTTTAGTTTGTGCTACACCCACATCCCATATGCTCTCCACTTGTGGTACTTAATATACAAGACAGAGAACACCTATAGGATTTGTAGTTAAAGGTTTATAGATACTGTGATTATGAAGGTCGTGAAACAGGTATTGGGACACTTTACTAAGATGAAGTAATCTCTAGAGAGGTACTGAAGTAGGATTTCAAGGCTGAGTGTGTGCAGTCTTAAACACCTAAGCAGCTGGCCAGAGCTTTTACTCTGTTGTTGAAAACCATGTTAGGTGTTTATGAGTTATTTTAGATCCTTCTCCAACATCCTTTGGTTTCAGAGCGGGAAGAGAAGACTATGTTCTCCATTGTGTCTCAGCATTTTAATCTCATTAAGCTACTGTGATCAGACCATGACAGACCACCTATTTCCACTAGAATGCACAGCCTGAATGTTAAATTCTGCTAAAACCTCAGAAACATCTTTTTTTCCATTACCAGCAAGGGAAAGAGATGTGTGACATAGAAATGTCCCATTCATACAGTTTTTTCTTTTTGTTAAGAATTCCTGTTGAGTGTGCTGACATCTTGTGGCTGGATATTTGAAGTGTGTCATGTGTGCATCAAGGTGGGGTAATTACTGCGTGGCATGCTGGGATCTTCAGGTCTTCTTGGAGATTTCAAAGTTCCTATGTTGAGGAACATCTTGAATTTGACTGCACATCATTTAGTCTTTTTCTTCTTCCTGGGTTGAAATTCTTTTTTTCACCTCAAAACTCATAATTCTGGGGGCAAAACGAGCACTCTCATGTGCATTCATTTCCTTCAAGTCACATTGTCATTAAGTCTCTGTGCCTGAGACACAGGCCAGCGCTATGAGTATGATAGTAATTGCAAGAATACTGTCATGTGTTTGCCAGAGTGAACTGCTCTTCTTTGAGTGGTTCTTGGCTTTCTTTTGTGGCCAGGTGTTAGCAGAAGAAGGGAATGTTGCTCTGTTTTTTCCACAGTAAACAGGACAGAAGGCTGCGCTCCAGTTCTTTGGGATTTTGTTTGTTTGCTCTTCCTAAAAAATAAATCCCCTGCAAGCTCTTCTTGTCTCATCCTCTTACAGTCCCAAGATAACTTCTGTCATTGGTATTCTCTTGCTATTCTTTTCTTGCACATTCCTTCTCTTTTGTGTCTGTAATATCCTTTCCACTCTCCCCATCTTCTAAAACCTGTTTTCTTTCTTGCCTTCTTTTTCTAATATTTTTTTCACCTTTTTTCAAACTTCTTCAGCAGAGATTTTGTTGTGCCTGTCTGCAGCACTGCAGGTGATTCCACAACAAAATTTGCCAGCTTGATACCTTCATTGTGCTGTGAGTGAGAAGGCGAGGAGCAGAGCCTGTGGGTGTAGCTCAAGGGAACCTAATAAAGCTTCTCAGGGCTGTGGTGATGATCATTTCCGCGCTGAAGGCCAGCAGACAGGAGGACTACAGGTGCCTACAACGGAGAGACTTACTGCGGGTAATGCAGAATCAGCAGCTTTTTGGGAGTTAATGAGATGCTTCTGAAGACAAGAGGAGAGGTTCTGTGGGTAGTTGCTGCCTCAGGCATAAGGACTGGCATCCACTGTGCTCAGCGTGAGTTAGACACAGCAAGCGAGGCTGTATGTATACAATCTGTCTCCCTCTGTTTATGTTCATGATTCATCTGTGCCTACATACTCTTATGAACAGTATGCTGCACCATGTTATTAAACACGTAACTGTGTACATTGCTTCTGGGATTTGTATATATGTCTCATAAGAAGAAAAGAAGGGTTTCAGTGAAATCCTGCCCATATGGCAGGTCAGCATGCATTAGTCTCCATTTTTTGATGTGCCTGCTCTGAAGAACCATTCAGAGAATTTATCTAGCCAGCACTACAGGAAATTTCCAAGCAGGAGAGGATATATACACATATGTTTCATAAAGATTTGATGAAGTTTTCAAAAAGGTGATATAGCAGAAACTAGAAGAAAGGCAGTATGATCGAAGTATACTGTAGGTTCAGCATATTCTCACTACAAATGGAAAGCTTAAAGATATCAACTCATAAAAGATATTAATTATGGATAACAGAGATGGAAGAGAATTTAGTGATCTGAGAATGTTATTTTTTTTAGGCAATAATGAATTATTGTGACTAAAATGAAGAAAAATCTTTTTTTTTTTTAATTATTTTTCAATAATTTTCCAATGCAAATCTAGTAGTTACAATGTCAGAAGTTATTTAAGAAAATTCAGATATCAAGTTGTTTGTGAGATCAACACAAGAATGAAAAATGGGCCTTGGAATAAATGTACACATCCCAGGAAAATTGTTATAACTTTTAAGACACTAAACTTGCATGCTTTCTTTGCTGATTGATTGTATGATTAATAACAAGCTTGTCTACTAGTAAGATACAGGTGTTCTACTAGTAAGATACAGGTGTGAGAGGCAGATAGAAAACCCAGTCCAGATCAGTTCCCTTGAACTGTTCTCTACAGTAAATACAACTCTTTTTTTTTTTTTCTCCCTTCCCCGCCCCCTCCCCCCCCCCCCCCCCCCGGACTTTGTGATTAAGAACAAATTTGAATATAAAGTATTTATTTGCTTTTATTTTATATCTGTACAGATGTCAGGAGGTTTAATCTGCATCCCTGTATGATCACAAATAACTGTTATGGTCATTTCAAGGACTTTCCCAAGATCCATAAATGAACTACATACCTTTAAATGTGTTTTAGTAAGATTCATGTGGGATTGAAGTCATGCTTAGACTTTGCAGAAGCCTTTGTGCTGGAAAACGAGATGTTTGAGCACAGAAACTATAGTTCTGAAAATTTATTTGTAGACTCATCTGCTTAACTGCTATATTAAAGTAGCTATATAAAAACTTTTATCAGTTCTTTATAAATTTCATTATCAACTAAAAATATCTACTTCATTTGTAACTCACAAACTGTAAGAAAAGAAGAAAATGCTTTTTTCCCTTTCCTTGCCAATATTTCATTGAGTACTTTTAATTTTATTTCCTAAACTCTTTAAACATTGTGCATTTGATCTAAAACATATTGTATACTCTATTATTATTCACTTCAAGGATTTAAAATGTATTTTTGGAACTCATCAATCTTAAAAGAATAAATCTTACAAGAAGAAAAGAAAATTCCAGCACAACCTCCATAAAGTCATATTACATTGAACAGTTACCCTGAGGCCATGCATGCTGGAGTGAAACCAGTCACAACAATCCAAGTTGTGTCACACCTGGTGAGCCTTTCCTTATTGTGATCCCGTAGGACTGATGAAAGATAGTTTTATAAAATTTTTTCTTCTGTTTTGTAAACACTCCCATTTATTGAAGTGCTGATTCTTCCTACACTTACTGATAAATACGTGCTAACTTTGTTCAAAGAGTTCTGGCCACATATTTTCAGAATATTCCTTTCTGTTCTGTGAATGAAATCCTAACATGTTTCTGCTTTCACAAAATGCCAGTAATTTCTGTTCTGCTCTGACCGTCATGGGATCTGGTGTCATCAAATCCAAAGTTTCAAGGTGGGTGTGCCTGTGCCTTCTGCATCTAGTGAGTCCTCTGTAAGATCAAAATATTTTAAAACTCTCAAAGAACGTATTTTCTTCAAATAAAAAGCAAAAATTTAGTTATTCAAGTAGAGAAGACTCAGGTAAGGAAAATTTGCTTGTAGACAACCTTTGTTCATTGTCCTTGCTTTTCCCTACTCAATCACCTTCTGAGCAGATCAATCTCAGACCCTTCAAGACTTCTGAAGTCTTCTTGCTGCCTGCTCTCTGCTGCAGTTGTATAATGTCCTATCATGAGTTTTAAGCTCTTACTTGTGACTGGTAACTGACTGTCTCAGCCATAGCTCACCGCCTCCGAGATCCTCTGCCTTGAGTGTGCTCAGTAACTCCCTCAGGGAAGGAAGAGGCTCCCTTCTCCTCGCAGCAGACTCTTTGTATGCAGCTGCTTTATACAGAGAACATAAACATATCTCCAGATGCACGGTAAAGTAGATGCCACCTGACAAAATCACCAAAAAAAAAAAAAAGAGAATATGTGTGTCTTTGCTGGTTAGCAGCCATGAACCAAAGCAGGATGCAATTAGCATGTAGGAAGCATTTGGGCATGTTGCTTATAGTTGTCAGTCCGTGTGCCAACACAGATTGAATAAGGAAGGATGTTTGGAACCATCTTGTCTTTCAGAAGTGCTCTGAGCTTCCCTTCTACTCTGCGAAGTCTGCTGGGTGTCACTGCAACCTGATTTACTAAGAACAGTAGCGAGACATGCTAGAAGAAATCCGTTTCCAAGCACAAGACCTTTTTTAGAGGTCTCAAACCTTCACAGGTCAGCCAAATCAAACGAAATTTTCCCTGGAATACTTGAATGCACTACTTCTTAATAAGGAATAACTATCTGCCAATTTCCAATTTTCTTGGTTCAACTGATTCATCGGTACAGTTCTTCAACAGGCAGTCATAAGGCACTTTATAACAGAAGTTGTGAATTTTATTCGTCCTATATTCCAGAGGACCAAACAGTATTAATCCGAACCGTGCAGAAAAAAAAACAAATTGCAGGTTTAGACTAGGATTGACAAAATTTTAATCTCCAAAGCAAACATTTCAGGAGAGAATGAATGGGTGAAAAAAAGGATTTTAGAAGGTAATATTTAGGAATCTATTGTTAGAATATCAGCTGTAATAAACATTATTTAGTCCAAAAACCAGTAACTACAGTCAATCTATCTTTTCTTAGCATCCTGAGATGTATTGAAGTATTGATAATCACAAAATTTGAAGTGGTTTACAAAGGAGTCATAGCAGTAATTTTACAAGTGTAAACCAACAGTTTATGCATCTCAGTTCATAACCCCAAAGTTATTACTCATAAACGTTATTCCATATTGGTGGAATTCCACATTTGAAGTGATATGTTTGTCTAACAGTGCATTTGACAGTTAAGACTGACAGACAAAATGGAAAGACATTTTGTTTCTTCATGAAAATTCCTTCAAACAAACCTATTAATATAAGAGAATGTGTCCTCAGATTTTCCCCTGGGTATGGCCTGGCTCAACTGCCTTTTCTTTGGAAAAATCATGATAGAAAGGAAAGTAAATTGTGGTAAATTGGCTGACTGCCAGAGACCCACCCAGCCACTCTGTCACTCCCCATACTCAATCAGGATGGGGGAGAAAATAAGATGGAAAAACTCATGGGTTGAGATAGAGACAGGGAGATCACCTACCAATTGTCAGCATAGACCTGGCTTGGATAAAATTAATTTACTTTATTGAAAATTAAAATACCTTTGGATACTGAGAAACAAAAACAAACTAACAAAAAAGAAAAAGAAATCTTTCCATCCACCCTTTCTCCCAGGGGTGGATGGGGAATGGGTCATCCCCCATAACAGTTCATAACTGTTCCTCTCTGCTTCTCCTTCCTTTTCTCACTTCTCACCTGCTCCAGCATGGGTTCTTTCCGGAGGCTGCAGTCCTTCAGGATAACCTCCTACACTGTGTGCCCTCCCCAGGCAATAGCTCCTGTCAGGACAACCTGCTCCAGCATAAGCTCTCCATAAGCTGCAGCTTCCTTTAGGGCAGACATCTGCTTTGGCATAGTGCTCTCCACAGGCTGCAGGGTGTATCAGCTTCATCATGGTAATTTCTACAGGCTGAAGGGGAATATCTGTTCTGGTGCATGAGCACCTCCTCTCCCTTCATTTCCTTCTTGACTTTGGTGTTTGCAGGGCTGTTTCTTACACTTTCTTCTCCTTGCTGACATATTTCATCCTTTCTCAAATACCTTTTCACAGAGGCACCACCAGTGTTGCTGGTGGGCTCAGATATGTCCCACTGTGGGTCTGTTGGAGCTGATTGGAACCAGCTGTATCTAACATGGGGGCAGGCCCTGTCCTCTTCTCACAGAGGCCACCTCTGCAAGCTCCTTACTGCCAAAACCTTGCTAAGACACCCAGTAAAGAAATGAAAGCAGCAGCACATCTCGCTGCAAGGGTGGACTCCTAGCGCTGAAGAAAACCATGGACTAAAGCAGTCTCTGTCCTGCTTCTGTATCCTCTGCCCTTCTTGAGTAGCCTTAGGCCATGTTCTGTCTACTCTTCTAGCACATAAATTCTCCATTCTTGAAGTATAAGGTGCTCAGATACTATGACAAATATAATATACACAATGTGAGCAGCAAAGTGAGATAAATTGATCCTGATGTGGCAGTGTGCTCCACCCCCTCATTCTGACATTTATTTCAATAATGATGCTCAAGGGATAATCACCAGTGATGGTTGTAATGAATGTGTCTGGTCATGATGGTTGTATCCAATTCGAAGTGGATTTGGGGGAGACAGATAATGAGACAATAGCCAGAGGCTAATTTGAACAATGCACCCACCTAACAGTGCTGGTCAAGGTCTTACTCAAGTCAAGTCTGAAAGAAACTGACTTCTGTAGTTGATACGCAAAGGTGGCTATAAGTCCATTCTCTTACTCCATGAACAGTGGCCAGCGCAGGGCCCATGGAGCTCTCCTGCACGGCAGCAGGCTGCATGCCAGGATCTCCCCTTGAGTACGGACACCTCTCAAGGTTACTGTGCAAGGCTGAGAGATTCCTTGTTGCAACAGATTCTCTGTAAATGATTAATAGCATGCTAAGTTTTGAAATTGTAGCTAAGTGGTACAAAGGATTGATTGTGCACATATAATCCTTTAGATAATAAAACATTGACCAAGTCTGAGACTAAGTCTGGATCTACCTGCATCTATAATCCCCTCTGAGAAGAAGTTTAGAATGCAAGGGGGTTCTTTCTGAACCTCATGACTCAACGGGAGGGTCTCCCTGACAGTTTTGTCCAACCCTGTCCTCTGTGCAGTAAATAATCAAGTGTACCTTGCATTCAAATCTTGTTAAACCACTGTTCCATTTACTATCAAACTTTATTAAGTGGCTGTTTTATACCAATAAACATGTTGCTGTTTCTTTCTTACAAGTGGAGTGTGTCACTCCATCTGTGACACCTGGTAAAATCCATACTAGGGAATGTTGGATAAGAAAATATTTCCTTTAATCTATGAACTATTGTTTTTAGACTTTCCTGGAAATCAACCATTTTTTACAGTGTGTATCTCCCATCTCCTTGGTGACTACAGGTAGGAAAAATCTGTGCTCTGAATTTGTTTTATGACTGCCCTTCACGCCAAACTGCTCAGAACTAATGTTCAAAATACTAGCAAATAATTTTTTCTCAAGCATAGAGTTTTGATATGAATTTAGATTTGCTTAGAGAAATATCCCTCTCCCATTCAAATTGCTTAATAAAAATTGTCTATAAACAAGCTTCCAACCTCAAAAAAGGACAGAAAGTCTGACTCTGACATAAAATGAGGTTAAGAAAGGAAAAGTTATTGTCTGAAAGAAAATTCTTAATTTGTTTATAATAATTTGGTTTCTTGCTTTAATTTGTTCCAGGTTCTCCAAGTACTGAGAAGGCAGTGAAGGTGCAGAGGGATGTGAATGGAGTTATCAGTGCCTTGCCTTGCCTTGCCTTGCCTTGCCTTCCCTTCCCTTTTATTTATGATCGGAAGAAGGGGAAGTTATTTTCTGAAAATGCACATGAAATTCGATTCTATTTGTGCTTCTGAATTAAAATCTTAGTTCCATATCTGATAGCATTAGTGATGTCCCAACTTGAAAAGTGTCCTTTTATCTTCATAGAATTCTGAAGTTCCTTCCTTACTCATGAGACATTTTGCTCCCTCTTTAGGAGCTGACATTGAAAAAAAAAAAAAAAAATCATTCATTGGTCCCATGCCAAACTTCTAAGAGTCTAAGGAAGGTGCCCTTTCCCTGGAAGAGTATTTTTACCAGGGAAATTGATTGCAGACTTTCTGGGATGCGTGAGTATATTTTAAGGAAAACAATAGCATTCCATAATTTCCTCTGGGACAATGAGGAAAGGAAGTGGGTCTATCTCCATATATAGGATACACAAAACACTACATTCTGTTTGAGTCTGTGGTGAAGTAGAAAAAAACTCACCAAATGACGAATCAATTACATCCATTGGATTCAGATGACTAACTGGCATCAGAAAGATCTAAGAACCTTTCAAGGAAGCTAAGGACATGCATGTAAACAGCTACAGGATGGACTTTTGTCCTCTCACTGTGCATGTCATCACCAGCCTTACGTATGTTCTATCTGGGAATAGGAATTTCTTCCTTCTAGTTGCTATAAGAATGATGTTGGAACTCTGCTTTTTCCTGAGATTCAGGAAATGATAATGAACTTTCTGCTTGCTCTGAGGGACTCATATTTGAAGCAAGAGAAAAGAGAGCTTTGAAAGCTGTCCCCAACTCAGTGCTATTGATTGATATCTGGCTCAGTACCAATGAAGGCAGTATTTCTGTGACTGGATCAACTATCTTGGCATAGATTTTTGCCTTCATGCCAGCTAGGAGCCACATTTCACTGTGCCTTGCACTTCATCTACACACTGGCAGAAGCCGGATTTCCCTGCAGGCTGCTTAACCACCTTGGCATGGCTCTTGTCCAAATGCTGACTGGGAGCTGGTTCCTCTGTGGCCTTCTCAATTCTCTTGGCATGAACATTGCTCAGATACCAACTGAGAGCTCAGTTCCTGAAACCTGCTGTTTCCATCTGCTAATTCTGAGTGGCAACAAAAAGAGAGGGACTACCCTTCAAACCACCTCGGGCTTTTTCTTTCCTTTGGAAGTTTTTGAGGGGGGAAAAAAAACCCCAAACCAGCAACACTAAGAGATAAAGAAACACTAGGTTAAACTTTCGGTGAAACCACTGTTCCAAAAAGAAACTGGAAGTCCAGCCTCTGTGTGTCTGTGTCAGTTCCACCTGAGCAATCAAGCTACAGCTGGCAGTAATAAATCTGCAAAGAAATGAAGGACTGGTCTGTGGGATGCTTTGCTTCATCCACTTAGTATAGAAAATCCACAGTGATTTCTGTATGATACGCTTCTTGCTTACAGATGAGTTCTAGGCTTTTGGTCTTCAGACCTGATCTCTGCAGCTTTTTCACAGAATGACAGAATGGTCAGGGTTGGAAGGGACCTCTGGAGATCATCTAGTCCAACCCTCTGCTAAAGCAGGTTCTCCTAGAACGGGTTGCACAGGGTCACATTCAGGTAGGTTTTGAATGCTTCCAAAGGAGACTCCACAGCCTCTCTGGGCAGCCTGTTCCAGTGCTCTGCCACCCTCAAAGTGAAGAAGTTTTTCCTCATATTCAGGTGGAACTCCCTGTGCTGCAGTTTTTGCCCATTGCCCTTTCTCCTGTCACTGGGCACCACTGAAAAAACCCTGGCCCCACTCTCTTGGCACCTGCCATTAAGATATTTGTATGCATTGATAAGATCCCCCCTTGGTCTTCTCCAGGCCAAACAGCCCCAGCTCCCTCAGCCTTTCCTCAGAAGGGAGATGCTCCAGCCTCCTCATCAACTTCATAGTTCTCTGCTGGACCCTCTCCAGTAGTTCCCTGTCTCTCTGGAACCGGGGAGCCCAGAACTGGACACAGCGCTCCAGATGTGGCCTCACCAGGGCAGAGTAGAGGGGGAGGAGAACCGCCCAAACAATTTTCTATATTCCTTTTTGTAATTGCTGACTGGTTTGCCTGACTTTACAATTGTCTACTCATTTTCTTAGTCTTCAGTCGGATAACATTCTTGGGTTCTTGACTGTATTGCAGATTTATTTTCCTGGACTAGTGGAAAAATATTTCCTTTCTTGGCTCACTATAAATAGGTCTGTCTTGTTCTCACTCAGCCTGAAGTGCTGAGTGCAAATGTCCCTGTCTTAAGCTACATTTCCATGAAGGGATATTGTCTGGATACATAGAAATCTGGAAGTCTTTTCATGACAAATAGCATTAAGTTTGGTTTCTGAGTGAAGATCTATCTCTGTCTGTATGGAGATAGAGAATGTTTTCCTCCTACAAACCAAGAAAAGATAAGGCTGAGAGCATTCACTCCTCCTGCAGCTTAGTGCACCAGTGTATCTCTAGTTCTGCTAATCCCAAATGATGAAAAGTCCTGAGTCAGATGTGAGAAATCGTGACACTTCTTCTAAAACTCATGATTATTAAGTGTTTTATAAAAGCTGCAAATCTCAGATGTCCTTGGCATTTGGGAGGTGGAGAGGTGGTGGGGGAGGAAGAAATGCAAAGAGAATGCTTATTACTGGAAATCATTTAGCAGAGCAAATAACTTTACAAACTCTTTACTGGAGATGTTAGTAGGCAGATTTGAACATTAATAACTATCTTTTGAAACATGTCTTTATATTTTTCTTAACTTCCTTACTTGTCTTTATGCTGACTGAGTAAGCACTTTGAAAATGCCTGAAGAGGGAAAGAAAGACAGTAGACAGCTTTAACTCCTGGAAAATTTATATTCCCTTGGTTAACTGGTTAGATCACATATAGACCTTGCCTACTGCTTGGCTTGTATAGTAGGAACATACTACTCTGCCTATTACTCATTCTACAATCAAATAGCTTGCTAATAACTTCAGATGAATGCATAAAAACATGTGTTAAAAACATGATCTGAATGACAGTCATCTGTGGGCAGATATTCACTTCCAAATATACTTACAGTCTCTGGGCCCACAGGGCCAAAAGGTGAGTTCTTGACTTTATAGTCTTACAGTTTGCATGCTGCTATTTTGAAATACTCTCTGGCCAATTAAGTGCAGTAAAAAGACATGCTGAGAGAGGGGAAATAACTGATGTCATGTCAGTTATAGGGGGAGACGGTTTTGCATAGTCACAGAATCACAGGATGGTTGAGCTTGGCAGGGACCTCTGGGGATCATCTTCTCAGACAAGGCCAGGCCACCCAGAAACAGCTACCTAGGACTATGTTTAGTCTTTTTTTTTTTTAGTTTCTCCAGGGATGGAGACTCCACAACCTCCCTGGGCAACTTGTGCCAGTGCTGTCGCCCTCACAATGAAAAATTGTTTCCTGATGTTCAAAGGGAGCCTTCTGTGTTTGTGCCCATTGCCTCTGGTCCTGTCACTGAGCACCACTCAAGAGAGCCTGGCTCCAGCCTTTTTTCACCCTCTTTTCAGGTATTTATGCACATTGATGAGATCCCTCTGAGCTATTTCTTCTCCAGGCTGAACAGTCCCAGCTCTCTTAACCTTTCCTCTCGGGAAAGATACTCTAGTCTTTTCATCATCTTTGTGGCCCTTTGTTGAACTCTTTACAGTATGTCCATGATAAAGTACTCCAGCTGTGGCCTCACCAGTGCTAAGTAGACAGGAAAGATCACCTGCCTCGACCTGCTGCCAGCAATTTGTCTAATGCAGCTGAGGATACCATTTGCTGTATTTGCAGCAAAGGCACACTGATGACTCATGTTCTACTTTGTGACCACCAGGACTCCGGGTCCATTTCTGCCAAGCTGCTTTCCAGCTGGGTGGCTCCCAGCTTGTACTGCTGCATGGGGTTGTTCTCCCCCAGGAGCAGGACTTTGCACTTCCCCTTGTTGAGCTGCAAAATGTTGCTGTTGGCTTATTTCTCCTGCCTGTCTGGATTGCAACATGACCCCCTGGTGTATCTCCCATTAGTCCCAGTTTAGTGGGAGGGTGCACTCTCCTCTGGCATCCAGATAATTAATGAAGATATTAAACAGGACTGTGTCAATCTGGACATATTTAAAGTTGTAATGTTATATTTTAAAATGAACTCCAATACCGGAAGATTTATTTCTTATGTTGCAGTACTCTCAATGATCTATAAATGGATAAAGGTTAATGCTAAAGCTTCTTAACCACAACTGTATACAAAATATACATGAAAACAATAAATCGAACTGTCCCTGGTCTTTCTCCAGTTTATCTGATTTGTAGAAGTGTAGTTTCAATCTGTCTTAAAGAAACTTTCAAAAAGTTAAAATTGCAAGAGCTTTGAAATGCAATTATTAATACAAAATATAAAAAATACTAGATTTTCAAAATCTGGATTATTTGGATCCATTATCTAGGTAACTTATTTAATATGCATGCAATAGAAAAAAGTAGAATCCATAAGATACAGGTATTGCTCTGAAAAACTTCCATGTAAATATGCTCATTCTTACTCCATAGCTTTACATTCTTGGAGTATATCTATCTTCCAAAATTACTACTTCCTACTGCCAGTGCTACAGAACAAACAGAACTCTGAGAATTGAGTAACTTTTTCCTTGCTGGTGTTCACACACTGCTGGCAGAATTGTTAATATTTTAGTTAGTATTTCATGGCATGTAATTTTTTTTTTTTATATGCATTAGTAGCAGACCACAGGAAGGAAGAGCATTTCCATGTTATAACTAAATCAGTAATTTGATGACCATGGGCTTGCACAGATGGAAATGAAGGCAACGATCAGTCTAAGGAACCTACTGTTGCTGTGGTGTACGACTGGAAAAGAATTGAGTTTTGTTTTATGAATCTATGCAGGTCTTACAGAGTGGAAATAAAGAGGAAAAAAATATTTTTACCATTATTCTGATAAAATTTGCCCGGAGAAAACATACAAACTGTTCCTGTAAAACAACACAGTTCTACAATAAAGTACTGATGGATTGACCTTGATGGATTTCCATAAGAGAATACACTTGAAAATGTCATTGGAATAGGGGTAAAAACTGATTTCCTGAATTTCCTACAATGACCAGTTTATTCTTATTTAACTCCTTAGCTCCTTATTTAACTTACTTAACTATTAATATGCAGTGGTTATTCTTGCTTCCTTCTGGATATGGTTAGGAACTGTGGTAAAGCTGAAATAGTCTGACAGCAAAAATCCTCCCCAAAAGAAACTCAAACCCCAAACCACAACAAAACATAACAAAGAACAAACCCAAAAAAACAACCGAAAAAAAGTCCTCTCACAGGATGTGTTATTTTTACTAAGCATCTCTTGCAGGGCTAAAGAAAGACACTTGGATAAAATACATAATTGTATTTCTACTTCTACAGTGCTGCTTTGCCACTCTTGTCTTCCAGTTCTCCATGTGTCAGCTTCTGCAGGATGTGGGTTTATTAGCATGGCTACAGAGACAGGTCAGAAGAGCTTGCCTTTGTTGTAGCGGATTCCTTCTAGACATATTTTCACAGGTTTTCCAAAATACTAAATTGTGTCATAATTCTGACAAATTCTGATGTCATGATAGATTTGAAGTGTAAAGATTTCTGTAAAGGCATTCAACATGCACTGTGAAAACTGGCAAAAGTAGTACTTTGAAGAAAACTCGGATCGTATTATCCTAAAATCAGATTTTTAAAAGCTAAAACAAGCTTCTGACTTCTGGGACAATTATATGCTGCAATATATACTCAGCATGTAAGTGCAGTACCTACAGTGTATGCTGGAAACTAAATAGTACACCAAAACCAAAATAGTAATAGTATTGTTGGGCTGTCATTAATGATTATTAACACTAATTTTGAAAGTGCTCGACTGTCATGACAGCACTGGTATACTTTGCAATGTACAAACATAACGAAGGAAACACCTGAAGAATTTATCGCCCCCATCCCCCCACCCCACACTCCCCCTCCCCCAAATCCATAGCAAAACAAAGACAGTGGAAGACCCCAGCAATTCCTTCTCAGTGGTAATCGCACCAGTTTTAATCCCTCAAGATTTTGACAAAGTAAAACTCATTTGTTTCAGTCTCTCTTGTCTTGTTAAAATATTAACTTTTGGGGACTTAAGGAATGTCCCAGAGATCATTTCCCTAACAGCTAGTGCTGGGATGGACCATGCTAAAACTGATTTTCTTTATGCTGCTATAAATCAAATAGCAAATGCAATTTAATTTTAATTTTTTTATCTTTTTAAAACACGTGAGCCAGCCATCTAAGCTTAGACACCAACAGCTAAACAATCATTCACTTTTCTGTCATTTATTCCATTTTCCAACCCAGCAATACCTAAAGAGGAAGGAAGCAGTATATTTATAACTATACAAAGAGATGGCTACTAGGAACTATTGAATGTTTAGGTGGAATGTCTCTTTCCAGCATCAGTATTTTACAGGGCATTAAAATTATTGTTGCTGCTATTGTAAATAACTACTGAATTATAGAAATCATAAAAATGCAGTGTTTATAAAAGAATATGGATTACACAGATGGGTTTTATTTCCTTTTTTTTTTTTAACTTCCTACAAAACTATGTAATAAACTACATATAAACATACTGTGGGAAAATAAATACATCATTGTTTTCTAGGAGGGCGTCTGTCCCCTTTAATATTTTTGACGCTTTTTAGTAATCCAATCTTATGCCTGAAGCTTTTAAATTAATAGAGACTAATTAGAATTCTTAAGCATTTTTTATTTGTTATTGATTTTTAAAGTATTCATTCACTACTTTTTGACTGAATATGAAATTTTAATGAAAATTCATCTGCCTTTAGTCTCTATTTTACTTAGTAATAGAGGAAAAAAGTAACTGGATCTATTAAAAACCAGTTGAATGTGAATAGAAAAGACCCCCTGTGGAATGCCTGTGTGAAGAAAATGTTTTTGTATCCGTAGAATGTTTAAAATCCTATTAGGCCTCAAGCTCTTAAATGACATTTACGTTTCACAAAGACTTTTCCAGGTTCTCAGGAGGGGGTGATTTCCAAATATATATAGCTAGTGTCAGATTAAGTTCTTAAGGACTGATTTTTCTAACAGGCTGCTAGGAATGTCTTCAATGACATTCAGCAAAGGTTTGTAAGTAGATCCTTCAGGTTCAGATCTAGCAATAAACTTTTTTAAACATGGTCCTCAGCGCCCCATGGGAATTCTTTGAGAGGCTGAAGTCTTAGCCAAAGTTATTTGAATTCCTTAAATTATATACATTAGGTAATAACTTGAAAACCTGAGTACTTAAAGGGAGTGCTGTCAATTTTTATCTTTAATAATGGCCTGACTGTGATGTTCACATAGTTATTTTGCAGCTAGTATTTAATATTAAAGCTGTGAACTGTTCTTCACAAAGTCACACTTCAGTCTGATATGAGGCTCCTATACTGTGTGCAGAATTGTTTTTTCACACTCTATTTAGTTCCATAGTAATTGTAATAAACTAATTTCACTGTCAGAACAGTCCAAGGTATCCAGAGCTGTGCCTTATGAAATATAATTTTCCAATCAAAAGGGGCAAGGCCGGATTTTAAAAATATTCTAATTAAATCTAGGTCAAGTCTAGATCTAGTTCCTCCCAAGTTAATAATAACATTTTGAATTAAAAGAATATTTTAAAATTATCTTCCTATCCACTAATACTGCTATTACATTAGCACGTATATTTTTATACTGAAAAGAAGTACAAATTTCGGTATATTTTCACTAAAATGGTTATTTTGATAAGGATGATAATAGAAGATATCTAAATGATGTACAGAGTTGAGGTTTAGAAAGATTTTTTAATAATTATATTGCATTTTTTTATAAGGAAAACAAACACAAAGGGAACATTGTTATTTACCTTGCTGTACCATGGATTAGTAGGTATGATCATGTCTGAACTTCAACTGAACCGTAACTGAAGTAGGCCCCATAGAAGCTGAAACCAGCAGATATACAGAGAGATGTGCCGGCAAGGTTAGAGGGTGGTGCAAGATGAACAGGCCTATAAAATAATGAAAAGAAAAGAAGGATGACATTTGCTGAATCCAACATGGGCCAGAGCTCTATAATACAGGTGAAATACAGAGATACAGATCAGGAAACCTAATATTAGTTTGACTACTTTATTAAACAAACCTCAGAAACCTTCTAAGATGTTCATTGGTGTAGAGAAGCCTGCACAGCACTGTGCTAGTAGCTTGCTACTGGTACAGGTATTTCAACATTTTGTCTGTTAGATGATGAATCTGTGTGGGTCACACCATGCAGACAGCCAGCTTAGCTGACAATTTGCCGTTAAGCCACGTCTGCTTCTTTTCTTTTGTCTGCTCTATTACTGAGATTAGTGTTGGAGTCCCTAGCTAGTGGATGCACTGTTCCCAAGACCTATGAAATTAGAGTACTTACAGGAATAATGCCCTAAGCAGATATATTACAATGTTCAACATTTTCATTAGTGGTGTGTATAAATAATTTTTAAAAATAAAATAAAGGAAATTACTGTGGAGAAAATTACTATAACTGTAACTGCACTTGGAAGACTAGAAAAAATAGTCTAAAATCAATAGAAAATTAACAAAGATGTACAAGCTGCAAAAATTTTCAAAGCGTGAGAAAAAATAGAGGTTCCCTCTTCTTGGATTTTTGAAGGCATTTCTAAAAAAAATCAGTGTTTGCATTAGTTGTCTGTAATTATTTTTAATCATTATTTACTATCTAATACATTTATTATATAAAAACACATGTATATGTACACTTGTATATGTAGACCCATGTGTAAGTGTCAATTATTTACTTTTGGAAAATTAGTTATTGTCAGCATTGGGGATGAAGCTGTGCCATATGCAGGATTACTGTAACAGTGCTAGAAAGTTACAGGTCAGAGCTTGATATGGCCTTCAGACTTGGTTTTATCAATCCATATTGATTTTGCAGTCAGACTAAGGTTCAGAAGTAGTACTGTAAACAGAGATCTCAATAACTGATGTGTCAGTATAAACAAAAAAAAAATCTGTAGAAAAATGCTTGCAAAATTAACAGTACATCCTTATGCATTTGCAATAATGTATGGAGTTAACATATCCCATTATTGGCCTTGGTTATTCAAGAAAAATAATTGCCTATTCTAATACATTTTCATAGAATCATAGAATAGTATGGGTTGGAAGAGACCTTAAGGATCATCTAGTTCAACCCCCCCTGCCATGGGCAGGGACACCTTCCCCTAGACCAGGCTGCCCAAAGCCCCATCCAGCCTGGCCTGGAACACTGCCAGGGATGGGGCAGCCACAGCTGCTCTGGGCAGCCTGTGCCAGTGCCTCTCTACCCCCACAACAAAGAATTTCCTCCTAATATCTAATCTAAATCTGCCCTCTTCTAGCTTAAAACCATTACCCCTTGTCCTGTCGCTACAGGCCCTACTAAAAACTCTGTCCCCACCTTTCTTACAAGCCCCCTTTAGGTACTGGGAGGCTGCTATAAGGTCTCCCCGGAGCCTTCTCTCCTCCAGGCTGGACAGCCCCAACTCTCTCAGCCTTTCTTAATAGAAGAGGTGTTCCATCTCTCTATTTATCTTTGTGGTCCTCCTCTGGACTCACTCCAAGAGGTCCTTGTCCTTATGTTAGGGGCTTCAGAACTGAATGCAGTACTCCAGAGGGAGTCTCACAAGAGCAAACGGGGAGAATCAACTCCCTTGACCAGCTGACCACGCTTCTTTTGATTGAACCCAGGACACGGCTGGCTTTTGGGGCTACAAGCACACATTGTTGGGCCACGTTCAGCTTTTTGTCCACCAGTATCCCCAAGTCATTCTCCTCAGGGCTGCATTTCCATGTGAAATTGCTTTATTTCAAATAAGTAAGGAAAGAATTCTGATTAACTGAGTCGCATCACTAATGTAATTTTAAACATATTTTTTTAAAAAAAAAATTCTGCTCTGAAATTTCAGAGGCCCCCTTTCCTGCTTTTCATTTGAGATGACAATAGTTCTCCTCTGCCAGGGAAGGGGATAGCAGATAGTTGACTGCAGATATAAGCATTCACTTCCTTGCTCTGGAAGATGGCATTATCTAAAGTAGTTAATATTCCCTAGGGTTCTTTTATATACCACTTTCTCTCAGCCCATATACCCCTACTTTTGCCGTTCTGGACTGCAAATCCTGAACAGGTTTGTTCTGGAAGGAATCTGAGTGAGGGTGTGATAGAGAAGAGCAGCTGTAATTACAAAATTGTGACAGTTGTGATGGTTTGGGTTTTTTGGTTTTGGGGTTTTTTATTGTTGTTGTTGGGTTTGGGTTTTTTTTTTTTTTAATGTTGACTGTAGCTGTCATGGAATGACACAAAAGGATCTAGGTTATATACTTACTTATCCTAAAGCCCTCTTGTATATGGCTCCAATACCCACATTGATCTTAATTAACCAGTTGAGAAACAAAAAACAAAAGCTACTTAATGTGTGTTGTACATACATAATGGCATGTACAGAATTCATGGGACTTCTTTTAACTCTGGATTTAATTTCCTGGCTTTCAGTTTATTAGTCTTAGATTAGTACCTTGTTCTATGTCAAGAGACTTGACTAACTGATCTTCTAATTTCATTTCAGTTCCATAACTTGAGTCTACACTGCACTTATTTCATTCAGTCATCTATGTACATTTCTTGGTAAAGAAACTCTCTTTAGCCTCATAATTTCTGTTCTTCTGTGCTCATTAAAATCTGTGCTTATCTTATGCAGGCACATCTCAAAGCAGACAGTCAAGTTCCTGTCCCAGGTCTGGAATGGTCTCCTTATTCTCCTCTGTGCCTGGAGATTGACAGAAGATGTTGCCCAACGCATAGAAGATTTTTTTCTTTAGACTTTCTTGTTAGAAGTGCCATCCTGCACATCAGCACAGGGTTAAGCATAAAACCAGAATATTTCTTCTATCAAATCTTATTAAAAAAAAAAATGTTGTTGAGTCTCTGCATTATAAAGATAGGCATTCTAAATAATACAGTAAAAGCTATGCAATTTTTACAATGATGTGACTGTGTCAACTTTTAAACTTTAATCCACTGAATATATTTTGAGCTCTGATGTATGTGTTTTTCTTAATTGTCTTTTGAACACCTCTCAAGAAAATGTACAAAAGATGTATCATGGCATAGAGACCTTGAATTTCAACAGAAGTACACTTCTAACACGGTTGATGCTCATGCCTCTGAGCTAAAAAAGGAGTTATGTAACTGACAGCAAATGAAGGGAACAAGAACAAGGGAAGGACTGTGAGCAGTCTTTAGGAAAGTGAAACTGAAGTGTCATATCCTTTCATTTAGAAAATATTTCTTCTATTAAATATAATTATTTTTCCTTCAGGTTTTGATGAAGATGAGGTTGCTAAGAAACTCATTCTGTTTTCAGCTGCACCTCTGTAAATATGATGTAACTGATTCACACTGATGAAAGCTCCTGGACTGAAATAAGAACAGGTATTGGAGTAGTTTTAATGTTTGTTCAAGACTAACTTAAGGAAACGTGTTCTTGCAAAAGAAACAAAACTCAATGAGCAGTTGTTGCTTCCTAATCTCTTGGCTACATCTGTTACAATCCATGAGAAATTAGATTTATTCCATCCTTGTGAATCTCTGATTCCTTTCCAGTAGAGCTGTATGAAATGCATGACAATAAAGCACACCTCCACTACTTGCATAATATTAGTCAAAATTGCTTTGGAACCATGAATCTATGTTTAAGGTTCTTACAGATTAAATTCAGCTTCCATTAATATTAGGACACAAGTGAGTATTCCCTATGTTGCAGGTTCTAAAGGGATGATGGTAAATGTTGTAACTCTTCTGACCTCCGTACTGCTCTTGGTAGCAGTACTTGAGTCCATGTTTAGTATTATGGGTCAGTGAACACACACTGCTTGTGTAAATGCTACTGTGACTGTAATACTCACTGTGTATATCCATGCAGCTTTTTAGCATGAACTCACTGGGTAATAAATACATCATGCCTTTTGTATCTTAACAAATGTGTGGCCAACATACCTTAGGACCTATTCCAATATAAAAAAAATCTTTTATCTCTACTAAAATTCTTACACAGCTATGCTGTCTACTGCTGCACCAGGGACATAAATTCAATCTGTAAGCATATTTCCTCTATCCAGACCTATCACAAGAAATACATAGACTCAAGCAATATGCTAATTTCTGTTCTATCATTGACAATGCTATCCTGATAGCAAAGCTGTTTCTGTCTTCTCCTCAGGAGATATACGGCTTTGGACTAGGCCAGCCTCCCCTTAGATGATCAGGGAAGACCAGCACTGACGGATTGTTATAGACTGTCCTCTCCACCTGGTGTGGAAAGAAATGCATAAGAAGAATCATCTCAAACAGGGGACCTTCTTCAGAGCTTCCGACCCTGTGCAACTCTCCCTTACTGCTTCATTCTAGTTTGGTTAATTTTGCCATAAGGAAAGAGACTTTGAATACTGGATATAAGTAACTGAAATATTTTCTTAGGATTTTACTGAGTAGTAAACACAATAGCATATTATATTAGATATTAGTTTACATATGTGGTAATAGTGTATATTAACATAATGTAGTAACGTTAAGTTGTATGCATGAAAATAATTTTTTTCTCTCATTGTAATTCTGGTGTAGATGATGACCAAGACTATGCCTTTATGCACACCCAGCGCTGTGAAGACATGAACTCCCTGGCTGGTACGGGAACTCCACAGCAAGTTATATGCATAGATGTAATGCTGGCTGGTTTGAGGCAATGGACCTGACTTGGAGATTGACTCAGCTCCTAGTCACCTTTGCAAATAAATATTTGACTGATTGTTACAGGAACTCTTCATGTGGAATTTTGGACATTCTCAACATTCCCCCATACAACTCCTGTTACACCTAATCTAATTTATGTGTTGATTAACACCCTGGGTAGAAATTCCCAGAGATCCCCAGGCAGCTGCTACTGCAAGAGACAGACAAGGCATTAGTAAATACCATTCCCAAAGATGAAGAAATTGTCTTTTGTACATTGTAAAAGTGTTTAAGAGATGTTTTGTCTGCAGTTAAAATAACTGATAGAGATGGATGATGCATGTGTTTGGGCAGTTGCATAACAGAACAACTGTTTGTAAAAACTGAGTAGAACAGAGGTTTGGAGAGTCTTACTCATTCCAGCTGAAATGTCTGTGCAAGAGTAGAAATGAGTTTGTGCTCCTTTTAGGAAAGGTTCTCCAAATAGAAAGCCACATGTTGCTCTACAGCTCTATCAGCAGGGAAATGGATCTTTGATTCTGTAGTCACGGGTCACACAAGTGGTTTCCTGAACACAGTGATCACCTACCATAGGTGTAAAACATACACTGCACATATATTACAAACCTTCCCAGTCTTAACCTGCAGACAGACTAACACTTCTGTCTGCAAACAGACAGAACATGAGTGAAATCGGGGTGCATACTTTTACGTGGGTAATGATCTGCATCCCTTGCTGCATTTAGTCATATAGTTCTCTACCCAGACAATCAGGCCACACAGGGACGTCAATCAAAAATTAATGTTTTATATATGAGAATAATTTTGAAATGCCTGAAGGTGGAGAGATTTTTTTTTTTTTTTTTTTTTTTGAGAAAAACTGAGATTGAAGCTGGGTAGCAGTCAAGTGTGCTTTCAATTAGCTTACTATGAGATACTGTATCCTCAGGTACAGACTCAATGACAGTATTCCAAATGCCTTTTGAATCATTGTGTCATGCTGTATCCTACAGCAGGGTGTTGTGCAGGGCTGCCAAGAAGCTATCTTAACTGCAGATCCCTTTCACATAGTCTAACACAACCACAGGCACCAAGTCTGTGCTCTGTGATGGGATAATGAAATACTGTCTGCAAAATACCTTTATATTCATGTTTCTGGCCATAGTTAGAAACACTGCTCACTTTCACTGTTTCATACACGGTTTCCATCCCTTCAGCAGCCACTAAACAAGGCTGAAGTCCTCATAGCAGCATGAATCAACAAAAGCATGTGGTCTCCAAGGTCTAGTATCAGGCATGCCTGATAGGATACCTCTTGTGGCAAGGAAGTGCTCCTCTCACGAAAAAAACCTAAACAAAAAACCAACCTCCAACCAAAAAACCTCACCATATGGCAGATTCCCCAGGATCTGTCTCTCACAAGTCCTACCTCTACCAGAGATATACCTGACGTTACCAGCACTGTCTTTCTATTGCGTTGCCTAGGCACACCTCTAAAGGTGGCTGTAATGATGTGTCGAGGGGCTGGGAATCCGTAAGGAGTTTGCACGTTTCAAATATATTTATTGAAAAAGGAACAAGGGAGACTCTGTTCCCTTAAAAAATGTCACTGGGCTCAAAGTTCCCATGTCAGTGGAGTCTAAAGTCACATTCCAGGCAGAAATGTGTCCCTGGTCTTGTGTGTCTCCTAGCTGATATGCCACTGGCTTCTCTTCTGTTAGACAAGTTATAGTCTGAGGGGAAAAAGGTTATTTTCACAGCAAGCTGGCCAAAGGTTGGGTTTTCCTTAAAAAATATCTTTGGAGAGGTCAAACCTAGAAATTATCAGATTCAAGTGGGATAAAGAACACAGAGTAGACACAGCTATATAAACCTAGGGGAGGCTCACAACTCGGAAGTAAGTGGCTATGTTGGCAAATATATCTACAAAGGCAAGATGATCTAATCCCCCACAAAAGACCTGTATCAATCTCCTTCTTCAGCCCACACCAGATGGTACCAGCAGTGCTCTTGAGATCTCTGCCCAGAAAAAAAGGAGCTGGTCTGCCTGCACTGTGTAAGAAACACCATGTCTGCAGTGGTTCTGTATTTTGTCTCCATATCACGCTCTATATGAGTCCCTCAAGCATGAGGGGATAGTAATGAATTTAATTCACTTGAAAGTGGAGCAGACATTTCAGTATTGGCATGTTGGCTGTTCCAGCTGTGCCATCACACTCTTCCTGACTGAATGTAAATGTAAACTGGAGTGACTACTGAAATCATGATAAGCTGCTCGTGGACATCTAGACTAGCTGGAGTTGCTGCTAGATGTTACCTTAGCAATCAGTCCTTGTAATGAAGAGTTCCGCATCAGATGGTTTGCAAGCAGACTGCTACACTGGGTGTTGAAGCCATGGGAGCTGTGAGACCAAATAAAGTAGTGACACCCCTGTTTCTGTCCCTGTGTCTAGAACATGCCTACATGATGAAACTAAGTCTCCTGTTTCACCCTGGTATCTCAAGGGATATTCTTTCTCTCTGAACCAGGGTGACCATGTCAGACCCTGAATCACACGTGATTTGACTGTCTGTGAACTGAAGAGACCAAGAATGGACCAGACACTTCCCGGAGTTGCACAGACATATGGATCATCCATGGTTTTGCAAATATGAGTGTCCAACACCAAAGGAACCCGGGGGGTGGGTGGGTGGTGGGGGTGGGGGGGTGGGGGCCGGCAGTGGAATGCAGGCAATCTTCTACTTCACAGATACTGTATCATCTAGTCCGGACTGTGACATGTTTGTTACTGTCACTCCTGTCACTGCTTTGCCCCAAATAGAGTCAATCCTGGAGACGGAGAGGGGAGAGCTGCTTCTGAAACTCTCACCTCACTGCAAAGTGTTAAAACCTGCTGATCCCTGCCTCTAGGCTGCAGGAGCCTGCTTACTGTACCAAGCAGCATGCACCCCCTTAGCAGAACAACTTAGGAGGAGCCAGATTTGATAGAGTATAGCTTGTCTGCACTGCACTTAAGGTAGGGATTCGACTCTTCACCCCTCCTCACCCAGACTTCCCTGCCGAAAGGACAGCTTGCACACTGCAGAGCCGAGCACGGGTGCTGATGCTATGGGTAGTGTATGAATTAAGACTCCAGTGCTAAATCAGAAGCATTTCAGTGTGACCATGAGACACATCCTCTGTCACCAGGGAATTCTCAATTAACCTGCTTGTACAGCTCTTACAAAAAAAACTATATGCAGCCTATAGATTTTATCTTAATTAGAGGTGTCTTGACTGTTCCTGCAATTAGTGTTATACCTGCTGAACATGAACTGAGACTTGGATGTTATAACTGCACCAATAAATTTACATCTGTAAAGTGTGTATTAGCTGTTGGTGGTAGGGAGGCACCTTTCAGAGTACATTCTTACTTGTTTGGACAAAATGATTCTCTATGTATCAAGGATATAGGCTAGAGGGTGATCTGTCTGACGTATTTCTAAGGTCTGCTCTTCTCTCCTCTAACATTCAATCAGCACTTCAGCAGGAAGGGCACAGAGGTGCAGGTAATTCAAGCAGGACACTCAGAAGGTGTGAGACCTGTTATAAATGAAGTCCATTTCAGATACTGAAAATGTCACAGATATGAAGTAGGGGGTTTTTTTGTTGTGGTTTTCTTTCTTTCTTTTTTTTTTTTAATTCAGTCACATATATGTTCAATTCCTTCTGACAGCTTTTTCTTCTTTTCTTCCTTTTTTTTTTTTTTTCCCAAAGTAACATCAAGTGTTATCATTTTTTTGTACAAGGTTTTCCAAAGCAAAGAAGAGCTGATAGTCAGAAAATGCTCAGCTAATGACCTCCAAGAACCTCGTCTGTTTAAATGTGGCTTTGGTATAGGCACCCCTCCCCCACAAAAAAGGCACCACTTCATTTTTTAAAGACCGGTACTTTTATGAATAATAGATGGCGGAGGGGGGGAAGCAATAAAGGATATACACACGCAGTGAGTAAGGTAAAAAGAGAGAAGAGGCACTGGGAATCAGAGTATCCACACTTTCTTCAAGCAACAGAAAGATAGCTTCTTTTATTTGACCAGAAAAGTGAAATGTGTAACAGCTGCTGCAGTTACAGTAAATGTCTATGAGCAAGTAGGCAGATGCAGCAATGCTAATAAATGCTGCTACCATATCTTTGAATACAGGGCTCCTTATCCTGCTGATAACCAGGCTGCCACGTTCTTTTCCACTTCTTAACTATCGTCTCATCTTGGATGTTTTCTAACAATGCCTGTTTTTAACCTTGACCTAGATACTATCCTATTGGTTTAATGACATCAGCAGTTGTTTGAACCACTCTATTTTTTTTCTGGACAAAATAACCTTGATTGCATGAATCAGAACTCTTACAGTGCTTTTAAGAATTGGAAGATTACACATTTTTGAAGAAATTAATACCTTTCCCTGCATGGTGGAAGCAATAGGTTTTTTTCTTGACAGTCTATTCTGTCAGCAGCAGCTCAGTATATTGTCACCTGCCTATAAAGTTCCTATTCTTAGACCGTTCTCTGCTCACTTCAGATCCTCAGCTGTTGTCTGCCAGTTATCTTAGACCTAGATGCACAAGAGTAGTTGGGCGTTTAACTACCTAAAGCTGTCAAATGGAACTGGCAATCTAAGCATGTCTAAAATACTCTAAATTTAATTTGCACTGTTCAAATCAATTTGATAAATATAACAAAACCTCCTCAATTTCTATTAGTGCTTCACTACACTCATTTTCATTTATTCTTATACAGTATTTCCAGAATTCTTCACATGTTCTGATAGTTTATCATTAAAAATGCTTATTAGCTAATATTTAGTCATTATTTCTAGAAAGCACGGTAGTTAATCATCAGTAAAAAGGGATGCAACTATGGAAAAGCCTGTGTATAAAATGTATCACTCATTTATCATTGATATTTTCAGTTTTTAGTCTAACATTCTGCACTATCTGAAATTTAATTATTATTTAGCAACTTGTCATTCATCCAATGCCTTTTTACCATTTAAGCAAGATAATTTTAATTTTTAGCTTTTTTAGCCATTAATGGCAAGAAAGTTTTTCAGCTTAGTTAGTGCACATTAAATTTGTGAGAGGCAAATTTACTCAATTTCCATGCAGAAATCTCTGTGAAGAAAACAGGTGCCATTCTTCATTGTGTCCTAAAATATTTTCATATTGTTTCTTAGATACTCCATACTCACATATTAAAAATATCTTATGGAAGAAGCCGAAGCTTTGTTGGTTTATTGCTTTGCTGCTTCATTGCATAAGACACTCATTATTTATGAGAATGGATAAATCAGTCCTAAAACTTACTTTGTGAAATTTGCAACTTTCCTGGGGGTAGGATATTGAATTTTTCTGGAGTGACTGGTCTTACACAAGATCATAGCCACTACTGACATCCTGGATGTCAGTTGTTTGATCTGTACTACTGTTCCCTCTTTGGGCAAATACATAATTTGGGATGAGGTTCTGTTTGAGATTGTTTCCACTCCGTTTTTAATTTTCCAAGGATTTGAGACATCCTATGGGAATATGTTATTTCTATGAATATACTTGCCAGTAAACTAATTTCCTAAATTATTAAACTTTTCTGCAACTGAGATGTATGTTTATCAGAAATCATTGCAGAATTTTTACTGATATACTAATTAAGCGCATTTATTAATAACATTTTTTGCATTTACAACACGGTTCATTGAAAGAAACTAAAATGGTTTGTATAGATTATTTGCCTTATTGCAGAAAGTCTACTAGAGTACCAGGAACAACTGAGTAAACCAGGTACAGAAATTTGTGACTAATGAGACAGAAACAGAGGCAGGGTCAGCTCTGAGTCACCAGCCCTTGCTCCACAGCTGGGGACAACACTCCTCGTTATAAGCCATCCATCTCCTGTCAGTCTGCCCCAATAGAAATTCTGTCAAAGTTTCCATCTATTTACTCCAGTCTGTGGAGGAACAACATCTTTGTTTTCATTTGTCAGCAGACCTTTAAAAAGGAGGACCCTGACAAAATGAGAGTAATAAGGATTTAAGAAATCAGTTTGCTCAATCATGAATGAGCAAAGATCCTTGCAATCAGAACTTCTGCTTTTATACTTTTGATTGCAGTTCCGACCTGACTTTTTCTCTGAGTAAAGGTAATTATCAAGAGTATAAAAGAGTTCAAATGCATTCAGTTCTTCTGGAAAATCAAACCATGAGGTTCATTCTTGTCAAATCAATAATGAGCTGGACTTCTGTGCCATTGTCTACACAATGGTCTTTTATTTTCTTACAAGATCTGTATAATTCTCAAAAGCTGCTGCTATGCGTTACTTTTTCTTGCTGATCAAAAGTAGACTGTACAGCATTTACAGCTTTGAAGGATCCGGTCCTATTATAAAGGACTTTTTTTCACTTTGATCAACACAAGATAACATTTATTAAATCACAGAAGAGCATTGTTAAAATAATATTAAGGGCACAAATACAATCAACAGAAGCCAAGGATTTAGTGATTTATTTTTTTTCTTTCCACATTATTCTTAATGCACTAAGGTTTAAAGGTACTGCAGTCTTTAGGCACACAATGAGTTATTTCCTGTGCTAGACAGTAACTATTATTACTTTTGGGGTGTAGTAAGGGACTGAAGTTATTTCATAGTATCATAGAAGTGTCTGTTTGGGTCTCCTGCTTGAACCTGGTATTTCCAGCAGTGCACAGGGGCAGCTCTGTCTGTCTCTGGCAGAGTCTTCAAGATGCCCAGGAGAGAGATTTCATAGCCTCTTCGTGCTACTGATTCCAGTGAAGTACTACCTGCTTAGTGACATTTCCCCCCCACCAATGTCCAATCCCAATTTTCCAAGCTGCAGTTTGTTACCACTGCTACAATTACATTGTTGGGCACTGCTGCAGAGTTTGGCATTGTGATCATTTTCAAAAAACCAAGAAAAAAATCAAAAAACACAACAAAGAAAACTCCAAAATCAAATCAAATAAACCCACAAAAATTAAAATCTCAAAATTTTCCTCATGTGATTTTTTTATAGTGTGAACACTGACACCCCCCCCTACCCCCCACCCCCAACCCCCACCCCCCTGGGAAACCACTGTCATTAGTATTGCTCTTTTTCATGTTATAGTGGTTTCATCCTTTGTGTTGAATGTCTCTGTTTTCAAATATTTAAATTTAAATAAATAGACCCTTCACAGAGACTGTAAACAGAATGTGTCAGTAATCCAGTGATCAGAAAACAGACCCAAGGGTGCAGTCAACCAAAAGGAAGCATGTAAAGGACATAATGAAGAGCGAGTGCTGTCACTGGGGACTGTCTTTTGACTGCCCTTTTGGGATGTCGGAGACCAAGGGAAGGCTGCTGTCCCTTTGACTTCTGTGCCTCACTCAGGGTCTCTCCCTGCTTGGGCTATGAACTATGGTGAGGGATATAGTCTGGATAACTTAGACACTTTGTCTTGCACCTAAGCGGTAGACATCTAGTGCAGCAGCTGCTTTAAAGCAAATATTTATTTTCCTCTTTATCAATTAAAGATGGATTGCTTATCTCAGGAGGAAGTATTTCCTCTGGACGCCTATCCCTGTCCTTTGACTAATGTCAGGGCAAGTAGTGTGGGTCCTTTCATGTCTCCAAAGCACACTCCAAAGCCATCCAGAAGCTGCTTAGGTCATGAAGATATCTGCCCTGATAGCAGAGAGTAAACATGATCTCTCAGAATAAGAGCATGAGTAAGGGCACAACAGGAGTCTGTAGTGTTCAATATGTTGAGAAATGTTCTTTTTTGTTAGGCAGAACTTGTAAAGAATTCCTAAAAATTCAATCTTGGGGTTTTTTTCCAGAACAGCCCGAATTAATACTGGTAGACAAATAGTATCTCTGAAAGCAAACTCATTTATGCCACTTTAGTTTACAGAATACATCACATTTAAGGTTTTCAAAAACTAAACAATAACTGAATAATAATGGTACTGTTGTGATGTGGGGCATTAGTAAGGAGGAATATTAGAAAATGGTTCTGGAGTAAGGAGGCCTCCAAGCAAATGTAGAACTTCTTAGAGGCCTTGCATTGGTGTCTCTATTAAGAATAATACATACAAGAGGATTTCAAAAAATGGCTGGAGGAGGACTTGGAGAAGGAGAAAGAATTTGTATTTGTATTATCAGCCAAGATCTAGGATGACTAAATATTCCTTATATTAACATGGAGTATTTAACATCCTTCCATTTATTCTGTTTTCTTTCTTTTAAACACTTAAGAGATCCAATTTAATACAGAAAAAACCAGGCAAGTCCCAAGTCATAAAAAGCAGAAATACATGCTTGCTTATTTCTAGTTATGAAACAGGTGAGTCTATTTCTGAATAAAAATGTAAACCACACTGTAGCAAGCTATAAATTCCTCAAGAACTTCATAAAACATAGAACTTCATTTAAAGAAAACTAACTGTGGAAGGTAAGACCTATGCAAATGTTTTAGCTGTAATACAATGCTGAAATCTGTAGAGACCACAACAGAAAACAAAGTGTGAAAAGAAACCTTTGGGGCTTGTAAAACAATGCATTAAAATATGCCGATGTCATAAATAGTGCCATAGTTTACCTTTACTGACTTGAAAGAGGACTCTGGAGATTGGAAAAGAAGACAAATCAAGATAGTTGGCCTCTTTTTCAAAATCCGTTATGCTACTATATTGGAAAGCACAATACCTCTTCATTAACAAATTTATGGCAGCTATAATGCTTTATACATAGGAAATTAAATGAAAAGTGTAGTACTTTGGACACGGAAGTTTCTATACGAAGCATCAGTCAGGTGAAAACCTGAGTTCGTATTATTGAACTTCCCATTTTTGTTAGTTTCTAAAGACTTTCATCAAATACACGCCTGAATCCAGAGCATACACCTAGATAATGGAAGAGACAATGCTAGGATGGAATAAATAAGCTCCCAGCTCCCTGCACAAATCTTCAAGATTCTTTGTTGACATTCCCCATAAACCCCGGAACAGAGGTTCCTTCTTGATGATTGTGTAACTAAGAAGTGTTACACAGTGTGATTAAAACTGAGCAGAGAAGACTTTTAATAAAAGATGGATACCTTCTGGTGTGGAATTTTACAAAGTTTACTCTTCTGAATTGGATTGTTGTGTTATATAGCATGGTTTTTCATTCGCTTTTCGGTTTTAATTGCCTTTCAGGTTATTTCCGGTGGTTCAATTTATTACAAATGTATGCACAAAAAGTTAGTGAGGTGGAAAGATTTTGCACATAAACTTCATTACATGAAGCTCTGCATGAACCCTGTGTTATTTATATACAACTGTGCATAAGCAGCCCATAACAGTTTATGTTCAGCTGTTGTTGCACAGGAAATTGTATGCAACTCCTGGCACATAAAGGTTTGTCTATTATAGCTTCTGGCATTTAAAGCTTTCACTGCCCAAATGCTTTATCCCTCCTCTTCCACATAGAAATATACTCTGTAATTGCCTGGAAAAAAAATTCTGGGAGGCATTTATCATTTCATGGATAATTCAGAAGTCCAGTGGTTTTAGTACTAGTGTTTTCTTGGGTGTGTTTGTATTGTTATCCCTGAGGTGTTCAAAATTGTAGGCTGAATATTTCATTCCCAAGTACACATTTCTGATTACCTCTAACTTGTCTGGCTATGAATTTAGGGGAGAACCATGCTGAGAGCTGGTTTGGCAGTGCTTATGTTAAAATTATAGGTAAAGCTCCCACACCAGCTGTTAAAAATTGTATCTGTGAGGTCCTGCTCCCCACCACAGGTGTCTGTCTCTGAAGAACTCCACTTCTAGTGCCTATCCTGGTGGAGTGGTTTGCCTCTGACCAGACATGGGAGAGCCTCTGTCTGTCCATGGACTGAACCTCCACCCTCACTGCCTCAGTCATAGATATGGCTGGTGCCTTTGTCATCTGAAGCACTTTTGAGGGATTTTCAAGAGTACTAAGACACTGCAGCTTCACATACTCCTATCCTGACACAGTTGGTCCCAGACCTGCCACTTTGCAGTCTGGCCTCAGCAGCTCACTCTGCTAAAGAACCAGGCTCTGAGCTTGAACATCCCTTTGTGTTATACAGGTTTGTATACATCTGTCTTAAAAACCTGGAATCTTCTCTGACACCACTATGCACATCATAAGCATTCTTACCTCAGTACTGTAGCCAGACACACTCCCTTTTCATCCTGATACAGCGAAGCTTTAACACCTTCAACATGTTGCTGAAGACAATGCAATTGTTCAGCAGTTGTGCAACCTGGTTAAAACCCAAGCATAGCAGAATGACTGAAGAGCAATTAAAAAACATGTCCTGGTGTTAGATTAGAAAAAATGCCAATCAAACCCTAACAATGTAAACTGACTTTCCTTGTACTGAATTACACTATTTTGTTCCTTTCAGTTACTGCATAAAGCTTTAGTTAGACACAAAGTTGTAATATATTCATGCTGATTTTCAGAATCTTGCCCATAACCTAATTTCTTCAGTGGTTTGCTCACTTTTTTAAGAGGTTGTAATAAGCATAGATTAAAAAGTGGGTTACGCATTTGTAGCTAGGGCTATAAACCTGCAGAGCCAAAATAAAACTTGTGGAAAAGCTTACTGCTTACAGGCAGAAAATGCATGGCATGTGTGATAAGAAAATCCTGCAAATCTGTTTTGATGAGCTAGAGAAGGCAAGTTACAGTGGTCTTGGTCTTAATTTGGTTCTATAATCTGTTCCAGATTTCTGGTGTAAAATGGAACCACGTTGTTAGTTTCTCTGTTTACATTTACATTTGCTATTATGGGTGCTTTAGACCTGGTGATACTTAAAGAACTACTGTCTGTTTGGCAGGATGAGGCAGAGCACCTTCATTCAATAAGTGGAGAGAGGCAGATTCACAGCCTGCACAGTGCCTGAGAAGGCTTTAATAAGGTGTTTATCCACTGACTTTGTAAGGCTTTGCATACTCAGAAGACTGACTGAAAATCAATAGGAAATGGAATTAAGAGAAGAGCAAAAAAAAAAAAAAAAAAAAATGGAGGAGAAAGGGAAGATGACAAAACCCCCTAAGCAAAGAGGGTCCTGGTTTTTAGACTCACAGAGCTTGAACTGCTTCCCAGAAGTGCTCTAACTCCTGGGTTGCTACCCAGGCTGAGACTCACCAATCTTTCTGCTGATAATCAGTGACTCCACAGACAATTGCTGCTGCCAGGTGTAGCCTGGATGCCCCCAGTGGATTGGGCTTCATTCACTGCAATTCAGGTGGAGTCTGGGCACGTTGCTGCTTATTGTTGATGACCTTTGAGCTTAGATACTAGTCCCTGCTTACACAGGACCTACATTTTGCAGTCCCATATTAAGCTGATGGCTAAATGCAGACTCCTGCAAGCCGTTTTCTCAGGACGGTTAGCTGCCTGAGCTTGGGACTTTGAACCTACTTTTTGTTCCTATACTGCTTGCTCATGTTTTTCCTAGACTCTGCACAAGTCAGTACAAAGTTTCATTTGTGTCTCAGTTGTGTAGTAGGTAAAATAGTTGTATGACTGCATGCTGCTTTGAGAATTAGTCTGTAAATTGATAAGTGTCACAACATGAAAATTCGAGTTCTGAAGAGTTTTTTAATTATTTTTGGAAATTTCAGTTCTTTTTCCCATTTGTAAAAGGGATGTATAGTTTCATTTAATAGAAAAAAAGGAAGAAATAAAGCATCTGTGATTTAGTATTTATCAAAGATGGTGTCACACCTTCATTTTTTCTCTGCAATGATGGCAAAGTTTCAGAAATGAAGTGTTAAGTCCAGTGGTAAGTGATTTTGCAGCTTTTACCTATCTTGAGTCTTGCCTACATGATAAATCCAATTAAACCAGTTGCTGACATAAATGCTGCTAAGTAGAATTAATAAAATGTGCTAGCGTGTTATTTCAGTGAAAAAAAAATGAGATATATGCTTTATTTAGATTTAAATACATAATGATTTAGATAAGTACCATATATCACATGACCAATTTTCTCTCAAACTTTTTTTTAGAAAGATAATTAAACTTGTCAATCAATATGGATATAAAAATATCAATACTAGATGTCTGCTGTATCAGAGGTATACTGGTGTACAGAACAGCAACTGAACAGGAGTTACTTCAAAGAACTGTGACAGTACTGAATTTTAAATTACTAAAGAGGTAGCCTGGGAAGATTGTTCATATAACTAAAAGGTAAGATTTTAAGTATATTTTCCATGAAAAGAAGGGAGAAAGTAATGAAAAGACGTCATAAAATGTGTTAATATTCTGCATAAAATTTGGGAAGTTTCCTCAAATTTATACATGCTGTATTCAATATACCTCCTTAGTTTGAAATGCAGTTTAAACTGCCTAGCCTATTAGCTTCCATTACCAATGTACCCATAAGCCTAAAATGCAGTATATTCCATAGTTAAAAGATCTATTCCCCAAATCTCTTACGCTCTAGATCAAACATGAACTGAGTATAGTTTATTGCATTTAGAAATGTTGTGTTGCTATTTGTTATTTGAAGGGACTGCTTCCGCAGCTCTGCCTGAGCAGATAAATGTAAAAGTCTAGAGAAAACATCTCTGCCATCAACAAAGTTAAAGTAAGGACATGTAAATAGTATAACTAGTACTGATAAAGAAAAAGAATGAAGAATTTGTCCTGTATATGTCACAAACTTAATAGTAACAGGCAACAACAACATTAATTCAGTGACTAATGCAATGACATTTCTATTTTTTCCATTTGTCCTCTTGCCACCGAATGCACAATGTAGATGTGGAGCTGCTATGCATACTAAGCTTTTTCATTCTCAAAATGTCACGGTTCCATATGAACTTTCTACTTTCCTGTCTGGTAAGTAGTCTGCTCAATTTATGTGCTATGTGTCTTACGGTTCCAAGAAACTAAATCTGAACAGAAGAGGCAGATTCAATTTGTCTCTTTCAGGCATGTATTCTGTTTATACAATTGTATCCTCGGTACAAAAGATTGTAGTTTTGTTGTTGTTGGGGTTTTTTTTCTTAATATGGAATGTCTTATTTTTCTTACAGTGGTGCTCTGACGTTACAAGAGCAACCAAACATTCAGCGTGCAAGGGGTGTCCACTACCTTGTGAGCATGGGATCCACTCCCATAAAAACTTTATAATCCTCATGAAAATCTTGTTGAGCCTTATTTCCCTCTAATGAAAAGTGCAGTGCTAGTATCAGGACTGGCACTAATACACAGTAAAACAAGAAGTGCTCACCAAAATGTGTACTTGAGCAGGAAATGCATTGCCCCTGTGCAGTAGTGTGCAGTGACAATTCTCACAAACTAAACATCATTCCGACTGCCACTGGGCATACGCATTTTCTGGCCATGGTTTTAAAGTGTTATTTAAGTAAAATAAGCAATAGTTGCACAGCAATTAATGGCCGTAAAACTGTTCACAAGTTATCTGGGGCTTATAGAGGAACTCAAATAGTAATACTTTTCGATTTCAAAATGATGATTTTCTGTAAGTTTTGAAAGCGGAGATACTTTGTCCTCACTACCTAGTTTTGTGATGTTGATGGGCATATTTATAAAGGTATTAGGAGGTATTATTCGTAATAGCAGAGCCTGAACTACAGAACTATGCCTGATATTCCTATGTTCATGCACAATCCCAACTGTATCTAGATATACGTTCTGCTTAGAGGAGTGTCCTGCAATCACTTTAATGAGCTGTCTATACTAGAAATCATGTCTATGTTGCAAAATACAAGAGAATCAGGGAGAGAACTCAAACACTGAATATCCTTTAGTCCACATTGTAGAATGACTGTTTTACTTTTTGGTTCTTTTTTTTTTTTTTTTTTTTTTTAGTGCTTGAGCTAGCTCTCAGTAAGAGGACAAAAAGCCTGGGCACTGTCTAGAAGACAGATCATTCCAGGGAATCTCTAATTAGCTATGCAGACAAAGACACAGCAGATGTCCAATATGGTCCTACAGTGCTATCTGAGAAGGTTTTACAGCCTCAAGAACTTCCATATGCTCAAATGCCAGCCCACACTATACGCAACCCATACGCTCAGTTTCATGTCATAAAATCCACTCTAGTTGCCTTTGACACATTTCTTTTAATTTTCAATACTTTGAACAAAAAACATATCTAAGATGATAATTACACATTATACCATGTGTTGTGCTCTAGGTTGAGCTAAATCTCAATCCTGTGGATCTGAGACACTATACACCAGTTGGTCTGGGGGCCAGGGATCTCTTACTGGGACACATATATTTACTTGTATAGTAAACATGGGTTGTGACCCTGGTGGCAGCTGAAAAGCACCCTCTAGAGCCCACAGGATCTGGCATGTCTGAGGCAGCCTCCTATTTGATGTAAAGAAATTATACTCACTGGTATGCTTAGTCACCTGGCCAGTATTAGCAGTTTAATATAATTTAGTGTTCACTTGGTGTGCTTTTTGCATCTGACCAAGTGCTTCTGCAGAACAGGAGATCAAAACAAGGTGGACAGTTTGGAGGGCCTCCTTTAACACCTGAGCTGACATAGTTTGTGGTGTATTATAAACTTCAGACACAGAGCCTAGCTCTTAAACACAGGCTAATTTATTCAAATTTGTTTTTTCATTATACTAACCAGGACAGTAGTAATCTCTGTAGACAGAAATAATGGACAGGTACACTGGCATTAACGCAAATTTCTCCACCAAAAATACTTGAATCAAAAATTCTCTCCAGTTTCTATACCCTTACAAATCTCTTCCAGGTCATATAAGCCGTCACAAGAAAGGTTTGTTCTCAGCCCAGTCTAATTAACTAACGAAGTCATAACCAAGAAGTATTGGCTTCTTTCCTTGGCCATGCTAAACTGCAAATACAGAGATCTAGAGAGACTGGAGAACCCAAGGACTCATTGAGTATCCCAGCTTTACTATTGTTTCCTGCTTTCCATCAGGTTATTTTTTCTAGTGCTTTTCTTTAAGTAATTTCAAGCTTCACCTATATTCACAACTTCTCTTAGTTGTTTGAAATGTAATAGATACAATGTTTACTCCATCCCTTTTCTCATGACTTAAATATTTAAAAAAATAAGCTCAAGTAACACTTTTTTTACTATCTCCTGAATAGCTTAACATCAATTGAATAGCATGACTATAATACTTGTCCAACAAAAATAAATTTTGATCAACAAAGATTTTAGAAATCTATACAGTAACAATAGTCTTTAAATACAGCACTGAAAGTGAGCACAGTTATGATCTACACAGACCTGTAAATGCAACTATTAGACTTTTATGAAACTGTAGTTGACATAAAGCCTTTAGCATTCTACAGAAAATATAAAAGCATTTATCACTTTTTTTTTCCTTTTCTTTTCTTTTAGCCAGAACTAGCAGCAAGGTTGTTTTAATGCCTTGGGCAAAATAGACAGTATGTCCCTTAGTGGCAGGTTATGCAACAGCCCTGGAACAGCCTTCAATCTGTACTATGAGCCATTTAAGTACACAAAACAATGCCTCCAGGTGTGACAGAAAAGGAAGCACTTACCTTCTAGCTTTAAAAAATGGTGGGAACACGCAACAGAAGAAACACAAATAATATTCATTATATCAAAAGCAATTAGTATTTTTGTTTCGTTCTTCTCAGGCCTCAGTCATTGTCAGTTACAACTTTTCTACATATGACATTCAAGGAATGCAGCCTGAATAAGTTAAAGATTTGAATCTAAGCTTCATTGGTTAAACCACGTTGAATCCATGCATTTGATTTAATCAAATTTACTGAAAAGAATTAACTTAATTCCTCAAATTAAGTGTACTTCACACACTATTTACTTTAAATTTGGTATGTTACTGTATTTTCCTCAAAGACAGAACAGAGTCACCTTTGCTGCATCAAAAAAAATGCATTTATAACATCCTGAGCTGATCTTTCGAACAAGTAGTGTTTTAATTCAGCAAGGAAAGGATCAGCATAACAATAATTCTGTAGTGTTTCTGCTTCTGTTGTGACTAACACTTTAACCTGTGCAGAGTAAAGAATATCTGTTTTTAAGACTTTGTAACATTTTTTCCAGTATATCTTTAATTTTCATTTCTGTTACAGTAAATCTGTCAACTTACCATATGTCAACCAGCTTACCATAAAACCTTGTTTTTCTGAATGTATCCTTCATGTACCATTTCTAGCTGTCTTTTTCAGGGTGTTCATTCTAAGGCATCATGAAAATTATTTTACTGAGGACCTGATGGATGGATCCCAACTATTCACTCTGGTCTCTCAGATGACTGGAGACCCACTTGCATTTGAAAATTTACTGAAAGTTCAGAAACCAGCTTCTGGGGTTCACCAGTCCAAGCAATCAAACCTGTATTCTCTAAGATACTCATGCCCCCAGAGATCCTGCACAGAGGAACAGCACATAACTGAGCAGTAAATTTGCACAGGACTATTGGACTCACGAAAACACAGAAGCTAAGCCCTAAAAAAAGGCTATGACAATTGCATGCCACAATCCTAGCCCAGTCTTTTTAAAATAAATGTTTGGAGTAGTGCAGAAAGACCCTGAAGTTTTGATGCAGCTCAACAAAAGCTGAATGCCACACATAGCTGCTCATCCATTCCAAGGCTCAGACCATGAGTCAGTGGAAATTGCCTGTATCCTCTATTTCTGCTTTGCTATGATTGGATTTTTATGGATATGCTTATTTATTGTTTCAAATGTGTATGTCTATGCAAACAAAACTTTCAGTAAGTATGGGCAAAATCTTCTGAAAAACATTAGATCTGTTACACCAGATGCTGGGCTTTGCTTTTGAAAGACTGTTGAAAGATTCCGTTTCTAAGAATTTTGGAAGTCTTGTGCTAACATGTGCTGTCTTACCAGTCACACTTACATAGTGTACTGTAAATCTTAGTTATTTGAATGGGTTTGAATATGCTGACTAGAGAAAAAGTTTGTGATGTAAAAAGACACTGCACAATAGAAATGTGAGAGATAATGACTATACTAGAGGCCAGAGAAGATTTTGTATTCTAGGTTTAAAATAATCAGATTAAAGTTCTTCATTTCAGCTGCACTTCTGCTCTAACATTGCAGCCGTGAAACACAGCTGAGCTCAGATGTGGGGAAATCAGACATAGTGAAACTGTATAGGGTGAGATCCCTCAATTATTTCAACGTGCTTGAATATATTTTAACTTTCACTAGTCATTGGCTGAATTCACAGATTTGCTATAGTAACAAGCAATTCCATGCACACGGAGCCTGCTATACGTGCATTGCTCGGTGTCTACTTATAGCCCCTTGTCCAGGAATTCCACAGAGAAAGGGAGACACACAGGCTTTCCACTCCTTATTATTAGAATGTCTTCAGAGCATTTCACCTTATTCTTAAATTTCAGTAACAGTATTTATTATTGGTGTTGGGTTTTTTTAAATGTAATCACTTAATTTTAAAGGTGAGTCTTGTCTTCAACGGTTTGAGAATGATCTTTTAATATGTACATAGCATAATTAAAATAAATGAAATGAACATGAAAAGACATTGTCAAAAAACGTAAACACCATTAAAAATACATTCTTGGTTAGAGAAATTGCTGTATTGTTAAATCACTCCTTGAAAGTGCTGCTTCTGTGACACTTTCTGGGAAGAATTGATAGGATGTTGGAAGCTATGCAGTTGTCCTGTATATCAACAGTGATATATTTCTTATAGCATCTATATAAGCCTGAGGGAAGAAAAGGTATTCCGTGTTTCCTCCACTGATGTTTCCAGCAGTGTTGTTGTCCTTGTAGCATTGGTTACAACAGTGTATTTATCAGTACTCACAGGAAGAGGATTGTTTTGAGATTTTGGCAAGGGTATTTTAAATAAGTTCCTATATAAATATAATACTAAACAACTAACTGTAGCTTACAAAGGAGACGGTAAAAAACTGAATGAAGCAAGAAAGCTTCTCAAACTCTCTAGTAAAATAAATGCAGTGACTACACAGTAAAACCTTAAACTTGTTCAGCTTGATTCTGCTTTCTTCAACGGTGATGTTAGGTTGTATGCAATGCTACCAAGCTCAGTCTCTTACTCTGGAAATACTGCAAGTGCTGTGGAATATAAAGGCAAAGAGAGCACAGAACTTTAAATTTAAAACCAGCCAAATTTTCTGCCACATTATAGTCTAAAGATATACTACCAATTAGATTATTTCAGAGAGTATTTTAAGAAACAATGATTTGTTGATTTGTTCCTATTCCTCCTAACTGATGTATGCTGCATTTTGTTCTGGAATTTTTAATTTATTTTTTTTCCCTCACATTGCATTTCTTTAGAAAACAGAAAATATACAATAATAAAAACTTTGTGGAAAAGGAATGGGATCATGATACAGGACAACACTGTATGAAAAATAAGTATAAGCTGTTAGACAACCCAGTGGCGTGAGAAATGTTTTATGGGCTTTCATGTAGCACAGCACTAAGTCTCTTAAGTTGTCTTCATCGCTTAAAATAGCTTGTCAGAAAACAGAAAACTCAGATAGCCATTGGTTACAGTAGATGAGTCCTTTAGTTCATTCTAGCTTTGAGCATGAGAGGTGAATACGATCAGTGATTTTGTAGGCAGCTGTTTCTTTCCCTGTGCCTTCAAGCTCTACCCAGCTGGCTGAGATGTGAACAGAAACCCTAAGGGTTGCAATTTTTGAAATGGGTCCAAAGCAGCTTGGCTCACACTGTGTCTCATGTAAGTTTTATGTTTGATCATGATGACACAGGTTAAAAATAGCTGTAATGTTTGTACTGTTCATGAAATAGCAAATACTCTGGATTTCTCACTGTCAAAACCAGACAAACCAAATATCTTTAGTCTGATGGCTGTGTTCCTGCTGGCATTCCTCTGTGAATTGGTACTGCTGTGGAAGAAACTGGTAGGAGAAACAGGAGAATACAGGAGAAACCTTGCATCTTGCTAGACTATTCAACAAAAGAGGGATGTATTGACAAGTTGATTCACAGTAGTCTTCAGAAGGTGGTCACCTCATGGATTAGGGTGAATTTTAAATGCATAAAATTGGAAGTAACTTTTGAAACAATTGTGGAAAGATTTTTGGGGCTGTATTTGTCTTTACTTTCTCTCTCCTGCTCTCTTTTCTTTTCTTTAATTTATTCTTTCTATCTTTCTTTCTTTCTCTTTTGCTTTCTGTTCATATCAGAATTAATTCCAGCTTAGTATTCATCCCACTTTATAAGTACATCATAAGGGGAAAAAATTGTCTCTGGAAAATTCAGAAAAAAAATGCAATTGGCAAGAAAGAAATGGCAATGAATAAATAAATGAATAAATCTTCCAGCTGGCAAAACTGTGAAAAGTTCGATCTAAGTTACTTGATTTTCATGTTCTGCCTTTACCCATTCCAAACCAATTCTGAATTGTGCATAAAGAATTATTCATCAGAAATGAGAGTATGCACAGGATAATTTATATTTCTTTTCCCTTTCACTATTCTATTGTACTTCTCCTGTACTTTTTTCTAGCAATCAACTTTTGGTTAATATCCCTAGTATTTTCACACAGCAAAATGAGGTGAAGACCACTACATGTCTCCCAGCCTGTTGAATGATGGGATTGCGTATGTATCCAGGGCTGGGATTCACTGCCGTGGGGGAATGTGCTGCAAACAGGCTGGAGAACAGCTGCCCCCTCAGCAGGCTCCCCACCAGCTGGAAAGACAGAATCAAACCATGAATCATCCCCAGCTTCATTTCTACACTTAATTCCCGAGTGCTATTTAACCACTATGATATATTTGGTAGTTCCAGATTTTCTTATTCACACAAACACCTGTAAATTTATAACCAGTTTAGGTGCCCTAAGTGCTCTCTCTAATTCATTGCTTGATTTCAGGCAGCTCACTAAACCTTATGGGGTTTTGGTTTATGCATCTTTTAAACAGAGGTAGGCAGTAGTAATTTCAAAACTAAAATAGCGTTTATAAAATGCTTTGACTTCTTCAGAATAACAAAGTTGTTGAAAAGAATGAGTGCTATCATGTTATTTTGCCTCTGCTGGCCTCCTGTAATATTAGTAAACTAAATACATGCTTTCCTTTTACTCAAAGATGCTAGATATGCAGTTTAGGAAGACTGGGAGTAATATCCATGGAGTTTACTTGGTGTGGTTGTAAAGTGGTAAAAAGTTGCTTCACTCTATCATTTGGTGAGAGAACACTAAGAAAATAATCTGAGAGGTGCTAAGCAACCACATGTGTGTATGAGCAGATAATAAAAGCCTGGCAGAAATTTTGTAGAATCTAATACTTGTACGAGTTTAGCTGGAATGATTCCATTTCCTTGGCTTTGTTCTTCAGCTGTAACAAAACTGAGGGAGTTCTAATCTTCACTCACAAAATGATAACAGCAATTTAAGGGAATATTAAGGTTTTGGTATAGCTCTATGATATTTCTTTGTACTTTTCTTCACAAATTAACGGGAACAGTGTGGCTCAGTCCGATGTATTTTACACTGTAATCCATTAAAAAAAATCAACAAGCAAGGTGCCAATATTTTCTTTCTATGAAGTATTTTTATTTTACTAATTAATAGCTCTGACATATTTATAGGAAGCTAGCCATAAAAGGTAATAGCTACAATAAGATTAGAAAGATTTTGGATGCCAAAGTAATACCAGTTGATAAGACACACAATTAAAAATAAACCAGGGCAGGTTTTTAATTGGGAAGTTCAAATCTTAACCGAGTTTATTGATTTCTCAGGCAGCTGTTTTCCTTTCTTCATTTCTTTTTCTCCTCTTTCTGCAGAAACACAGGGCCAAAGTTGAAAGGAGGAAGAGTTATGTTTTATCTGACAGTTCTGTATCTACCTGAAACTGTCCTTCCCTCCATATGAGACGTGGTGTTGCTGTCCTTACAAGACAGGGCAAAGGCTGGTCTTCTGTGGGTTATATAAAGAGCAGCTCTAAAGGTGACTAGTCCTTCCAAAAGAACAGACAGAAATCCTATAGGCTGTGGAATACCCTCATTTAGTTGCTTGTTAGACTATGCTCGAAGAATGGTTGAATCAGAAAGATTGATCTGATTCCTCAAATTCTTCCTTCTAGGTTTTGTTAACCTAAGTTATTTTACTAAAGGGTCATTGTGGGTACAAAAAAGATTTCTCATTAATTGCCACCTCTGAACATGGCTGTTCCTGACTTTTACAGTGCATATTTATTGTGTGTACTAATTCAGGATTTTTTTAAATTAAAAATAAATAAATAATAAAAAAAATATTAAAAGTATTTGGCAAATTCCCTGAGGCTTCACCAGTCAGGAGGTACTCAGGTTTGTCTTTGATGCTTCTGACCAAAGGAGTCTCTGAGGAAAAGAGATTGGCAAAACATCAGCAGACTTAGGTTGAAACTAGACAAAAGAGACAACAAATGCCATTGCAAAGCTGGCTCAATTCCCATGACAACATTTGGAAGCCGTCAAGAAGCCTTAATTGTTATCAGAGAAGAAGAAAGAAATATTGAGGCTAATGAAGAGAAATCCAGGCTGGGAGGATTTTAGAATAAAGAAATTATAGTAGCAAAAAAAGGTGCTCTTTAACTGGTGAGAAGAAAGGGAGGTTGAGGAAGAAGTCAGAAACATGAAGAAGGAAGGAAGAATAAGATACTTAAAGAGTATTTTTTAAAATGTTGCAGGGAAATGGTCACATCTGGAGAATCATTCTTCTTCATGAGACTTTTACAGAAAAATACATTTTTTCCGGCAGAAACATTCAACATCCCAGGCAACAACTTATCCCTTGCCCCAGAAAAAAACACACCCTTGACACAATTTTCATGAAAATAATGAGATTTTTGAACATTTGGCATACGGTAAATGATCCAGTTCCAGTATCCAGACCTTTAAACTTTCTACATGGTTCAAATAAAATTTCAAGCAGCAAGGAAAGAGTAAAAATGACTGCAATGTGATACCTGAGAAGGATGCCATTCCATGAAATCTAGCTACTACTATATATCTTCATAGAAAATATATTTTACAAGTTGATATTGAGGTAATATGTATTTATATGTCAAAGTGCAATAATGTGTCCAATAAGAATAAAACTTTATGTTCTTAAATTTTCTAGCATTTAGTGGGTATTTCTAGAATAACCGGCATCACCTTATTAGCTGACTGGATAGTTTTTTACTTAGGTAAATTTTGACTGTAGAGCAACGTAAGAGGGTAAATTCAGAGCTTGCTGTTACTTCAGAGGATAATATAAATGAAAGCATGTGAAAAGATATCCAAAGGAATAAATTATTGGGAATACCAATATGATTTTCAAAATGTTTATATATATGTATATGTGTGTAGATATGCACGGAGTTGTATGTTGTACCATACAGACATTTTCACCAATCTGTGAAAAAGTTTCTTGGGAACAAAAACTACATCAGTTAACATTACTATTTATTAAGACTGCATTTGCAGTAAAGCCAAGATTAAGATTAAAACAAAGGTAGCATTAAAATTACGTACTTTATCAATTTAAACATACCCTATGTGGAAAAGCAATGGGGTGATCTTGCAATAGTTGTGCAGACTCCTGCAGTATATTGTAATTCTCATAAGAAATAATAATATAAAAAAATCCCCAAGGCTGATATAATGTATTTGCAATAATTTATATTTGTAAACTATGATGCCTTCTAGAACAAATCCAATTTTTTAAGATCAAGGTGTAGTGTAAATCATAATGAAAAACTGTTTATTGGTAAAATATAGTACCTTAAGAAGCCATTGTCATAATCCTTTTGTATCTAGTCATGCTGGAACAACTTGTGGGGAGCCCCTGACAAGTAAGAGTAACAAACTAAATGCAACTTCTACATTAAATCTGGAGGTTTAATTTTTTTTTTTATTATTTCCATGTCACTTTACACTACACAGTGTTGTCTTGTGCTACCTCTGAGTGAGCTTGTACCTCTGCATGACCCAGCAGAAGAACATCCTGAAGTAATAAGTCTGGATTTCAGAAACAAAAATAATAAAACAAAGCTTGGTATAGTGCTGCTATAAGTGCACTCTCCAAGTTCAGGTCTATCTGTCTGAGAGATCACTAAAGTATATTTGCACAACAGTAATCTGAGAGGCTATCCGAACTCAAGAAAGTTAAGTATTAGGAGTTTAATTGTGGTTTGTTCAAGCATAATGGTGCTGGAAAGGCATAATAAGTTTATTCCATTCTAATGCAGTCGTAAATTTATTGTCTGTAATCAGTAAAAGTGCATGACTGTTAGGTGTTGTCAGCAGTTCTTATGGACCCAGAGAGTGTCTGAATAAGGTGCAGCACATCTCTGTGTAATAGATTAGCTAGCCCTGTTTAAAATGCCAGTGTATTTTTTTCTCCCACAGCCTTCTGTACAGACCCCCTGTTTACAGCACCTCTTTTCCAGCCCTAGGCTGGTGGTTGCTGTTGTTGTTCTCATCGTAGAAACTGTAAGTAGACTCTAAGAGTGTAAGCTGGAGGGTTTTGGGTTTTTTTTTTTGGTTGGGTTTTTTTTTTTTTTTTTCCCCTAAAGATTTAAAATTAAATGAAAACTTGCAGAAATCCACAAACGCTTAGACATGTTCCTTGCTGCACTTCCTCTGTATCTTTTCGCTATTAAAATGACCAAGGTTTAGGACTGAATGAATCTCATAACTGAGACTGGCGAATCTTGTGCTGAATGACATCCCACTGCTGTCCAAAAATTCTTCACTGGAAGTGCGGTGTTCAAAGGGTCAGTTCTGCTGACTGTATATGACTGGTTTATGCCACCTGGGCAGAGGTTTCGTCATTTAAACCATGAATCCTGAATATCTTAAGTAGATGTCTAACTACAGTTCCATAAATTAAACAGTAGTCATTGCTATGACTTTTCAAGGTGAATGTAAACCACCAGATTAATCTCTGCCACAGCTTTGATCTTGTGCTCTGTTTCTGTGGAGTGCCTGCATTCAGAGCGCAGGCTATAGCCATCTATCTGCAATCCTAGATTTACTGTACTTTCAAGCCCCTCATGCATGCTGAAAGGTCTAACTTGCCTAGTTTTCAAGCCTGCACTTCTCAGGACTGCAGTCCCTGGGCTCCACATTGAGAATCTGCCCTGCTCACCACAGCACATCACTGAAGTTCAGCATCTGAATTTCTGCACTCACAGGGACAAATGTCAAGGTTATTTTGTGGCCAGACTTCCCTCATTCAATTTATTCAAGTCAATAGTATTTCAGAGAAGGCATAAAAGGAGAACAATTCCTGGAAGTTTCTGTATCACAAGCCCTGGCTTTTGTGGGAGATTTTGACCTGCCTTGTTCATTGCTGGAATGACAACACAGTGGGATGCAAGCAGTCAAGCAGATTTCTGAAGGTGACAGAAGTACAGGGTGGATCAACCCTGTGTGAAGCACAGCTGGTTCTGCTGTTCACAGGCAAGGAATAACTGGTTGGGGAGATGGTAATCAATAGCAGTCTTGGCTGTAGTGACCTTGAAGCAGTGAAGATCAGACTATGAAGAGGAGTGATGAGAGGAGCAAAATTACTGACCCTGGACTTCAGGCACGTATCTTTAAGTGTATTCAGGAAACTTTTTGAAGGGATCCTGTGGGAGAACACTGTCCCAATGCAAAAAAAAAAAAAAAAAAAAGAGGACGTGGAAGTGGGATAGGCTACAAAGGAAGAATTTAGAAACATTACCTAGGTATGTAGAGATTGTGTTAGGAAAGCTAAAACTCACTGAAATATGATGCTTACGAGGAACATAAAAAGCAACAAAAATTTTTCTAAGGTTGCATTAGTAGTAAAACTCTAAAAAGAAAAATGTGGGAATATTGCTGAATGGGGCAGTTGACTTAGAGACAGCAGATGCAAATTTGACTGAGTTACTCAGTGCCACTTTTGCCTTGCTTTTCATCAATGGGATCTCCCAGGCCTCTATGATTAATGAAAAGCTTGAAGGAGGGGAAGTACTGTTAGTAGTGGATGAGGATCAAGACTGGTATTACCTGAAAAAAACCTCTATATATACATGTGCACAGGTCAGGCTGCATCCAAGGGTGCTGAGAGAACTGACCAATGTCCCTGCAAGGCTGCTTTCTGTCACCTTTCAAAGCTAATGGAGACTGGGGGAGATCCCCAATGACTGAAGAAAAGCACTCGTCTTTAAAAAGGATCAAAAAAGAAAAGCTGATGGACTACAGGCCATTCAACATCACTTTGTCCCTAGGAAAATCATAAAAAAATCCTCTTGGAGCACATCTCTAGGCACATGAAGAAGGTGACTGGGTTACTGAGGGTAAAATCATGCCTGACCCACCTGGTTGTCTCTGTAATAGAATGACTGGATTTACAGATGAGGGGAAAGTGAGGGATGTTATATAAATTTCAGTAAGGTTTTGAACATTGTCTTCTACCGTGTTCTTGTATACAAGTTAGGACACTAAAGGCTGGGTGAGCAAAAAACCAGCAAGTAAAAATCTAGTAGAATGATCAGGCTCAGAAGGTAGAGGTTAATGGGTCATACTGATATTGGAGGCTGGTAACAAGTACAGTGCCAGAGAGGCCTAACCTGGGAACTGTTGTGTTTGATGTTTTTATCAGTGGTCTGGAAAAGGCAGTGGAGTGTAGTCTTATCAGCTTTGGAGATGACACCAAGTTGAGGAGACCAGTCAATATGCTTGCCAGCAGGGCTGCCATACAGAAGGACAGGCTGAAGGAATGGTCTGACAGGAACCTTATGAATTTCAACAGGGCCAAATACAAAGACCCGCACATGGAAAGGAAGAACCCCCTGCAGTGATAGAGGCTGAGAACAGACTAGCTGGATAGCAGCTCTGTGAATAAAGGCCCTAGGGTCTTGTCAGAGAGCTAGCTTAAAATGAACCAACATGTCCTGGCAGAAAAGAAATCCAACAGCCTCTTGGGTATATTAACAGGAGCAGAGATAGCTGGTCAGGGTGGGGGGTTATACTTCTCCATTCACCACTCATTTGACTGCATCTGGAGCACTGTGTCCAGTTTTGCACCCCCAATACAACACAGACATTGACAGACTACAAGTTCATCAAAGGGCCACCAAGACATGTGGGTGCTGGAGCACCTGCACTGTGAGAAGCAAATGAAGCCTCACTTGTTTAGCCTGGCAGAGAGCTTCAAGGAGACTGAACAGCTTTAGTTTTTGCAGGTGGTGTACTTTATCTTACCCTTTTAGTTGGAGCTGTTAGCAATATGAAGTCCATAAACATACAAAAAAGGCTTGAAACATTAAAATACTACACTGGCCAAATACAACACAGCGTCATAGCTTCTGTCTTTATTCATTGACATTATCATTATGCACACAAACTCCTGCAAAGATAACCTGATAAAATGGGTGACCTGATTAAGCACTTCCTGACTGAACACAGGGTTCCATATTAGCAAGCCTTCCGTTGTGCTTCTGCATGCTGGGGGAACAATCTAAAAAAAACCCCAAAGATAAAAAAGCTGGGAAAACTTGCTGTAAAGCTACGGAATATAAACTGTGTGCTTCCACATAAATCAAGAAGAGCAGAAATGCAATTCTTCATGCAAGGAAGAAGTTAGGTTCACTTGCATGTTGCAAAATATTTTTCAGTAATGTCTCCTTAGAGACCTTAATTATGCAGCAGTTAATACTAAATACAAAATTTACTTAGGAAAGAGCGAGCAACTACTAACACCATTGAAAACAGGTAGAGAGATGGTATCAGTTTAGATTGTGAGTGCACTAAGGCATTGAAGCTGAATCCCAGGAGTAATGCCATTCCATAAACATCAAGGCAGCTCATATCAATATTGTACAAAAAGAAAAAATAACTTGAGTGTAGCACAGAGATAAAATGACATGATTTGTAAGGACTGTGTCATAACTTACAGGTTAATAGGATGTCAGAGAGCCTAGACACCAGACTATTAGCACTTCCCAGTGAGGCTTATATGTTCTGAACTACTTGACAGACAAATCCTATGTGGGTGTCCATCTAGGAGGGTCAGGCCCATAGGAAGCTGGGCTATTAGCTATATACACAGAATCAGCATCTGAATGTTAGAAATAACCCAAATGCAGTTCTTCATGTTGCACATGTTATAAGAGACTTTAAATTGTTACTGCTACTGGCTCAGTTTGTGTGAAGGACTAAAAAAATTTGGCCTAGAAATACAAATTTACAACATTAAATACAGGATCTGCACACTCTGCCCCTGGTAAGTACATCTGTTATATCCAATATGCAGAACAATTGTGTGGCATGAATTTCAACAGGGCCACTTTTTTTTGAAGTACTTACTTCAAAAGGCTTAAAGAAATTTCATCATCCAGCTTTTGTATAGTTATATATAGAGAGAGTTTGTTCAAGTTGCTGGAATGTCTAGTATTGCTGAGTTATTGACAACACATTGTCTACTTGGCAGGAGGGCATGGAGAGCAGAAACAGCACTGAAGAAGGACAAAACTGGGAAAGCAGCTACCTAGGTGTAAAAGCATTTAAGTAGAATCAAAGAAATCTGTAATAGATGTTTCAGTTGGACTGTCCTTGAAAATGTCAAAATGATCATAAACAAGTCCATGAATTCCATGCTCTACAGGGATCACAGATTAAAGCATAAGCACTTAGGACCTCACTCTGTTTCTGTCCTCGTGCCATGGCATATTGCATAGCAGCAGAGTACACACATTCCTTGTTTTAGTGAATTTTGATGCTCTAACTTGCTTTGATGCATGGAATTATGTTCCTTCATTTATTCATTAGATAACTTTGGTACTTAACATCAGTCCTCGAAACTGCATCTGTTAGAGGCCTAGAGTAGATGATGTAAACAGTGCAGTGACTGTGTTTCCATGAAGAGACAGACATTTCATTGCCCCAGTCTCACTGCACTCCAAAAATATGAAAATTTATTGCAAATGCAACACCCATTCCTCCCCAAAATAGACCATGACCCTTTCTTTTCTTGGAAAGGGATCACAGGTTCATAGGCAAGGAGGTACTTGCAGAACTTTCCAATTGATGTTCCATGAAAGCTAACAAGAGGACAGAAGTATGTGGTGCACCACAAGGAGCGTTTACCTCTACCTATAGAAAGAACCGTTACTGGTCCTTTTTTCCTACTATATTTAAGTCATGGGTGTGGATTATTTGCTTTAAAACATCCTGTGAAAAGTCAAACTGTAGTCGGGGGATGTAGTTGCTGGGGACCGAGATCGGGCTACCGGCTGGGCGGTGTGGCTGCGCTGTCCGAGGCGCTGAGTTAAGGCTCCGGTTTCTCTGGGGGTGCAGGATCGAGCCCCACTGCTGCCAGGAATGTTTTCCAGGACCTGAGCAATGCCGGGACAAGTACAGATTGGGAGAGGAGTGGCTGGAGGGGAGCCCTGCAGAAAGGGACCTGGGGGTGCTGGTTGACAGCCGGCTCAAACTGCACGCTGGTGGGCATGAGACAGGGTGACTCAGCCGGTCAGAAGGGGTGACTATCCCTCTGGATTCAGCGCTGGGGAAAAGGAGGCTGAGGGCTGACCTCGTTGCTCTCTGCAGCTTCCTGGGGAGGGGAAGTGGAGAGGCCCTGGTATTCAGCCATAGGGTGTGTGGGGTGGTTCTCAAAGCTGCATCAGTCAGGGGAGGTTCAGGCTGGACATCAGGAAGCATTTCCTTACCAAGAGGGTTGTCAAACACCAGGATGGGCTTCTAGAGAGGTTGCCGATGCCTCGTGCCTGTCAGCGTTTAAGGGGCATTTGGACAATGCCCTTAACACCATGCTTTAGTTTTTGGTCAGCCCTGAAGCGGTCAGGCAGTTGAGCTAGACAATCATTGTATGACCCTTCCAACTGAAACAGTCTAGTCTAGTCTAATCTTGTTTTTGTTTGTCTTCACAATCGGCTGGATTAGGCTTTTGACCAGAGTTCATTTTTCATGATGCACTATGGTTCCATGACCCCAGTGAATCATTGGAGAGTCAGCTTATTTTGGTAACTGAGACCGCAGGGGAAAATGGAGATACAAAGCAACTCAAATGTGCCTCCCATAAATCATTACATTAGAAAGAGATTATTTTTTTCAGCTAAGACTGAAGATATTTAGGTCTTCCACTGAAATAAAAATTATTGCCCCCCAAAACCTCGCCTCTTGCCCTGCAAAGTGAGTTTTGCCTTTATGTGCTTTAACAAACTGATTAGTGACCTCTGAGATGTGCATGCACTTAACACAATAAACAGAACTATAGTTTTAAGCAGCACGTGGGTAAAGAAAATTTTGATTCACCCTACTTTCCTTTTTCAAGAAAATTTTGTTTTCTATCTTTTTCTGATTCATTTGTACTGTGTTTGGCTTCCTTGTTAAAGAGGCAGTGTGAGTAAATTAACACTAAGTGCTCACTCACCATTTAAAAAGGTTACCATGACCTGCTTTATTTTGGGTGTTCTACTCGACTGTGCACAGTAATAGCTGCTTCACTGTACTTCACACAGATTTTCAGGAAATACTGTCCTTTAAATCAGCAGTACCCATGCTGCAGTATGCTGAGGTTTGGTATGCATGTTGGTTATATTTATTATGCCATGAACATGCATGAACAGGCTGTCCCACTCCTTTGGCATGGGTAGCCTATAGTGCATTGGAAGCAATGACACAATATTCACATCTTGAATCTCACGCCCACACAGATCACCAATGTTAACTCTTAGGCACTTACGAATTTACTGCATGTTAAAGGTAGGACAAGTGGGGGAAATTCTTTGCTGATATACAATTAACTGCTAAAATCAAAAGCTATGCAGGGTTCACAGATGAAAGCAGCAATAATACGCCAGCAACAGTTTTATGTATTTCCATCAATAAAGGGTGAAAGCCATTGTTTTATGAATATTAGCTTTTAACATTATGAATAGTTCACAGCATGTCCATCTGGGCCTAATATTCTCAATGTTTAAATATCACTCAACGGCTATGAAACTGTCTGAAAATGTTCTTCTCCTGCTGATTCTACAAATGTATTTATTTCTTGGTTCTTTTATTTATAAATTTAAATATCAGTACTACATCTCTACATTATAGCTTATTATACCTGGAAATATTTGCTTGGAAAGTATGTTCTTTTTGAATGTTATTCATCAGATTCTTTAAGATTCATAAAACTAACGATTTGTTGTTTGAGTCTGAAATTTTCAAAACGGTATTCATCTAGATCCCAGATATGTACCAACTCAGGATATGTGATAGCCATCTCTTAACTAAACTGAAATGAAGTTATGTTTCTAATTAAAATTTCTGAACATCATAGAATCATAAAATCAGAAAAGGAAATTGTGATCACCTAACCTGAGTTTCTACACAACTTTCCAGTACTGTTTTTCATGTAAATGAGAATATAATTAATAGGAAAAAAAGTAGTCTGGATTTTTGTATTTTTAGTGATGAAGTGCCAAGTAATCTTTTGTAAACTTTTCCAGTAGTTAATTTCTCAGCTTTAAAATATACAGAAATTTTGTGGTGTCTCTTTCCAGAAACTGGATTCTGTTATAATTTGTTTTACTACATTGAAAAACCATCTCTTATCACATAGCTGTTTCCTACGGCAGTACTGGAAGAGAAATCTACAGACACTAACTTAGCCTACAGACACAAATACTCTCTAGATTTCTGCTGGTTTCAGCAGTCTTTCTCAGAGTTAGTTTCAAAACAGTACTGGGACATTTGTCCAATAATCTTTTTCCATTTATGACTGCATGATTCTACAGTGATTAGCTTTGTGAATACTCCCACTCTCTTTTCCCCCAATACCATGATTAGTCTGAGGCTTTTCTTTGAATCATCTCCAACTTAACAGCCTGCTTCTTGAATTATGAATACCAGAACCGGACATATTATACTAACAAAAGCTGAAATAGTGCCAAATGCAAAAGCAGGATTAATCAAGTATTTTTATCAATATTTTCATTTATAAAGTGTCAGATTTTGGCAACAGTGGCTGTATTCTCTGCTCATATTTACCTAATTATCCAGTACGAACCCTGTGTCCTACTCAGAGAAAGGGCTTCCCAGGGCTTCATTTCTACAGACCATCATTCTGTGCTACAAAATGCCTTTTTATTCTTCTGTGTTAAAATGAATGCGGTTTGGTAATGCATTCTTTAAAAAGCACCATGGTGTCCTTTCTGTTTCATTATTTCTCATTCTTTGTTCATCTGCAGTTTTATTGGTCATTTATTTTATCCAAGTCTTTCAAGGTGTTAAATAATGTATGGCCAATTAAAAGCCAATCCTGTTGGACCTCAAGGAAAGCACAATCAGCTCTAATTACCTGTTTAAAATTATTGTTTGAATCCTGTGAGTTTTCAGCCCAGGTACTGTGTACCATGTGGTTAAATATCACTTCAGCTTTTAATCAATTTTGCCAATGTCATGCCAAGAAAATTAATTCCTAGAACCCAAGTAAACCACATCACTACTGTTGTGGACTAACCCCAGTAGGCAGCTTTTTTTTTTTTTTTTTTTTTTGCTTTTTTTTCCCCTTAGTCTATGGGCCACCTTTGGAAAGTGTCCATAAAACATCCATAAAATGTGCATCAAGTTCATTTAGTCCATGACTTCCGGCTTCATCAGTTATGGTGGTCACTCAGGACAGGGGAGGTGGTGTGTTCCATGGAGTTAGTGGGCACCAAAGCCACCTCAGGTCAGGTTACTGTTGCACTTGCACTGTTTCTTGTAAGTCTCACCCTTCATTGGTTTGAGTGGTTTCTGCTATAACATTTCCTACAACATGCAACTCAACTCATGGGTTACGACAGGTTTAAAGGTATATCCATTACAATCTCTATGCCTGGTTTCTTTGGATCAGGCCATAGGGTTTAACATGGCAACAAGCTCCTTCCCATTGACCATGCTCCAGCATGGACATAGTCATGGACCACATTCTCTTCAGGGGTGTACCTGCTCCGGTATGCCCTTGGACACAGCCACCATCTCTTAGACATGTACTTTTTGTGTTGTGACCTTAACAATGGGCCACAGTCTCTCTCTTCAAGGGTAAATCTGCTCTGGCTTTAACTTATCCACATCAACAGACTCTTTGAAGTATTCCAGCATGGCCTATGCACGGCCACAGATGCTTCAAGGTGTATTTGCTCTAGCATGGACTTAACCTTAGGCTACAATCCCTTCAGGAGGCTATCTGATGCAGTATGGACATATCCGTGACCCTAGATGCTTTGAGGTGTACCTGCTCCCATGTGTACTTAAGCACAGGTCACAATCCCTTTGATATGAGTTCACACTGGAGTTCCAGCCTGTCCAGTACAGCAGCACAGAAACAACAGCAAAGCCCTGGCCATCTGCCAGCCTAGGCACGTCACCATTGCTGTTACCAAATGTTCCCAGGCACAGCAGAGCAAGACGATAGGCAGTATAACAAAAATCAGGTTCAAAAAGCAGCCACTAATGACCACTAGACTTCAATAGACAGTAAGGCAAGCAAGCCCCATGGCAAGTACAGGAGCCTGCCAATCAGTAGCTAAACAGCTATAACAGCTACAGTTTCAGTCTAGCACATTCCAGTCAAATCTGCCATTATCCCAAACTCTCTGAGCCCCAAGTTGGGAGCCAAAAAGGGCTTTTGTGGTTTAACTACAGTAAGCAGCTAAACACTACACAGCTGCCTGTTCACTCTCCCTCAGTGGCATGGGGTAGAGAATCAGAAAAGTGAAAGTGAGAAAACACATGGGTTGAGATAAAGACAGTTTAATAGATAAAGAATAAGCGGCCCATGCAAGCAAAGCAAAATAAAGAATTTGTTCACTACGTCCCATTGGCAAGCAGATGTTTAGCCATCTCCAGGAAAGCAGGGCTTCATCATCTATAACAGCTGCTTGGGAAGACAAGCACACATGCTTTTATTGCTGATTACAATGCTATATGGTATGGCATAGCCCACTGGTCAGTTGGGGTCACCTGTCCCAGCTGTGTTCCTTCCTAATTTCTTGGGCACCCCCAGCCTACTTGTTGGCAGGGTGGTGTGAGAGGTAGAAAAGGCCTTGACTCTGTGTGAGCACTGCTCTGCAATACCTAAAACACCCTTATGTTATCAACATTGCTTTGGTAACAAATATGAAACATAGCACCATATAAGATGACATGAAGAAAATGAACATTGCTCCAGCCCAAACCAGTACATCTAGGAACTACAATGTTAATCAGAAGATATTCTAAAAGGTATATATATTAAGAGGATATGCTTTCCATAAACCATGCCAAATGACAAGGGGTAAAAGCGTGGGAAGTTTGGCAATGGGCTACAGCATCAAATGATGTACAGCTGGCAAAGGACATAAAGGGTTATAAAAAGAAAGGTTTTTATATGTAAACTAAGAGTAACAGTAAAACTGAAAAGAGGATGTTCAATAGTTATCAATAAGAAGGGCCAAAAACAGATGATGTGAAGAAGACACGGGAGTTTAATGTTCCTTTAGCTTCATTTTTGTTAAAAAGGCCAGCCATGATCAGATGGATAACACAATTATCATCGGTGGTGACAGATCAAGAAGTGGGAGGTAATAAAAAAAAAGATTAGTTTAAAGATTACTTAGATAGTTTAGACACATCAGCTTATTTGGGTGTGACAATAGTTGTGCCAAAGAAAAGGATCCTCTCTATATTGCTAGAGTACATGTAGCAGTAGCTGTGGGTACCAACCAAGTTGGGGCTCATTGCTGTTTACAGTAGCAAATTTAAGAATGTGTTGATTAGCATTACCCATGAATTAGCAGCAATTGCAAATAAGTGCTGCCATTTATTTGACTTTTAGAATAAACACTCTCAAACAAGTAGCTACCTCAATCAGTGTAGTAACAACTTTTGAACAGGTGTTTAGATTTTAATTATTTTGGTTTTACTTAAATTGCTCCTGGTGAGCCTAGTAGAAGATGGTGATTATTATAGAAAACTAAATAATATTTTGTCTTTTGAGGACAAAAGTTGTGGATAAAACTTTGGAATGACAAGTTTTCAAGTTACAAACTCCAAAATAGATCAGGAACAGTTTCTGTGCTGAGTGTGATATTGTCCATTCAGACTCATATAAGTGACATTATTGTGTGTAAGTATCAGCTACATGAAGCAGCTATCTGATCCACAGCTGTCAAGGGAGCAACAACAGGAGATTTTATAATTAGAGGCTATATTATTGATCCAATTGATTTTAGAACAGCTTTCATAGCTTGGCAGAAGGCATAGAATATTTTCACTAGCATTCATAGAAATGATGCAATAATTTTTTTTATAAAATCATTTTTAAAACTTTTCGACAAAGGTTCCTGAACTAATGTAGTATGGTTTCTTTCAGGCACTGTTCCTGCAACATTTTCCTCTGTCCACAGCATTGTCTTCTTCCCTTTATTTCCTCCATGACTACCTCACTGCAATACCATGTCCTTCTCATTGCCCTTGTCTTCACCCAGTGCCTCCAGTGTTCCTCTGGATCCTATTATTGGTGGTTTTAATCTACTAGGACTGGAGGCTGGGGGGTGTTATGGAAAGGCAGTAGCATCTGGGCTTCTTTGCCAGAAGTAATGTGATGTTGATTTTGATGGTTTCTTCTTCCTCCTCTAGCACCCACTCTTGCATCATTTTTATGTTTCCTTAATTTTTTTGTACTTCTTTTTATTCATTGGTTTGCAGCTTCACATTATATCCAAACTTACTGCGTACGCTGCCTTTTCTGTATATTTGATACTGTTTCTTTCTTCTCCTTGATATTCCTAAAGCTAGTTTTGTCCAGCTCCAGGTTTGCATCTCCGTAACTGACCACTGGTCGGTTGCCTACAGTTGTGGGGTCCCCAGGGCCAAGGCTGTGCTCTGTCTCTTACCATCCCTCTCACACTCCTCCATGCCACATCTTGTATCTCCAGTTCTCAGACTTCTGCTCTCGTTCGAGGTCTCTGTATTACACAGAATAATTACTTATTACTGTTATTGATATAAAAATGGAGTTGTAACAAAGATAAACAAAAGTGTTAGAGAAAAATATAACATGTTGGATCCAACAGCCTGAGGGGCAAAGCTGCTGCAGCTCCATGCCCCAGGTCTAACAAGTAACAAGGCTGAAAATATATTCCCAGTAGGCACATGCACACTGAGCACAGGTATACACCACATATATATGTGTTTGGACACACAGACACACACAGCACTCACATGAACACAGACAGCAGCAACAGCCTCATCCTGCTCCCGGCTCTGGCTGAGCGGGATGGAGACATGTTGGTGTGAATATATATTATACCTATATATACACATACAGTGTGAGTCCCTCCAGCAGCTGGCCTCATACACCCAGCCTGCCCTGTCAATCTCCCTGGATCCCAGTGTTCCCGGTTGCTGGCACCTGGGTATACAAACCTCCAGAGCCGCAGCCCTGTTCCAGTTGCTGGTGCAGAACATCTCACGCACACAGACACACACACGCCCATGATTCCGTGGTTCCAACCACCCTGTGCTCTCACCCTTAGAGACACACAGGTGCTCTCACACCCAGAGCTGGCCCTCAGGCACCCCCACACCCCCGCTGATGCCAGGCCACTTCGACTTTCTGCTGGCTTGTTCAGGTTGATCTTCGCTATGATCACACACTCACTCACACACCTGCACTCACTCCAGGCACTGGGCCCATACACACATGCACATGGAGGGAAGAGCCCCTCACTGGGAAAGAACTGAAGGAATTTAATAAGGAGACAGGACAGACTGCAGTGATCAGGCGCAGAGCATGGCCAGACAAGTTGACCAGCCCCTGCTTACATGCAAACGTGCCCTTCTACTCCCTCATCCCTCTATTTCCCATACTTGGTTCTCCCCAAATTGCCTAAACCCCTCCCTTTTCCCACCTTTGGTTCCTCTCCTAAACATGCCTTAATAAATCCTGTGCAATCCCAATGTGTTCTTTCCCTGCCTCCCACGCCATCCCGCACCCCTCGGAAGAAACTCACCTTAGTTCAAAAGGTAACATGGAGATCTGGTCCCAATGACTCACTGTTATGGGTTTCATATCTGGACAACAGGGCTGAGGCTTTGCTGGAAGAGGCACAGGCAGGGTGTCCCTCCCTCTGAGCCCTTAATTTGGGTTCCCCACCTGCCGTTATGCCCCTGTTCTCTGGGTTTGCAGAGATGAGCTTCCGATGGGCTGATGGGCCTTGGAGCAGCCGGCAGGGCTCCCTCACCTGCCATTGCGCCTCTGTTCCCTTGTGAGTGTGCGCATGGGCTTTTGTCACATAACCTAACAAAAAGTACAACCATAGGCACCCGATCTACCAGAGGAATCACCATCATCCTGAAACAAGTTAAACAAAGCAGCAGGTAGATCAAGAAAAGCTCAGGCACAGGAAGCTTGCCAGGCCTCAGTCTGAGGCCTTACACACTCCCTTGCGTGTACAGAGCTCACAGCCTGCCACGATCAGTGCCTCCAACGTATCACAGGGCTACGTGGCTGCTCTTGCCAGTTAGCTGGTATATGAGGTGACACCTCAGAGTCACTGGCTTTAAGCCACATGAGTCACAGTCGCACATTTGGAAGTTTGCTGCCATATTTTCAGGAGTACTAAAACTAGCTGGGGTTAAAGCTGGCTCAAGCATGCATGAAAAATCTGAGGTAAAATTATACCTCTCAGTTGCAGGTTGGATGCCAATTTATGAGAAAGAAATTATATACCCTGTTAGACTGATTCTATGAAACATTGGTACGTTTATCCTGAAAATACAGGGAGTAGGTAATCTGCTGGTGTGAAGTGGCAGAACTGCACTGCAGTCACCTTTCCATTAACAGACTCAATAAAATCAATGGAGCTGTGCCAGGATAGACCAGTAGGAAACCTGGTTTGAGATGATAAAATGTACAACATATCAATGAACGACAATCACCTTATTTAATAATGATGACTGGAAAAGTTGTTCCCAGCCATCGGACAATTCCTTGAATAAATTAAAAATAGTTAATTTGTTCTTATTGCAATAAATATACATTAATTATCAAATTTGACATTTTAGAATTTATTTTCTATTTGAATTTTTCCATTTAAAAGCATTTCTAGAAAGAATCACTTTTTAAAAAGGGAATAAGAGGGACATAAATAACAGAATTATCTTTGATTCATCTCCTACCTAAGGAGGTTTTAAGTCCCTTTGTAATGCAGTTTTTCATCTGTAACTTGTATATGTATAAAACAAACAAGTGCCTTTTAAATTTCAGTCTTTTTCTTAATTTCATACATGTTTTCCCTTGCAAACTTCTGAACCTATCAAGCAAATTAAACCCAATTGGAAAGAGGGTGCCAGGTCTCAAAAACTGAATTCTTACAATGTTTGTGAACTTTTGTATTGGGAGAAAGCTGGTAAATTCTGCAGATGTTTTGAAGACTGTGGCACAAGTGCATTATTGAACATTTTGAAGGCCACATAGAATTCACACTTACAAATATCTCTGGTGAAGAAGAAAACAATCAGTCAGAATTTGTAATCTTTCTTTTAGATGCTAAGGTCAGTCAGCCATACAGCACAAATGGGTAAGAAACAGAGCTTATTCTGTTGAGGTGGTCATGGAACTTCTGCTCTGTGCAGACCCCAGTATGTGTGCTTATCCAGTGTGGACTTCATAAATTAAAGCTTTCTTGAGTAGAGACTGAATCCCCTACAATTTGTTCTTCTCATATGAGTCTTCCAGATAAAGATCAAAAGAGAAGACTTCATTCTGCCTTGCCTCAGCAACTGGTTTACTCCATACAACAGCTTGTGTAAAAGTAATGAATCCTGGGTCTCCCACAGCCTGACTGAAATTAATGGTCCACTTAGTTATCTTGTAGGAGGACCTCAACAGCATCACCTTTGTTTTGAAAGACCTACAACACTGAATTGTGACTTGAAGGATGCACTCCCTTTAGTCGTGTGGGTTCTGTAGGATATCAAGATCTGAGATGTACCTACTTCTTGTATCCCACCCTGTCTTCTGTGGCTCCGTAGTTTAATGCTATAGCTTAATGCATAGCTTTATGCTATACAGTCATATGCACTTCTAAGTCACAGGCAGGGACAGGTTCTGTTTCTCATACTTGGTTCCCCATCTCCAGACAGGGAAAAGTATCTGGCCACAGTGGGAATTTTGCTACTGATTTCAAAAGGGGCCATATTTTTACGGGCTGTGGTGAACAGAAATTGCTTAACCCAGGTTTCTGACTTAGTAAGGGGATTGAAAGGCAAGAAATCAGTTATGAGGAAGGAAAATCTGTCCTATTTTTATGTTCCATATGCAGAAAAATATACTTCATTCTACCTTGCAGTAAAAAGGTGGGGAGAAGTGTCCTGGTTTTAGCTGGGATAGAGTTAATTTTATTTTTAGTAGCTGGGACAGTACTTTGTTTTGGATTTGGTGTGAGAACAATGTTCATAGGACACTGATGGTTTTAGTTGTTTCTGGGTAGTGTTTATACTTTTCAGTTTCTTGGGCCCTGCTAGTGAAAGGGCTGGAGGGGCACGGGAAATTGGGAGGCGGCACAGCCAGGACAGCTGACCCAAACTGGTCAAAGGGATATTCCTTACCATATGACACCATGTTGAGTATTTAAGATGCGGGAAGAGAAAGGAGGCAGGGGGAGGCATTCAGAGCTATGGCATTTGTTTTCCTGAGTAACTGGTACACGTGATGGAGCCCTGCTTGCCTGGAGATAGCTGAACACCTGCCTGCCAATGGGAAGCGATGAATGAATTCCCTGTTTTGCTTTGCTTGTGTGCACAGCTTCTGCTTTACTTATTAAATTGTTCTTATCTTAACTGTAAAGTTTTGCACCCCTTTCCGATTCTCCTCCCCATCCCTCTGGGTGAGGGGGGGAGTGAGTAAGCGGCTGCGTGGTACTTAGTTGCCAGCTGGGATTAAACCACGACAGAAAGTTAGAGGGAAGACTTTTTATTTGTACTTTCTGGGAAAGTTCAATTATTCATTGCCCCTTGGAACATAAAATTATAACTCTGCATAAGGGATTTGTGCAGGAAAATCTAAGAATCATTTATACTTTTTTTAAACTGAAAAGTCCCACTGTCATTTATGATGATATTATGAGCTGCAGTGAGGTTATCAAACATCATTAATCACTCCAGATGGCTACAAACACATTAAATCTTTTAAGCACCTGTTTGCTTATCAAATGCTCACATGGTAAGCTACCCTCTGGTTCACGTGGGTACATTAGTTTTAGAACATATAATTAGCTTACAATAACTGTACTTGTGCTAATTACCAGTCCCCTGAAAGAAAGAAGTGGATCCTGTTGAGTAATGGGGGTGGTTGAAACATAAAAACAGCTTCTAGACTGAGCAACAGTGCTGGATGACTCAATGTAAAATGTTTGTCTTATTTATAATAAGCCTGGTTCTATTCCACAGTGAGCATCTGAGTGAAATAGTTTGATTTTCTCTGCCATCAACAACAAGAAGAAACCATACACGTAATTTATCACAATTTGTCTCTTTTGAAGAGAGTTTCAGGATGGAAATAATATAAAGATCAAATTATTTCTTAATCATATGGGTTGCACCATATTTGAGAATGTGGTTTTGGACAGAAATGGCAATCTCTCATCATCCATTGATTTAACAGTATGAAGCTGTCTGCTGGAGTGCTCATAGAGTACTCAAATTGCCAAAAGTATTTAGTGGCAATACCATTTATTCCCAAAGTAACAGACCCCCTGTTTGGAATGGTAGGGTTTTATTTCATCCTGCAGAATGGTTAAATAAATTAAACAAACAAACAAAGATATGATCAATTAAGTTTACACAATACATAGTGAGAGAGTTACTTCACTAAGAGATTTCTGTGCAACGTATGCTAGCTTCATAATAAAGGCCCAGAAGAATTCTTAACCTGGGTAAATCAATATAATTTTGCTAGAGATATGTACTGCAATTTCCTCATAAACAACCCTTAGTCCAGATTTAGTCTGAAAAACTGTTCCGATCGTATGCTACAGAAAGGATGCCATGTGAGCAATGAGATGTCATCTTGACAATACTGAATACTGATCAGCTTTTTTTCATAAATTATTTCCCAAATATCTATCTCCATATAGTGTCACTGTACATACTTATATATAATCCTACCAGAGAAAATACTCTAAAACTAGAACTAGAACAATATCACAATCCCATGCTGTAACTTAGAAATGCAGTAACTTCAAAACATATCTACCATAGCCATACCATAATAGCAACCCAAGCCAAAGTGTATATATAAGCCTTAATTAAATTAAATTGACCAAAAAATCTGAAAAATTCTGCAACAAGTTTTTGCTTTATTTTCTGAAATAGCTTTTCATACCACAAGATTCAGAAATCTGAAGACTGAGATATGGTCACAATGCTATACAGTATATTTCACTGAAGTTAATCAGCAGAAATTTTAACAATGGCTGCAAAACCCTGTATTATTTAAAAGGCAGTATATATCTACCCATCCTTTCCTTATTTGCCTGGACACTGACTGCTCCCATTTAATTTGGAATACAGTCTGGAATGATTGTCCAGGTGCCAGTTTGTTCTAAAGGACATGCTATACAACATCAACAAAGGTGAACTGTAAAAATCTGGAATGTCTATTTGCCCTGGTTTCAGCTGGGATTAATTTTCTTCCTAGTAGCTGGTACAGTACCGTGCTTTGGATTTAGTATAAGAATAATGTTGATAACACACTGATGTTTTAGGTGTTGCTAAGTAATACTTACCTTAAGTCAAGGACTTTTCAGTTTCTCATGCTCTGTCAGTGAGGAGGTGCAAGCAGAGCCAGGACAGCTGACCCAGACTAGCCAAAGGGATATTCCGTACCATAGAGCATCATGCTCAGTATGTAAACGGGGGGGAGCTGGCTGGGGGGGACTAATCACTGCGCCAGGACTGGCTGGGCACGGGTCAGCAGGTGGTGAGCAACTGAATTGTGCATCACTTGTTTTTTCTTAAGTTTTAGTCCTCTGTTTTTGTTGTCTCCCTTTTCATTACTACTATTATTAGGAGTAGTAGTACATTTTAGTTTATTTCAGTTATTAAACTGTTCTTATTTCAACCAACAGGTTTTACCTTTTTCCAGTTCTCCTCCCCATCACACCTGTGGGGAGTGAGCGAGTGGCTGCATAGTACTTAGTTGCTGACTGGGGTCAAACCATGACACTGCTACAGGTTTATTGGTTGAAATGTGTTTCTTCTTAGTCTGGTACTGCCTGAAAGATTTTCCAAAAGATGTTAGAAGTTTCCCAAAGCTCTGTAAGTAGCTGAGTAAAATATGTGCTGCTGAGGAGAATGTATAAAGGGATAGATTGAGATAAGAGATAGCTGGTGAATTAAAACATGCCTCAAAAAGGACTAAACTGTGCAGGAATGCAAAAAATACAAACAGCCTGAATATAAGATATTCTTATTTTAATCCTGCAAAGCTTAAGTCCTACAGTATCTTTGTTAAGTGAGTTTTTCAGCTCAAAGGGTTGAAAAATTATAACTTATAAAGTCAAAGGGAGGGTAGGTGGAAGCTTGTTCCTTTATAAACCCTCCAGTTTCCTCTAAGCATCCAACATAAAAAAGTACATTACTTTATAACCTTCGGTGTCTTACTCTCAGACAGAATCAAATTTAAAGATTTGATTTGCAACTTACACATTGACCTGAGTAAATCAAAGGCTACACCTTAGAGGTAAAGCTTGCGCCCAAAAATCCATGGCAAAAATTATTGTTTAATTATATGTGTACCATAGCCTGACTTTGAAAAGTACTTGCGAGTGAAAGGAAAGCTGTCTTCTCAACCCCTTAAATTGGTGTCAGTTCAACTAATGGGCCAGTTAATTAACTAATGGGTGTGATTTACAGGCCTTTTCCTGAGGTAAAACAGATTAAATATACCACTTAATTGCCTAGTATGGATTGACAGAGTTTATTGGTGAGCCTGGCCCAAAGTTCCCTCAAAATTTCTTGAAGTGCATTTCCATTGGAAGAATATCCTCAGATACAGAAAAGGAACAAATGGGACATATGGTAATTCTTCTAAAACATTAATCTGTTTCTCCTTAATAAAACCTGATGTAAGACAATTACTGCCAAGTGTGATGACAATACATCTAAATTTTTAGTGAGTCTTTGTTAAGAAGGGAGGACTGACCTTTCAAAGCCTTATAACCTGGTTGAAGACTTTTGCACAGGAGAATATACATTAACTAGCACAAATGATACATCAAAATTATCAGATGTATGCTATGAAATTGATAATAATTCTACTTTACCTTAAACTGCTTCAAACTGCAGTATTTTTGCTTTAGTATGCAAGATTTTGAGTGCTGCCTCCACATCCTGACTCCAAAAATGCATTATTACTTTAAAAAATGAGTTTATTCCTGAGTTGATAATAACCTACCAAAATTCAATGAATACCCCAAAATTTGTCATGAACCTTGTGCTTTTTATTTATTTATATCTCAGTAGACATTACATTTGACTCTTAAATGAGACTTTCTTGCGTTAGACTTGAACTGCTTCTGGTACAGCACGGTTTTGATATCCCAAAGATCTTGGGCAACCCACTGTAGGCAAATGGAGCCTGCTGTGTCAGTCTATTAGAAAGACATTTTTCTACACAAAAAATTGCTTTCAATGCCATAAGATATAAGAAGGAATTTGATAAACCTAAGCCAAAGTATTTGCCTTTCTCATGAGGGGAACTTACGAGCTCTCCTCAGCAGCACGTATCCTGTAGTTCTCTGCTCTGCCCATAGAAGCCTGGATGAGGGTTGCTGGTTTTTCCAGGTCTCTAAGCTCACATTCATTAGCTTTTTCCATTTTTTAATCTAACATTTCTTTTTCTAGCTAAATCTTCCTTTAGCTGATTCATATTACTTTCCTGTTGTTTTCAAGTGTCCTGATTTTGGCTAGGATAGAGTTAATTTTCTTCTTGGTGGCTAGTCCAGTGTCGTGTGTTGGATTTAGTGTGGGAATAGCATTGATAACATGCTGGTGGTTTTGATTGCTGCCGGGTGGTGTTTGTACTGGGAGGGGACACAGCCAGGTCAGCTGACCTGATGTAGCCAAAGGTATTCCATAACAAGGGACGTCAAGCTCAGTATATAAACTGTGGATCTTTGCTTGGGGACTGGCTGGGCATTAGTCAGTGGGTGGTGAGTATTTTTATTGTGCATCACTAATTTTCTTTTTTCCTTTCCCTTGGATTTCATTCCTCTCCCCATCTCACTCCTTTTCAACATAACTGCTATCATTACTATATTTATTTTATTTCAATTATTAAATTGTTATCTCAACCCTTGAGGTTTATCTTCTGGTGGGAGGGGGAAATGACTGGGCAGCTGTGTGGTACTTAATTACCAGCTGGGGTTAAACCCTGACATCAAGTAATATTGCAATTATAATATTTGTCTCACTTTCCACCAACTTGAATATGAGATACACAGACCTATTTACATTCTCCAGGCTGATTTTGCAGCCACCTGAACTTGACACTAATAATTTTCTTGACTTCTGAAATTTCAGAGGATATGATAAAATAAGCATAAAGTTCCTATTGCTTTAATAGTAAACTCCATACAGTAACCACAAAGCTATTGTCTTGGGGTGTATGTAATTTTAAGTAATACAATTAAGCTTTTCAGTTTGAAATGGCTGTATTCTTCAGAATGCAAGCTTTTGTTAGAAAAAAAAAATCATATTTCAAGCTTCCAGTTCTTCTGTGGTTTGGTAGTCTATAATGAGGTGGGTTTATTTTAGGGGAGTGCATATGCTAAGGCTGGGTACAAATTCACTGGCCCTGCGTGCTGTGTATTGGATGCAGAAAGTCCAGATTAATACCTTTGAAAGTAGGTTTCAGCCCAGTATCTCCTTAACCCTTCTTATTTAAGAATTTTGTGGCTGGTGTGATATTCACATTAGTTTCAATAAGATGTATTCTTAAACCCTTGTGAAGAGATTACCAAACATAATTCAGAATTTAAGAAGTTGTTTTGAAAAAGTTTCTGGTCTCAAGATAACCTTCACAATGTAAATCATTCCTTAGGGACTTTGTTGAATTTATAATAAGGCAGCCAAAAATAATGTCACCAAGAGAAGTTAAATAGTAAATCTTCCCACTGGCTTTAAAAAATCCCAGGTCTTTGCCTTCAGAAAGAGTCCATTTCCCTGAAGTGTTAAAGACTTCAGTTTTACATGGCCTTCAGAGATTACTCTACAAAATTATCTAACTTGCTCCAGCAAGAATTTTCCTGTGAACTAACCCCTGATAATCTTTTTGACCATGAAGAGCCTTTAGAATTTAGGTTTATATTTTAACATTGCATTTGGTGGAATTTAGCCATCAAAATGATCCATTTTAATTACAGATAACAGCACTAACTGTCCTGCATGGTACCAGCTTAGAGTTTTTAAGAACTATTGAAATATATAGTATAGCATTACAAGTGGCTGGAAGATTTTCACCTGTGTGACATTTTGACAAAATACATAGGTTCACCAAAGCCCTGATGTTCCATAGGGGTGTAACAGTTTCCATGCAAATTTCACCTAGAAAGTTTTTGGTTTGGTTGGGAAAGAACACTTTGTTGAGACAAATAGGATACAGCTCACTGTCTGGAGTACTTTCTTGAATGTTAGGAGTGTAGATCTAAGTCTCTGTATTGGAATTGAAAGGCTCTGCTATGTTGTAAATATAGCAGGGACCTGAGGTTGGGTTCAATGCACTACTTACTACCTGAGCAATCAAGTTACAAAACCTAATGCATATAAACAGTAGTAAAAGGACACACATAGAAAAAAGTCTCTAATTTAGATAGTTTTAATTTTCTCTCTAAAATTTGTATATTCTAATATTTGTTTGCTTTCTTGTATTTTTTTTAATCAACTGCTGTCAAAGAAAGACAGTGGGTATAAACAATTGATGACAACTCAGATCCTCAAATATTGTAATGTTTCTACTCTAAGAATTATTACAAGCAACTAGTGTAACAATACACACAAAATTTAGCTTGCTTTGTCAACCTTTTCCAATTCAGCTGCACCAAATCTAATAAACCAAAATTACAAATATTCCACAGCTGATTGAATGAAATATTCATGTAATGAAAAAGTGTCTGGTCTCATTCTGACTGAAGTCAGTCGAAAGTTTTAAGTCAAGACTGTAAACTTAATGGAGAAAGTGTTTTGCAAAGCAGAAAGTTACTGATAAGTGTAAAAGAAAATGCTGTGTCTGAAGTATGTAATTCACATGACTGAATTATTATTTTTTAAATATTATCTTCAAATTTTTTTCCAGGCTATTGAATACAAAACCACACAAGATACAGTCCTTTATGCAGAGAGTTTATGAATAAGCAGAGCAAACAGGTAAACTATTGTAACAGTAAAAGAAAAGGCTCAGAAGTCCACCTATGTCCAGAAATAGCTAATGGATACTTCCTGTACATTCAGCAGAAAGAAAGGAATCTCCACACAAAGATTCAAAGACAAGGTATTTTTCCTCTGGGAATGCCTCACTTTCTCATCGTGAGATGAGATAAATAAAGAACCTGTGGCAACCAGGGTCCTTATTTAGGAATGTCTGCCAGGTGCATAAACTCAGAGAAGATGAAGCTGATCCAGGGTAGGAGATAGTGGATATTCAGCCAGAAACAGTGCTGGCTGAACAGGTGGAAATAACTTCTTCATCATCTGGTTATGGGTCATCCTGCAAGGTAGCATGTCATGAATTTTACAAATATTATAAACTGGCAAATATTAAAACCAGTCCAGTTTTAAAGAGTGCATGACCACTATAAAAACACATGCAAATACGTGCCCTGTTTGACAAGAACTTGTAATTTTACTACTGGATGTACAGTACATTGAAGTCTTCTAGGAAGGAAGGATTTTGACTTGAAGTAGTTACTCTATATTATTTGGAGAAAAAAAAAATGCTATAGAAGCTCCCCTAACACAAAGCTTATCATTGTTTCATTAAAAATTTTTGTCAAGGTGTATGATATGCCAAGAACCTATGGGAAGGAAAAGGAAGGTCTGTTGCTGCCCTTTCCCTTAAAGCTTGAGGCTCTCCTTTTCAATGATTTATTTGGCACATGTGGTTGCTATGCATTCTTCCAAAATGTTTACCTTTTCTCTTACTTCTACCTCACTGTTCTGTAGGATTTATTTTGTCACTGGCTTCCCTGTATTGCTAATGCCCCCAGAACCATCTCAATTAAAGGACGGAGTCACAAAGACAAAAGCAAAGTGGAAAATGAAGGTGGGTTTCTAGCCCCACATGCATAAACATTTTGGAAAGCCTGTTTCTCTACAAATATTATATCATCACTCCCTGTGCTTTCAAGAAATAATTATTTCTCTTACTTCTGAATATTTGTCCTTTCTTAGGAACCAGATTATCCTCAGGTGTTAATTAATGAGGTAATACCAAAGATGGATTTTTTTTTCCTTTAGGTTTTGAAAATATATTTTGAATACAAAGAGACTTGGAATGTTTGTTCTTTTAAAACATGCATTAGGCAAGCCCAAGTGCTCTACCGAGTCATGATTTTCATCAGACTTTAAATAAAACAAAGTCTATATCCTTTTTTTAACCTTAATTTGTACTTTGTATATACACACACATCTATATTACACTAATAGCTAAATAGGTAACAAGTTTAAAATTCTTAATTCATTAAAATATTTCTTTAGAAACAGTGGTTGTAGAAAATAGTTTTTTTGTATATTTAATGGCTTAGTTTTCTGAGCATCTCTTGCCCTCACCCATGCATTACAGTGTGTTCTTACTGTGAAATACATTCAGGACAATATATCACTTAAATATGAAATATTTCTAGACACTTGATTTTATGTGGCCATGGTCAAATAGACTCAGATGGAAGCTTATGCTTTGTAGCTGCAGAAACACATTTATACTAACACAACTGACCCCAAAATACATTCAGCTAAAACTTGAGATTTTAATTGCAGCTGCCTGTTACTGTTTAAATTGCACAAAGTTTATAGAAGATTACCTGGCTTTCTCTTCTGCTTTAAAGTAACATAACCATTAATACTTAATGCAAATAACTAGTCAATCATTTGAAAAAAAAATATTCAGTGGATTGGAGATATATTTTAGTTTTCTATATTACTTGTCTCCATTTTCTTGGCAGCTGATTGCACACACATTTTGCTTGTGGAGGATACTGTTGGGAGAATGACTTACACTCGGTGTTGCAGCACAAACTAGTAGGCTGTAACAAGGCTTTTACTGTCTATTGGATTCTACTGTCCATGCTGTTTCTTCATACCCTTCAGACTAGTCCCTCTGCGGCATCCTTCTCCTTGTCTCTCCTACATCCAGGACACTCTTTCTTTCTTTCTGCTTCTTCCATATCTTTCTTCATTGGCTGCTCCTCTTCTATACCCCTTAGAGCTATTTAACTACTCAGCAGGAACCAGCCACAACTGCACCTTATCCACATCAGCTAACCCACTGCCCCTGAAGCCAGCCCACAGCTGTATATCAATGTTAATTAACACAGCTTCATTCTACTACAATTCCTCTACAACTCTACTCATACATAAAGTATGTGGTGACTGGAATTTCACTTCCCAGACAAAAGGGAAGAAGAGATCTGACATGTTTACAGAGCAAGATGTGGAGGAAAGTAGGAACTAGACAAGGAAAAAAGGGGGGGTGGGGAAAGGAGGTCTATTGTGAAACACAGTATTATAGGATGTTCTGAAAAACACAGATGAAATCTCACAAATACAAACCACTCTTGAAAAGAAAACACAGTAGTAGGTAATGTCCCTGTGTAGAAGATTTATCAAGACTGAATGATAGAAACGATAACAACTCTCTCAAACTGTTCCCCCACATTAAAATTCTTCTGAAGAAGGGATGGAAGCTTCTGTTTACAATAATCTGCTGTCATAAAATGAGAGCACTGGGGCCATTTCCTTTTTTTCATCTTTTAGAAAGAGGATTCTCAGCATCCTGTAACAATTTTTGCTGGTTTTGCACTATTTTGGTCTATACATCTACCAGTTGCCAGAAGGAAGGATAACAATGTGTTGAGATGATCTTAAAACCTATCTTTATCCTGCTGCCTTCTGCTGAAAAGCCAGAATAATCACATTTAAGGAAATACTTGATAGAAATTTAGTAGAATAAGCTTTAGTCTATTTTTCTGACCTGGCTTAAAATTTGATACAGGAAATCTAAGTTATCCCCTAAAATACTGTTTTACTTGTCATCTCTTGAATATAATCCACAGCTGTCTTAATTTTACAGACTATGCCCTCTGCTTATGGCTTTGTCAGAATGTGAAGTTTTGTTGAGTGAATTTGTATGTGAGAGAAATTCTGAAAAACTGATCTAGAATACTTAGCTGATTTGGTTTTCGTTGCTAAAAACATTGCAATAATTTAATACTTTGGCACTGTAATTATGGTTTGCTCTAAAAATAGTTTCCTTGTAAAGTAACAGCATTTCCATGAAATCCATGCTGCTTAATCTCTGTGTTCTTCTTCCCCGAGTAAGTTTGCAGCACATCACAGAGATGTGAATGGGAATGGAACTGGGAAGGTATTGGAAATGAGAAGAAAATCTTCTTGATTTTACTTATCTTTTGTCTTACTTCCTTACATTTTATTTTGCTGTTTTCCTCTAGCCTCTTTTTTCTGCCTTCTTTGCCCACGTTCTGATTCATGCCTTGTGTGTTTGGTCTGGTATTTGTGCTATGGGACTTCCTATCTCCAATTTTGCTACTGTGTGTTTGTTTCTCTCATCAGCATGCCCAATTCCTTGCTCCAAGTGTATGGACACTCCTAGTTCTCACAGGTTTATTATGCTCTATGGCTTCTTATAATGGACTTAAAGTGTGTATTCAAACTTTCTCTGAATTCACACTGAAAGTTAATGCTGTAGTTGAAAATAGAGACTGGGTCATTGAAGTCTGGAGTCATAAGTGACCACATCACTCTGTGTGAAATATAGGGATTAAGGGCATTATCAAAGGTAGCATAATTTTTTTTTTTAGACTAAATAACCTTTTTTTTTTTTTAACTTTTTGTTCTTATTTGATTATTTCCCAAGACGATACAGACACTGCTTTCCAAATAAAACTTACTTTTCACTGTTTGTGATGTATTTTAAGCCAGTCTTCTGGCCTTTTCTTTGTCCTGTGATTTTGAAACACAAAAATTTAGCAATGCTATCTTGAGGTGTAGAAATGACCATAAGCATGGATATACATACTCCGTTGACTACTTAATTTTAGGAAGGGAGAAGGTGAGCTATTCTCTGCTTCCATCACTGTCCAGACTTTGGCTGCAAACAACTCTGCCTGTGAGACAAGAAAGTGGATGGATAGATAGATAGAGAGACAGACAGACAGTCTGTCTGGTTGATGGACACTATTGGGAGGCAGTCCTGAAGGATAAAGGAGTCCAGGAAGGCTCGACATTCTTCAAGAAGCAAATCTTATAAGCATAGGAGCAGGCTGTCCCCATGTGCCAAAGGATGAACTGGCAGGGAAAAAGACCAGCCTGGGTGAGCAAAGAGCTTTGGCTAGAACTCAGGAGAAAAAAAAAAAAAAAAAAAAGGGAGTTTCTGACCTTTGGAAGAAGATACAGACAACTCAGGAGGACTACAAGGATGTTGTGAGGTTATGAAGGGAGAAAATTAGAAGGGACAAAGTCCAGCTAGAATTTAATCCAGCTACTGCCGTAAAAGACAATAAAAAATGTTTCTATACATACATTAACAACAAAAAGAGGGTTAAGTAGAATCTCCATCTTTTACTGGATGAGGGGGAGAAACATAGTGACAAAGGATGCTGAGGTACTTAATGCCTTCTTTGCCTCGGTCTTTGATAGTAAGACCAGTTGTTCTCTAGGTACTCAGCCCCCTGAGCTTGGAGACAGGGGCAGGGCACAGAATGAAGCCTCCATAATTCAAGGGAAAATGATTAGAGACCTATTACACCACTTAGACACACACAGGTCGATGAGGCCTGATGGAATGCACCACAGGTATTGAGGGAGCTGACAGAACAGCTCTCTGAGCCACTTTCCATTATTTATCAGCAGTCCTGGCTGACTGGGGAGGTCCTAGTTGACTGGAGGTTAGTAAATGTGACACCCATCTACAAGAAGGGCCAGGAGGAGGATCCAGGGAACTACAGGCCTGTCAGCCTGACCTCGGTGCTAGGGAAGGTTATGGAGCAGAACATCCTGAGTGCCATCACACAGCATGTACAACACAAGCAGGTGATCAGGCCCAGCCAGCATGTCTTTATGAAATGCATGTGTTGCTTGACTAACCTGATCTCTTTCTATGACAAGGTCACTCACTGCAGAGGAATGAAGCTGGGTTAATTAGCACTGATAATGTACAACTGTGGGCTGGCTTCAGGGGCGGTGGGTTGGCCAATGTAGATACAGTGCAGCTGTGGCTGGTTAAGTTAAGTGGTTGAGAGTCAATGAAGAGAGAGCAGACGAGGAAGAAGCAAGAGAATGGAGAGAACATGTACTCTGGATGAGGTGAAGAGAAGGCAGTGGAGGGACTGTATGAAGAGTGTGCTGGTATGAGATGGTAAAAGACCTTGTTGAAGTGTGAGAGTTTGGAGGATACTGTGACAACCTACTTCCTGGGTGAGGGAAAGGCTGTGGATGTTTTCTACCTAGACTTCAGTAAAACCTTTGATGCTATTTCCCACAGCATTCTCCTGGAGAAACTGGCTGCTTATGGCTTGAACAAGTGTACTCTTCATTGGGTAAAAAGCTGGCTGGCTGGCCAGGCCCACAGGGTGGTGCTGAATGGAGTTAAATCCAGTCGGCAGCCAGTCATAAGGGGTTTTCTCCAGGGCTTAGTATTGGGGCCAGTTCTGTTTAATGCCTTTATCAATGACCTGGGCGAGGGCACCGAGCGCACCCTCGGCCAGTTTGCAGGTGACACCGAGCTGGGGGCAGCGCTGATCTGCTGGGGGGCAGGAGGCTCTGCAGAGGGGTCTGGGCAGGCCGGGCCGATGGGCCGAGGCCACTTGTAGGAGGTTCAACAGGGCTCAGTGCCGGGTCCTGCCCCTGGGTCACACCAGCCCCACGCAGCGCGACAGGCTGGGGCAGGGGGCTGGGAACTGCCTGGGGGGAAAGGGCCTGGGGGGGCTGGGTGACAGCCCTGGGCATGAGCCAGCAGGGTGCCCGGGGGGCAAGGCGGCCAACGGCATCCTGGCTTGTGTCAGGGACAGTGCCGCCAGCAGGACCAGGGCGGTGATCGTCCCCCAGTACTGGGCACTGGTGAGGCTGCACCTCGATCGCTGGGTTCAGTTTTGGGCCCTTCACTACAACACAGACATTGAGGTGCTGGAGCATGTTCAGAGAAGGGCAACAAAGCTGGTGAAGGGTCTAGAGCACAATTCTTATAAGGAGCAGCTGAGGGAACTGGGGTTGTTTAGCCTGGAGAAAAGGAGGCTGAGGGGAGACCTTACTGTTCTCAACTACGTGAAAGGAGGTTGTAGTGAGGTGGGTGTTGGTCTCTTCTCCCAAGAAGCAAGCAATAGGAGAAGAGCAAACAGCCTCAAGCTGTGCTAGGGAAGGTTTAGATTGGACATTAGGAAAAATTTCTTCACTTAAGAGGCTATCAAATATTGGAACAGGTTGCCCAGGGAAGTGGTTGAGTCACTGTCCCTGGAGGTACTTAAAAGACTGTAGGCGTGGCAAGTAGATGCATGCATGTTGATGTGGTGCTTAGGGACATGGTTTAGTGGTGGACTTGGCAGTGCCAGGTTAATGGTTGGACTTGTTCGTTTTAAGGTATTTTCCAATGCAAATGATTCCATGATTCTATAGATATATAGAAAAAGGCACACTCACACGTCAGCAAAGACTTGATTAAAAGCGCATAATCATATCTATAGCTGGAAAAAGTGAAGTGGCATGACTCTAAATACTTTTCTAACCCCTTCTTCTGTCCCTGTGGAGACACATATTGACTGAAATGTGCATAGCTACTTGTTCTGAAAGCACAGGAGAACCATCTGCTCTCAGTGGCACTGTGGTACAGACTGCTGTTTCTAACTAATAGACTAGGAAATTAATATGAAATCAAGTGAGTACTCCACATACATGAACACATGTCTTCCTGTTGATGCCTCAGGGTCTGCTGTCACATTCTTTCAATCAGCTGTTCACCTGCAAAGTACTGTGTGCAGAGTCCCAGCTTCTCCAGACACTAATAATTTTGACAGACTGAACAAATAACATTGGGATTAAGGCTCAGATTAGAAACAATAAAATCACCTTATTAAAAGAACTCATAACTGCAATCCATAACCATGTAGATAATGATTACCTAGGAAAAAGGTATCTGTTATATGGATAGAATTCATACTGACCCTGCTATACACATGCAATACATCTTCTCCTGACATAACATTCCAGCGATGTGTTAGCATTGTAACAACATTGTGAAATGCCACTGTGACATGAAAACTGTGAAGTTATTCCACAGTGAAATGATTTAACAGAATAGCAACAAAAATAAAAGATAGTTGCAATGCCTGGCAAATCTGTAATCTCTAGAGGCCAACCTCCAGCAGTTCTGCAGCATTCTAAACAATGCCATAAATAAAGGTAATTATTCAAATGATCTTATAAAGCTAAGTCAAACATGGCCTTGTGGAGAAATCCCATGCAATTAAATGGTGTAAAAACCCATAGAATCATGTAGGAAGGAAATAACAAATTTTACTCACTTTTGTAGCATATTATTCTTTATTAAAATCTGTACTGCAGTGCAGGAATTGTATAGAAGACTGATCATTTTTTTTCAATCACCAAATTACTTGTTTTTAAGAGCATAGGGGTTTTTCTCCTGTAGCTGGAGTCTATGCTCTTGTCTTACCATAAAACACACAACAGTATGTTTGAATGACAGAGAATTGATTCAGGCTAAAACCACAACAAAGACAAAGCCATTCACAAAAGCTCAGTTTAACTACAGCTTCTGCCTTCTGTGAAAGTACCAGACTGCCCTACTTGGCTAGTATTTTATGATAAGAGGAATTGAGACAAATAGTGTGTTTTCTTATGTTGAGAGCATTTTCTGTAGGGTCTCTAACCCAGTTTTGTCCTTTATATTTTGCTTGAGAGGTGTCAGGAGGGTGAAAACTAGATGGGAAAGAATGTCCTTGCTGGGGGCACTTCTTGCTGATACGTTATGTTGGTGAACATTATGTTCTCCTTCCCCTTCCAGTTTCATACTGGAGAGTGGTGCAGATGTGATGCAAAAGGGACTTCCCAGATGTCTGCAGCTGCTATTGTGCAGTTTCTGTAAAGGCTTCAAGTTAATGCTGAAGCCAGAGGTGTACATCCTGAAAGTAGTAATGTTCCCTGGGCTCCAGTTGCTCACTCCCTTTTAGATAAGGGATATTCTAGTTACGTACTTCCAGGCATAAAACTAAAGTTAGTGAAAATCTACGTGTAAATGTTTCTACATGTATCTGTTGTCTTGCAATTGTCTTCAAATAATACACTTGGAGACTGAAATACCAATAATTCTTCCTGCCTTACTGCCTCCATTCTTAGAAGAGCTTTTAAGTATTGCATAAACTTCTTTGCTATAACAGTTTCCATCACTTATCCTTAAAAACAAACTATGTTGGTTTGTGTCTGGGCTGATACTTTTTGTCCTTTTTTCATGTTAAATTCAGCCATCAGTCAACCCCAGTATACATAATTTCCCCCTTGTCTTTGTAGCTCTTTAGACCTTGAATTGAACTGACTGGAATAGACAAACTACTTGCAGGCGTGATTCCCTTGGATATAAAGGAGTTACAAAAATTATGAACTTGTCTTGATGAGAAATAATTGCGCACATCTGAGTATTGTTTTTCTAAGCACCTTTAATGCCAGTGTAGTTAGAAAGCAGTATAATGTCTCTAATGAATGAAGCTTAAAACCTTAGATTTACGTGGTCACAGATTAAAAGTGGATGCCAACAGTATTACTGCTCCATGCCTGCTTCAAAACACATCAGCAACAGATTGTTGTCCCTGTAGGATGAATGATTGGATGGCTCATGAAACAGCCCCTCACCCCCCTACATTTCAGTCAGCCTGAAATGAACCATCTCATATCTTTTTACCCTACTATGACATATTGAATACTGTGAAGTTTCAGGAGCTGCCTCCTAAACTGTTCAGCAAACCCTGATATGAGATGAAGTGACTCCATTAGAGAGGTAGAACGAATGACTGGCTGGTTTTTACCTACTATCACGTATGTATGTGAACTGAGGATTCCCTGTGATTGTGCATATTCCTTTACACTTTACTTTCTGCCAGATGCAGACCTGTGGCACCTGTTACGAAGCCACATTCTGTGTGCCACAGGACACTATATTTGGATAAAGATTTGGATAATAGCATGCCATGTTCCCTATGATGGCTTTACTTCCTTGTTTATTTTGAAATCAATAAAACAGAGATAAGTGTTTGGTCCTAGAATGAAAATAGTGAGTCAGTTCAGGTGTTTGGTTTGTAATGGAGTTAGGACAGGTTGCTTTTGCTCAGCATCATTTAGAAGGTGACTGTCAAATACGGAGATCTTTTGATAACGACAGTCATAGTCACCTGTCTTCAGTAACACAGTCAAGATGCTCTTCCAAACATTATGACATAACAGTAACTCCCTTCTTTTCTGAGTTTAATTTACAGTGAAAAGTGATAAGTAAAGCCTTAAAAAGTGAGAATTTGTGTTTATACAGAAAACAGCATCAGGGAAAACTTCCAACATTTCCAGTTTGATTTGCCTTTATACTTGAAGAGGGGGGTGTTAGTTTGGATTCCATGCCTGCTTTGTTTTTGGCTTCTTTTCCCTGCCAGCAGGGATATCAATTGTGATAGTAGGCTAAGTAATAATTATTGGGATTTTTGAGAGCTATTAAACAGTGCCTGCCAAAAGTCACCATGCACTGGTATCTTAGATACCAGAGCTATTTGACTGTACTTAGCATAGTATATCTCTCTGGGATTTTATGATGTGGTAGCAGTTGGCAATTTGTGACTTACTAATAGTGATAACTGTATGTATGAAACCATCAGTTCATTTAGCATCAGCATGGTTATTACACATTATTTCAGCAACATGAAATGAAGACAGCTGGGTACTGATAAACAATTTTTAAAACAATTAAAAATGTGGAAGGTGACTTCTAAGAAAAAAATGTAACTGGCACTAAAAAAAAATAAAGACAGGGTAATATTTTGTGAGGCTTGAAAATTACTGCCTTCAAGGGTTTTTGAGAATATAGGTTGGTTAAGGTCTTCATTATCAGCATAGATGATTTTTTTTTTTTTTGTCTAGTAGTTCACTTTCCAAGAAATTAAATTTTGGTCAGCCTGAAATTCATCAGAAATCTCAATGAAATTCTGGAAATAATTTTGTATGGAGAAAAAATAATTTTAGAAATGATCAGCTAGTCAGGACATTCTGAAAATGGCAATTAGAAAAGGCTTTATTATAAAGGTGAACTAGATTTATAGCAGAATGTTGGTACTGTTAATAAAGCAGACCTGTTGGGGTAGTCACAGTGTGTACCTGAAGTACAGAAGGAATTCAGCTTCAGGCGTAGAATAGAAAAAAATAGAATACAATAATTTCCTTTGTAAGGGACCTACAGTGATCATCTAGTCCAACTGTCTGACCCCTTCAGGGGTGACCAAAAGTTAAAGGATATCATTAAGGACATTGTTCAAATGCCTCTTAAACACTGAATATACTTAAATAATCCTATTTTCTAACATGAAGGGGGTTTTCCCTGTACTCTTACTGCTACATTATGTAATCAGATTTAGATTGAACAAATGGGAATTGGAATATTTTCTTTAAAACAGGACATCTTTGGTAGCAAGGACCAAAAAAAGCCCTGCCTGAGGATGCTCTAGAGTCTAGGGGCTAGCACACTCACTGTGTTGAGAAAGAGCAAAATTAGTTTTGTTGTAAGTCTTTGTTTTTAACAAAACAAGTGGGTGATTTTAATCCATGTCCCTTACCTTCCATTGGAACATCTGAACAGTATAGCTAGACATGGCACAGCCTCAGCTGCCCTCTCCTTCCTGGTTTGGGTAGCTGGTTCTAATATGCTCATGTCTTTCCCTGCCCACACCACAGTGAAACCAATTGATTGTTTTTAAAAACAAGTATATTAGCTGTTGGCAAAACAAAACATTTATTTTGAATAAGAAACATGATTTACATGTGTAAAAGATGTGGTTTATATTATTACCACAAAACTTCCGTATTTGTCATTCAAGTCATTTTGTTAGTGCATAATATGTATATAAGTATATATCTAGTTACTAAACTAACTCCCCAGTTTACACAGTGCTAATGCCAGTTATCCAGACACCTGGAGATGTGTGCCTTCTGCCCATAAAGGTCAGTGAAATGGGGAACACTGTTTACTTTAGTATCTTTTTCTTAAACCCCAAGATACACTATGCAACAAACATGTAACCCTCACTGCATTTTAATCAATATTTTGATATTTTTTCAAAACTTTTTTTTAATGAGAAAATGTAGTTGTTGCTACATCAGCTAGAGCTGGCATTTTTGGCAGGGAAAATAGCTTGTGTCTGCAGTATGTTGAATATTTTCCAATGACAGATCCCCAGCCACCACAGATGTGGTTGACATCTTGGATAATTTCCAGATGAATATACTGGAGGAACAAAGCAACAAGTTGCTGCAGAGGTTAGTTCCATTCTATAAACAGCTACAGTCATATCACACCTCATATAGAGACGGAGTTTCTTAAAGATTCTTGAAAGATTCCATGAAATATGTGTTTGGTTTTAGAAACTTGCAAGGTACATATGTGACTCAATGTCATTTAAAGTGAGCAAAAATCCTCTACTGCAATCACATTTGCAAACAAACAAAAACAATACCCATCTCAAAAGCAATACTTTTGTAGTGTTGAAGTAATTACATGGTTAGGCAATGTTAACAGATACAGATTTGAATTTGTCTAGAGATCTGATGGATTAGCCTTGGTTAATAGCCAAACTGTCAAGCAGCTGCTCCCTCCCCCACTCCTTCCCTCGGTGGGATGAAGCATGAAAATAGAAAAAAACCCACAGGAATGATAAAGTTCGTGGGTCAAAACATGACAGAGAAATTGTTTGCCAGTTACTGTTGCAGGCAAAATAGACTCAGCTTGGGGAATATTGACTTAGTTTATTGGCAATTAAAACAGATATTTGATTGTAGAAATAGGTAGTGAGAAACAAAAAGACAAATATTAAAAAAAAACACCTTTCCTTCCCCCAACCTCAACTTCACTCCTTCACTCCAGACCCTGACCTCTTCTCACAGAGACAACTCCTGCACTCTCACCACTACCAAAACCTTGCCATGGACACCCAATATGAGAAAATATGAATGACTCTATACAGTCCTGCTAGAAACTGAAAAAGCTGGTATTTTGTTGTCATTATTTCAAAATATCTTTCAGTTAGGTACTCAAAGTGCTTAGGAGTCCAAGCCCTAGAAAACAACTGAATTTCTCTTTTTTCCCATGCTGCTTAGCCAAATGAAATTCTTACCTTTTGCCTTAGCCATCTGCAGACTCAGAATTATTGTACTTGCGTAGACATACATCATCTTGAGTAAACATGGTGCTTAACTTTTACAGTCACTTTGCCCACAGTTACTTCTCAACATAAAACACACTTGTAAGCATTTTCTCATTGAACAAAAGTGTGTTCCTTGGTTCCCCTGTGTGATGGGCCCATAGTATCCTACATGTATATATTGCATCTGCTGGAACTGGATTACAAACCTTTGTTAGCAGTTCTACTCCACCAAGATGAAAAGATTAGACACAATTATCTTCCAGCTCACATAATTTTATAATGCGTGCCATCATTGATTTCAGTGCTATTTCTTTTGGTTTACAAAGCTCTATGTGTGAAGAGATCTAGAGATATTGAAACAGAATCTTAAAATCCAGTAGCCATTGTCATCTTTCTACACTTACATATTATTATATAGAGTTCTGCAGAAAATATTTTTATTCTTTTTTTTTTTCTTTGTCCTGTTTTTCCAGTCCATTTACTTAAATTCTCTTGGCCTTGCTTTATGTAGCACTTCCCTATGGATATTTCCAAAGTACTCTGATCAGCAGTCACAAATTTTGTGGAATGTTCTTTCTAATAAATTTCAATTTTTAGCCTTTCATAAGATTCCTAAGCAATGCGGTACTTGTCCTCATTCTAGGAAGTTTCTAGTATGTGTTTCAGGACATAAAATACACTTCTTACCCTATTGTACTCCAGCATACTTACTGGCAGGCTTCAAAAGTTAGAGTTCTTATGGAGTAACCGAGAAAGCATGGATTTAATCTGAATTATCTGCATTTGAAAGACCAGTAATTTTGTCATTTTTCCTACTGTATATATTTAACAGGTTCAGTGCACATAGCAATATTGCATTGTTTCTCAGATCATCTGTCACATAGGACCTATACACATTGACGCAAACTTATTCCAGTCTAGCCTTAAGTTACCTTCAGGCCATAATACTCTAACCCGCCATTTTCTGAGATGCTTAATAATTCATTTCTTTCAGTTTCCAGCCTGAGTTTTTCCTCGTTTTCTGACCAATGCTAATTGCTTAAATTGTATAAAGAAATTATATTTTTTTCAGAATCCTGAGTAGAGTAAAACCTCCTGCTTCACCACATAGTGGCACTGTCATGATTCCTGCTTCAAAGAAAGTGCCGCTAGGCTTCCCTACAGCCACACCACCACCACCACCACCACAAGAAAGTGTGTCAGGCACAGCATGGTGTGCTAAGAATTGAGTTCCCTATCCTACATTATTTACTGATGCTTGTAACAGAAGTTATCCTGCATATTGATGTCACAACTTTTTGTAGTCTCAGGCTTCTCTGATATAGCTACACAAAAGACAGGAGAGTTGAAAGACTATCTCACGTTAATGTTGGATGCCCTTGTATTAGAATTCTGCTATTTGTCTATGAGCATAGGAGGTCACCAATTCAGTGAAAAACGCGAGTTTCACATGCCATAGGTATCTTCAGATCAATTATTTGTATTGTATTTTAGACTCTATCTGTCTGCACTCTTGCAGAATAAGCTCAGGAATAACAGATTGTCACGAAAAGCTTTCACACAGACCTTTCTATTCTGCCTGATCCTGCTTAATCCCCTTTGGCCAGTGCGTTACGGTGTTCCTTGGGGGATTTCTTAATGTGAAAAATGTGAGGGGATATAGTAAGAAACTGGTGCTGGTGAGAATCGGGGAGGTAACATTGAGCCATTAAGAATGGAATCATCTCAGCCAAGTTTCTTTTATGACAGAAGCAGGATTGTGTTGGGTATGTGTAGAAAGACTTCTGCAAAATCAGAAGTAGGGAGAGACAACCACCTGCATAACTGAAAGTGTGTGCTTTCCTAGCGTTTGCTATAAGCCCAAATTACTAAAAGACTGTGATGCAGGCTGTACACAATTATTTTTTAACTGATTAGGATTGAGATGTATATGGAATAATATTAATTGCCTAACTGCTTTTATCAATCTGAGCTGAAAGGATTTTTTTTAGTATTTAGAAGTATATAGAAGAAGCTGTTCTTCATGCAATTTCTTACATTATTAAAGCACATTGAGTAAGACTGTTTTCATCTTGTTATTTTTCTGCTTTGGTTTCCTTATATAAAATCTGTTGAAGGTCAAATATATTTGGTAATCTCAGTGAACAGTTCATTACATTCACCTATTACAGAGTCCAACAATAAATCGGGATTATTTTGCACTACTGAGTAGATTTGTTAGGAAAATGACCAAAACTATTCTAGGTCAAGGTTGAAGGTATCAGCACACTATGGTGGACAGACTAATTAGGTATTCTGGTCACTGGCAGTCTTCCACTTTTCATGACCTCAAAAAGCTCGTCACATATACTTAAACATATTCTGAGCAGGAAAAAGTATATACTGCTTTACTGAACATTGTGTTCCCCATGGGCCAAGCAGGCCATGTATATATCATGCTTCTACTGAGCTCATTTTTTACAACTGTGTTATAAACAACTCAAAGTCATATTCTATTTTTTATGAAAAAAATGATAGGTTTCTAATAATGTGAAACCATAGCATGTTCCCACAGTCAAGACTTACACTAAAGATGGAGATTTGAAAGAAATGACCACAGAAAGAAAAAAAAAAAAAAAAAAAAAAAAACAAAAATCAAAAAACCCAAACCAAAACCCAACTAAACCAAAACAATAAGGAGTGCTTAAAGTTAGGTACCTGAGTTACTTTTAAATAGGCGTTTAAGTGCCATAACATCAGAGGTTCAAATGCCTGCTGTTTCCATGTGAGTTGCCTGAAATGCAGAACTCTGTGTTGGAATCGCAGAATCCATACACAATGCACAGAAAAGTTTATAGGTGACCAAACAGTCCCCAGAGAAATCAGGCTGCTGAAAGGGGACCTACTTATACCCATCCAGCAGGGACATACTGAGGACAGAATGGAGTCTTAACTGTTGTCCACCTTTATGGCTTACTTGTCTAATGGTTGCATCTCTTTCTTATCCCTCTTTCAAAGGAGCACGGCTGAGCCTTTTCTTTTTTTCTGAAAGCTCAGATGGACCTGCTCTTCTAAAACACAGCAGGCAGCGAGTGGCAGTGATAGTTTTACAGAGCTCAGACATTATACTTTACCAGTTGAAACATTACCCTGAAATAGGTGATATCCAAGTTTCATTTCCCCCTTCTGTCTGAAAGACTTGAAACCAGCACTCCCCAGTGCCCTCCCCAGCAGGCTGCCCACACCTCCAGCATGGCAAGGCAGCAGCTGTCTTCATAGCTATTGTGCTCTGAAGAAAAGAATGCACAATTTGCCCAGTAAAAGAGGGAAAGTAAAAATAGCGGTGACTTTGTTCACATATTATAGAAGGCAACCAGGAAAACATAGTCCTGGATCCAGATGCTGTTGTTAGAGCTGTTTGTTTCTCATTTTACCCAGCGATTTTTTTTTTTTTTTTTCAGATTGCTTCCATGAAGTGACTGAGTCAATATTAACTTGAGTAATAATTTCATTTCTAGATGCTCGGGGAAGATTTTAATGACAGCTGTTATAGATGTCAACAAATAAACGATGAAATATTTGTATGATAAATTAAAAGAAAAAAAAACAACTTACATGTTTTTTTCTGGAGATGTCTACACAGCTTTATCTTGGCTCTGTGTTTATCTCTGCCAAGATGCAATATTGCATCTTTGATGATACTTTGAAAATTTCTGATATTATAAAATAATATGAAATAAATGAAATCATAAAATTCTGATATCATAGAACTTGCTTTGAGAGGCAAGTACAGTATCTCAGTGATTTTGTAGTACATAGCAGGCAAACAAAAGGCAAAAATCAAGAATATATTCTTACATTTCTTTCAGAAACATTTTTTATTTTCCTTTCTATTCAAGTAATGCAGTAGCGTTGCAGATATTTATGTAGTGTAGGAAGAACAGAAATCCCAAAGCACATTCCAATTATGAATATGTGATTTATATTTTATGGGCAAAAAGAGTTATTTCCCCAAGCACGTTGTTTTCTTTTATCTGTGTGCTTCCTTTAATCCTGTCAATAACCCAGCATGCAGCTGCTTTCTGCTCATAGATTTTTAGGAAGATAATAGAAATAAGCATGCATGGTAGATAGAACTATTCATGGGTAACATAAAAATACCTGCTGTTCATCAAGATTTCTGCTTTCTAATTACCTGGAAAAATTGGACACGTTAATTTTTCTGGTTTTTAACTGAAATAGTGCAACATATTAGCATGAAAAATAAAAATACCTTCTTAGTTAAAGGTATAATGAAATGCTAGATTTACATTTATGTTCTAAGGTCCACAAAATGTTTACTTATTATTCATGGCTTGAAGGAGTATTTTAATATCTATATAATTTTAAGAATTAAAGTGTTCAGCAAGTTGCAACATACATCATGTTATTATCCAAATTGAAATCATTTGGGTCAGGAAAAAAAAAATCATACTTAAAATTATATAGGTAATAAATGAGGAAGAAGCTGAACTGAGATGATACACTTCGATTTCCATACACATTATATGGTAGTTTGTAAATAATGTCCCCTTCCTTCCTATAAAGTGAAGAATCACGTTATGGGGTGAGCAACTTGGTAAGGTTTGAAAGGAAGATGAGAACTTTGTTTATCAATAATAAAACTCCTCAGCTATAAAAAAAAAAAAATAATATTGTGGATATTTTTACACTCTACAGGTCAAGATAGAATAGTATGCCAATGTCATTTCCCTACTTTTCTGTAAGATTTTTCGGACAACTGCATCTCTCTCCTTGTGGATTTAGATCCCTTTCCCTGAAGAAAACCAGAAGAAGGATCCCATCACAAATGGGCAGGAGATAAATCTGCTTAAATATATGTCTGGCTGCATTCCATCCATATAGCTTCTTAAATGTCTGAAGTAGTAAATACTGGGCTGGGATGCATACAAAGTTATCTAATGATCCAGTTTTATAGCAGCTATATACTGTAATCCCATTCAAATGAGTGCGTGTGGCTAGGGACTGCACAGATGGCCTCTTTGGGATTCAACTTCACATCTCCTGTGCCTCTGTTGTTTTAGCATTGTACAGTAGAAAGTCTGGGACATTTTGCTGGAAGAAGGTTTTCCCATACAAATTAGAATACTTCACAAAGTCACAATACCCTTTTATTGCTGGTTCCTGTTAAGTATTCCATCACAGACGTTGCAAAGTTATATAGTGAGTGATTCTCTTTCATTAAAATTTCTAAGCATCAGATTAATAGATTTCAGAGCAACACACTGACAGTGTTTCAAGAGCAAACACCCTGACATAACATGAAATCTAGTAGGCTTATGAAAAAACATTGTATCATAGAATCATAAAATCATACAATGGTTTAGATTGGAAGGGACCTTAAAGATCATCGAGTTCCAACTCCCTTGTCACGGGCAGGACTAGCTTCCACCAGACCAGGCTGCTCGAAGCCCCATCCAGCCTGGCCTTGAACACCTTCAGGGATGGGGCAGCCACAGCTTCCCTGGGCAACCTGTGCCAGTGTCTCTGTACCCTCACAGTAAAGAATTTCTTCCTAATACCTAACCTAAATCTACGCTTCTTTACTTTATGAATAGTAAAAAACTGGTCTGAGAAAGAAGCTCCTCCCAACCCCATGCACCATCACATATGAAACTTGGAATAGAGAACTACCCTTTGCCCTGGTGAAAACAAAGCAGGGAATCAGAGGATGACCTTCATAATAGATAGTGTAATGATTTCTTGTTCTCTGAAGGCTTAACCACTAGAATTCTGTTTGCTTACTATGATTATAAATGAGCTATTAGGAATATGTGAAGTGAGTTTTTGTTAAATTATAGGGTAATAAATATGTCAATTTAATGTAATTCAATAAAATTTAATTGTGCCATGTGTGTCTATTATTTTGAAAACCGTAATTACCTTTTAGGTATAGTGAAGCTTAGAGCGAAAACCAAAGGTAGATACTAGCTGAATTGGTTCTCTATGTGGAGAAAAAAGAACAGCAAGATCATGACATTAAACACAGGAGAAGCTGTTAGTTTTAAGTATTGTTGAAATCCAAACTAAAGTTTTAATAGCACAGAATGGAACTTCTGAAGCAAAATCCAAATTTGAAATTGAAGGTGTCAACCATATTCTGACAGAATGACCAGGCAGGTGTGTTGGCATCTGTTCCTAAATGTGAAAATTCTTTGGATCACTTAGGTTTGAAAAGCACAGGAACAGGCTTACTAAACTTAAAGACTAAGTACACATCGTAGTGACTATACTGAATGATACGTTAGTATATAAATGTCAGCCTGAATAGCTGCACCCCTTTACTTCCAAATATATTCTGATTTATATATCTGTATATATATATATATCTGTAATATATATATATATATAATATATATATCTGTAATATAGCATGGAATTGGTCATTTGCCAGACAACTTTGGTTTTGAGTCCTGACTGGATTTCCATGTATGTGATACAGGGGATGAAATCATTGCTTATGGGAAGCATTGGTCCAAAGCTGACAACCAGCACAGTAGTCATACTGGTTTGTCTAGACCTTTATTTCTATTCAAATGTTAAAAATATAGCCTAATTTTTACATCCTGTGCTATAGAAAACTGTTTATATTTGTTTAGTTCTTTTTTGTTTAGGTTTATTATCATATAAAATCAATGCTGTTGCTTAAGAACAGTAGGATTTTTTACATATATCAAAAAACTTTCAAACCTGTAATTCAAAATTTTTTTATTATTATTTTTTCAGCCATCAATCATTAAGTCTGGAAATATAACTAGTTGTGAAGTTATTCAACTCAGATTTTGACACACATATTTTTCCTTAAACTAATTGCTGTAGCAAAAAATAATTATACTTTCAGTAAAAATTTAATTATTTGTATTTTTTTGCTAATTATTCTACTGAATTTGAAAAACAGTAATTTAATTCAGAGAAAACTGTTTGTGTGAATGGATAAGGGAATGTTCTGTATTTTCTATGAATATGGGAATTCTTTACTTTTCACTGCAGGCATATAGGAGTTTAATATGAAGTTCTTAACAACAAGGTAGAATGATGAATTCAGGAGAAAAAAAAACAACAAAAAAGAAACAAACAAACAAACAAACCACAAAACCCAGGCTGGTAAATATATTGCATTCAAAGACAAACAAAAAAAAAAAAAATGGTGGTTTCCATTTTTAACTTTGAAGATGCTAGATCCAGGTTCAAGCCAAAACTAAAATATTTTTTTTTAAAGGTTACCAAATAACAACAAATGCAGCATAATTCTGCATAACATTTGAGGTAGCTGATCATGATTTCTTCACAAAGCCAAGCACTAAGAAACACAGGAAAAATGAAGCTTGTATAATATATCATGTATAGTACAAGCAACTGGGGAAACAAAACAAAATCTTAGACAAAATTTTAAAGGATGAATTCTGAAAGTAAAAGATTTTTGATTGTGGACAAAAATAATTACTCCTGCAATTTTGATTGCACTTGCCAGCTAAATGGACTTTCATACACTTTTTGTAAATAAGGAAATAATACCAGTTTAGAATTTCTATTTAAGTATCAGAGATGTTTGTTAACTGCTCAGGCCAAAGGCACAAAATATCTTAATTCAGATAACATCTACATTCTCAAATTAGAAACAGTAAGAAAACTGATTCATCTATAATGAATCTATAAACTCTAACTCTATTTATAGCATATCTAAATAGATATATAAATATAGGCACTATAAACTCTTATAACCTACACCAAAAATCAAGGCCAGATCCTGTGCATACGTACTTACAGGTAGTATTTTCTGAATCATTCCTCCAACAATGAGGATTATTGATTGTGTTCAGAAAAAGCTTTAATATCAAAGACAACCAAATCACTTCTAACAAGGTTTACTTTTTTTCCCTTTTCTAAATTCAGTTTTGAACTATATATTCTAAGACAACCAGAATCAGACTTTTTATGACTGGTTTACAAACATCTGAAATTACAGTTATAGAAGAAAGAGCAATACAGCTCATATTTCAGTATCATGAGCAGAGCTATTACAATAAAAATTTGAAAAATTGCAACTATTATTGTTACAGCTTGAAACTTTTTCATTATTTTGTAACTTATTGTATCATTTTTGCATATTAATTGTTATAAAAAGGGTTACAATGTTTGTTCTAATAACAAAACATTTCTACCAAATGAAATTGCAGTTTGATAAAAAACAATTCCTTATATGCTATCAGAAATGCATCCTTTTTAACCCTTTCACAGATTTATAAAATGGGCTTGCAATAAGAAAATAACCACACACAGCATGGCAATTTTTTCCTAAGCTAAAAAAAGTTTCAGTTTCTTGAAGTATTATTCTGAAAAACTGGATTTTCTAATATTCATGGAAGTGCATTCCAAATACAGTTCCTAGAGTACAATAGAAATGTATTTATGTATTTTAAAGCATGTTCATCGAGTGTTAGTTTTGTATTTATCAAAGCTGCCCAGTCATGGGAGTAGCTTTAATCAAGAATGAGCCTTAAATTTGATGTATGGCATGCCAATTATGCTCAGGGGCAGCCTGAACTTGCTCTGAATTTAAGACATAATCTATATTTAGGCTACTTATAAATCTTTTTTTTTTTTTTTTTTTTTTTTTCTTAAAGCACATGATGCTGTAGTAATCTATATTTAGGCTACTTATAAATCTTTTTTTTTTTTTTTTCTTAGAGCACATGATGCTGCATCCTCTCTGCTGACCTCCTCTCATGAGGTCCTGGCAAAGACCAGTGGAGTAGGTGGAAACCAAGATATAGTGTATTTTGTTGTGGTAAGTGAGGTCATCTTAGTGCATTTTAGAGTATATGTTCAAAATGCACAGCATACCAGGGTTTACCTACTCAGAGGTCTTACAAGAAACAGGCTGCTGTTATTTCTGCACACTATGAATAGCAATTTATTTGGACTGAGGTTTGCATAGCAGGGTAGATTCCAACAAGACTGCTTATTACTGGAAAAAATAAAAAATTGTATCCCCTTTTTATAAGTTTAGTGAATTTCTACGAAATCACATTGTACAGTGCAATTGGCAGTTGTCTAATGTTAGTAGAACAGAAGCTTAATAGTTCACACTGCCAAAGCACCTTTAGTTCTATTTATTTTAATATTATAAAGTCAGCAATTGGGTAACCTTCTATCTAAAACCAGTTGAATCTAACAGTGCCCAGAATCCTTCTGCAGTAAAGAGAAAGAACATTATATTCAGATTATTTTTATATTTCAATTTTTCAGTTTGGAATAAAATCCCAACTTTCACAATTATTTTTACTTTTTTTTTTTTAACAGTGGAATCTCCAGGGTATCTACTTGTCAGGGTACTCCAGACTGGTGACTGTGGGAAACTGTTCTGCTAAGAGTCAAAGTGTGACCCTAGGGAACGCAAGAGCTACATTTTAGCAGTGATGTGGCCTTCCTTGTCTTCCTGCATTATAGAAAGAAATACACAGTTTGACCAAGGAAAAAGTCACCCTTCCCTTTGTGGGAAGTCCCATCCCTTCCTAACTCTGCCATTTACTTCTCACACTTAATTTGCAAGGGTGTAAGCACTGTAAAATATGCAATGCAGAGAACAACTCACTATAACAGTTACATTTTAAAATATTTTCAGCACAGATTTCAGAACAATCTGATAGGGTGTTGTTTTATGTACTAACTGCAAATATATCCTAATGCTAGACTCATAGAGTACTTAGATAAAACAGTAATTCATACATTTTCTTCCTCTCCTCCATAATCTGTAATCGTTACTGCGTAAGAAACGATATCAAGGGTTCAGATCACATGTTCAATATTATTTAGATGCTAACATATGTACTCATAAAGAAGCCTCTACTTCAGTAAAGGTAGAAATGTTCACTGAACCTAAAATAGCTGTATTATTATGGTCATAAATCTAAATTTATCATCTAAGGTATTTTTCTTAAGCTCATTGTACTGATATTAGCAACAAGTACAGTACAAACAGAAGCTGAAAATGTGAATTCACACACCAGAAACAGTTAACTTGCTTTCCATTTTCACCTTCACTTATTTTGATGTTTAACTTTTAACAATTTGAGCCAATTTGGTTTACAGCCAAATAATAAACTACTTAGCTATAAACTGAAAATTCATTTAATATAATTTTATGTCCAGTCAACCAATTTGAAGTCAATTAAAGTCATCTTACAATACCTTCTTATTTATATTGACACAATCTTAAGTAAATTAAAGCATTATCAGTTTAAACATGTGCATAGGATATATAATAATAATAATCAGTAGATCATTTATGAAATAAAAAAGCAGATGTTATAAAATATTTTAATATCTATTTTCTGTGCAGTGGTTTAAGTCTTTACATTGATCAATGCATTTTTTTTTTTTTGAGCTTGACAAATGAAACACTGAAGCATTAAAGCCCTTACATCTAACGTAAATACTTAATTTTTCAGGCCCATTGAATGAAAAGTATGAAATCCATGGCGATTCACAGACCAAGATTTTTTTATATCTTTTGAATTTTCAGGTTTATTCATGGATACTAATTTATTGTGTGTCTGATTGCCAAGATAGGAACATCACTTTAGTTCTATCATTTATCATATCATCCCTAAGGAGAATAAAAGGATTTGCAGGAACAATTAAGTAACAGAATGTTCTCTCATCTGAGGCCTATTTGGTTACAATATAAGAGATTAACTAAGTGTGAAGATGTCAGAACTTGAAGCTAAATGCCAGATAGGTTCAGAGAAGGACAGAGTTACACAGAGAAGCCAGATTTTCATCACAAGACGTGCATAAGTTTAAACACGTTGGAAATTATTGTCCTGGTTTTTAAAGTTGAGATCCTTTATAATTCTTATTCAAGGTGGGGTGTGTAATGCAGTTACTAACTGGAAGGGCTGAGTGTCATCAGTAAAGAGGGCATGAAAGGATGAAAGAACAATACAGAAGCGGCTGCTTTCTGATACTGAACTATTATATCAAGCCTGTCAGCAAGACTTGTGGACCAGCGGTTCCATCCCTCAGATACTTGCCTTGTGAAAAAGAGAGAAGTAGAGAATATTCAGTGAGATAAGTGGGGCTGCAGTATTGCACCATGACAATTCAGCTGCTTGGTAAAGAGAGGGTTGCTCATGTTCTGACACCCTGTGCTAAGGTGTTTTTTTGAGATCTTAGTGGTTACTGGAGGAAGAGAGGACAGCATTCTAGAAAAAGGCTTTAGCTATTTCTTTCCTGGTTTATGGAGTCTAGTTTTTCATGTGTCTTTTATGTAAGAGAATTGTAAGCTGAAAACCTGGATCCATCCACCCTGAATACTCACAGATTTATTCTTATGTGCTTGTGAGCTAACTCAAGGTACAGCAACTCCATGCTTCTCCCAAATGAAAATAATGATTTTAGGTATTTCTTCCACTGTTTTATTATTGTAAACCTCTTGCTTATGTTGCTTTATAACCTACAGAGAGTGTTCCAGAGGCCAGTTTATGAAAGGAGGAGAAAACAAGGAATAAAAATAAATTTTTATTGCTACCATACCTATTCTACAGTTGAAGAGGCAGACATCTATATGCTCTAGACAATTTAATGTGTGAAGTGTGTGCATGCTATATAAGGAGGACATTTTGGTTTTCATACAGAAGATGTATTTGAATCCAGGGACCGTTTTTAAAAACTTTTAAGCAGCTTTATACATGTATAAAATTTGAGGTCATATTCACCTGTGTGTATATCCTTAAGTCCAAAATGTAGACACTGCAAAGTTCTCCAGAATCATGACTTGCAGACCACTGAACCCTGTGAATAACTAAATAGTTTCTGAGAAAACACGATGACATGGTACTCAATCTTACATTCTCTCACTCCTGCTGCAGCTGGGTTTGTAAACATTCCTGGAACAAACTTTCTTACAAAGGACATGTGAAGGAAATGCAAGGTTTGGGTGATGGTAAAGCAGAAGAATCATGATTACTTTTGTGGATTTTTGTCAATGACGTGAGATTAAGGGACGCTTGTGACTACTCAGAATGTTGTTCAGTGCTGGTTTTAGGGAAAATGGAGAAGTTGTGTTAGAAACAGGGATAAGAAACCAAGTCTCATCTTCCTAGTTAGTGCCTCCTTTATCTATAGTCATGCCTATCTTTGTTTTCTTTCTCTGTTCTCAGAAATATCACATATATTACTACAGTGACATGCTTTAAGGTGTGGGTGTGATTTTTTCACTTCTGTAGTTAGTTTATTGATATAAAAATCAGTTACCAAGACAGGCAATATATGAAATATGTTTATGAGAGAAATAAACAGGAAATTGCAATGCCCAACCATGATATAAGTGCCCATATGTGTACAGGAGTACACATTTTGTTTCCAGAGGTAGTGAAAATATGGGCATCTATAAATTTCCAAGCACCTGTGAGAAGGAGTTGAAGCTGGACTGCATTGCTTGAATCCTGTGAAAGTGCTGCTTTGGGTACCTAGGAGCTTTTGTGAATCTAAGCATAAATGAAATTTGAAAATATAATCTATATCACATCAGAAAAATGTTGTTGTAAGCAATTCACAGAAGTCATTGACAAAGTCAGGCTGAGAACAACAGCACTGTAGTCCTTTAAGCAGTTGATGTAGACTGCACTATGTGGAGTGTAACATGCTATTGGCACAGGATACTACTCTGACAGCAAACACTATCAAGCTTGCCAAGTCAAACACTGTCACCAACGCTGTATCCACAAGAGCAGAAGCTAGATGTTAGCCTGCCTGGAATATTTGTAAGATTACTTTTGACTAATGTGCTGAAGAGGGAGGTGGCAGTTAATCACCTCTAGTGCTTTTAAGAACCTTGCCATGCTTGCCACATACTATGAGCTGCACTAACACTTGAAGTTGGTGACAAAAGAACGGAGCTTTCCAGTAGTATTGTTTGTTAGCACAGTACATCATGTAATGAACAGCTGGGAGGTTTAGTACACTTAACAGTAAGTGAAACAACAACAACAAAAAACAACTTACAAGAATAGGCATTAAGAGCAAAAGGCACACTTCTGACATTGCAACGATTTTCCTTATGTTCTCTTGCCACCTGTAGTATTTAGTAAGCATCCTCTTCTCTCAGTATGTAATTTGGTAGGAAAGGTGCCTCTGTGTAAGACTATTGTCTGTTCTTTTATACTTATTCAAAACCATGCGGCTTTGAAGACTGTGTAGCGGAGGATAATACCCAACACTTTTTTTTGTCCTAAAGCCATATTACATGACTCTAGAGATCTCAAACTCGCATGTCAGAAGATAGACTGTATCGATAGTAAGGCTAGTATCTAGATTTCCAGTCTCTTCAGAGGCCAGGAGAAAAATCTCTTCTGCTGTGCTCTGATGTTTAGGGCCACTTCGTGTGAGGATTATAAAATCAAAAAACAGCAACAACCGAATAAGAACACTTACAGAAAAGCCCCACCAAACCCAAACAGATCAAACTGACACATCTTTATAGCTCTGCAGCGATGTCTTCATCCTGACAGCTTGGAAAAAAGGAGAGGTAGCAAGTATGTCTTTCTTAGTGTTTGATCTCATTGCTGACACAGACATAGACTGAGATTAAAATGACAATACAGTATTATTTTTTGTGTAAGATTTGTTGAATGATAACTTCACCCAGTTGCAGCAGTTTTGCCTTTATGTAACATTAAATATGAGCACCTTGTAAATCACCATCATTACATCACTGTTAGAATATTTTTGGTACAGTTCTGACAGCATAAACTGTGATACACATGCATGCAAAAACTGCCTAGAGTTTCTACCCAAGAGAGCTCATCCAATTAAATGCACAACATAAATCTATTTCAAGTATTTTTACTGGTTAAGAACATGCAGTATCTTGAAACTGAACAAACCTTTAGGTGAGACCACTGGTGAATTCTTCAAAAAACAATTTTTGTTAAAAGAAGTTGAAAAGACAAAAAAAAAAAAAAAAAAAAAAAAAAAAAAAAAGTAAATCAAAGCACCAGGGCAGCAAGGCAATGTCAGAGATTTTGTAAGGGATGGGAATAGAAGAAAGGGTCACATGTTAATGAGTCAAAAAATTATATAGCGTTGATCTCTGGACCTTCGGGCTTCCATTTTTTTCTTTCCTTTGAGAAAACTTGCTCTTCTACTCTGATTAAGAGGACAGCATTGAATAATATCTTAATCTCTGATTTGTCAGAATTTCAAGTTCACATTCAGGATAGCCATAACCGATCCTCCAGCACTGGGTACTCATTTGATAGGACCAAGGGGCAGTTTGGGGAGAAAAGCTGGAAAGAGGCAATGATATTACAGTATGACATAATTATATTCTTCAGGAGAATTTTATTAAAAAGATGCTTAAAACAAGTCTGATGATTCTCATTCAAGAAGTGATTTATTTCTCTCCATTGATTGCATTTAAAGACCTGTCTCAGATGTTGAAATTTACACTGTAAACATCTAAATCAGAAGAGATTAATCTTCTTTCAGGACACAAAAACTGAGCCATATGTCATTAGTAACTGGGTTTAATTAACATCACCACTGAAACTGCCTCACTTTAAAATACATTATGATTTGAAGAAGTTTCAAATTAATTAAAGGACTAGTATCAAAAGGCATGGAGGTTATCCATTTGCCTAACTTTGGAACTGTTTGAATTTTTGTCATATATATTTTTTTAATGTTATAATAGTGATTGTAGCCTTCAGTCTTTAAGAAGCGAAAATGTCTCCCAGAAAACTTTAATAATATCTGTCCGTCTCATGTAGACATTTCAGCATCTTATAATTTCTCAAATCACACCAAATAGCTAATGTTTAGTGAGCTGAATTAACTCTTCTGTGACTGCATGATGTACAGGAAAATGGAGAAGGACCAATACTGTTACCAAAAGTGAAAGCATGGGATTTTCCTCTCTTTAAAAAAGATAATACAGGAACTATTGCAATCCACATTTTTATAGGTTGTCTTAAAGCATCTGAAAAATAATATATTTGAAGACAAATGTATTCTTTATTACATTGGCAGTTAGGTGTGTTTTCATATGTCTGAAATTGTGCCAGTAATATAATGAAAAGGCAAAATTCCATGACCTCATCTGTGTACGAAGCTTTAAAGAAAGAGAGAACACTGAAAAGAAGGAAGCAGCTGGCTAAATGCCTGGGGTATTACAGTTCACCATCAGCAGAGAGATAGAGCAAAAAGATGTCATTTGGAATGTTATCTAGGTGTAGACATGGTCACAGGTGAATATGCTTCTGTTTCAAGTCAGTTCCAGAGAGTGCCTGACTTTCACCTCTTTGATGATTTTTTTCCCATGAGATAACCACCAACAACATGACAGAAAGTCAAATCTGGAAATTGTTTTTGTGATAAATTTGGCTTTTAGAGTGTGTTTAGCAGCTTCAACTTCACATGCATGCCTTAGTACCCTGCCAACATTGCAAAGCCCAGGTGGAACATTCTCCCCAACCTCATACAGGAGCTACCAGTTAAATCAGACTGAAAAAAGGGGTTCATCAAATCCCCACTAGAGGCAACCGAAAGACAGCCAGGAGTTGAATCAGACCACCGGTAGAAGTAATTCAAGCATTAAAAATAAAGAGTGAATGAATCACAGAGTCAAAGCAATAAAAGTAGAGTGTGTGGCGATTCTGCCACACCTCCCCCATAGCACTGGGGTACTTTGACACTGATTGGACACAAACCTTGATCTGATTGAGAAGCTTAGTACATTGCGCACGACACAAAGTGCTTCCCTCCACTAGCTGCTATAACAGATGATTTATCTGGGTTGAGCTTCAGCCAGCTGGGTAGGATCCAGGCCTCAACCTCTGCCAGACTGAAAAGAGCCTGAAGAAAGAAAACACTGTCTGGATCAAACAAAAAGATGTACAACCTCAGAATTTCCCAAGATCCCCACATGTACAGCTATTGACAAAAAAAGGCTGGAACAGAATAAATTACAGGATTGAACACTGGGACTCCCCCATCCAATTTGCTTGAGATAGGAAAGGTTGACGAGCAGTGTCCTACAGTGTTGACTTGACAGAAAAGAATAATAGTGATTCATGAGTGGCATTTTGCCAGGTCTCAAAGTCCTGTCAACAGTACTTCACAGCTAAATGATATCAAAGATCAAGTTGCATCACCAACATACACAAGCTGCAATATAGCTCTCCTGGCAAAAGGTAAATGGTCATTGCTGTGGTTTACTTTACTTTTGCCAGGATTTGCTCTTAAATATGTGAGGGTCATCCAAGAATCATGAAGTTTTCCCATGTTGTTTTCTCATTATCTTTTCACTGATATTTCCCAGAAAAGGCAGACTGAACACCAGATACTGACTGGAAAGGATGAAGGTTATAAGGAGTTTCAATCGTTACAAAAAGACTTCTAAGAAGATGCATAAATAGATGGCATGCTTTAATAAAAGACATGGCAAAAGTATTTTCCAAAGGAGGTACACAAAAGGAGAGACAGTGAGTAGGGTGTATTTTACTACATAGTGGGCCTTAAGATCCTGATTATCATCTGCTGAAGGCCTTGCATGGAGATCCAGGACCAGTGAGTTTTACTGCTGTGATAATAAGTTCTTGTAGTTTGTTTGTTTGGGTTTTTTTGTAGAACCTGTTCAGCAGAGCATGTAAGCAGGTGGCATTTTTACAAACATGAATTGTCACAGTTTGGAAAACATCTCACAGTTCAATACCAGATATAGACTTAAGTCCTTTGCCAAATTAAAGCCATAATGTTTCTATACAGATCTATAACACAGGATTCTGGATAGTATGAAAACACCCTGACAGTTCAGATAATACCAGTTCGTGTGCTGGGATAGTGTAGCATCTTTGTTAAGTATTTAGTGGTTTTAGTGTTCACCTTTTGAAAAATTTGTGTTTACTAGATGTGAAAATACTGAATTAGGAAACTGGCATCCTACCTCCTGATACCACCCTGCCCCTTGATCAGTATTAGCAGCATAGACAGGCTGCCACCAACTTTGCCCCTGCATGACACTGGCAGCACAGTTGGGATGCCACCTACTTTATTCATGTAGAGTACGCTTCTCTCCAACCATGCCACCACTGGTGGAGCCAAGAGGTGGCACAACTCACCCACATGCAAACGGCATTTGGACAATTGGCTGTTGCTGCCAGATGACCTGAACACCACGTGTCCCTGGCACCACTGGAGCCATGGCATTGCTTATGACCTTGTGCTTGCTACCGGTGATTGGGTGAGTCCCCATATAGGTGCATTGTTGCTCATCTTTCCTACTGCCTCAATAAAACTTTTTTTAATAACGTGTGGTCAGACTCCATTACTGTTCAGACCATAGAGACATTTCTCCTTTGTCTAAAAATATGGTTATACCATCAGTTTGACATTGTAATGTTAATTCAGTAACAATTTGTCAGGTATCTGTCATAGCTGCTTCTGGGCACCAAAGTATATATGTAAAGGTTTTATACATGTTTTTTTCAATTTGTAAATATTTCAGATGCAGCTTACCTATGAAGTCAGATTTACAAATGTTTCTACTCTGTGATTCCAGTGGCCGTTGTAAGCTTCATTGATGATGGGGTGAAAAATGTAGATGAAAGCAGAGTGGATGCCAGGACCTCTGTGCCAGATATGACAGGCCGGATTGCTTTGCAATGTAACGCTACATATTTTAGCTTGTCACTTGGTTAGCATAATTTTATCCCAGGGTTTTTTTTGCATTTTAATGAAAAAATTGAAATTCAAAATTATATGCCTACCTGTTCAGTCTTACTATAGTTAGAATTTCAAAACAAACAGAATAAAGACATGGGGTTTTTTAATCTATCAAGAAATTTTGCTGTGAGAGTCTCTTTCATGTTATGATTTAAAGACAAAGTGGCTGGCTTGAACTGAATGGTTATGAATATACACATTGCAAAATGCAGTAAACACATCGCAAATATATTGTTTTTACCTGGAAATGCCACTTTTCTGGCTTCAAGGCAATGGACAAAGTTAGAGATACCTAATTGCAGACTGAAATCATTGCCCACAGGTCAATTCATGCTATAGAGACTTTATTAATGTCTAGCTGATGAAAAATCACCTTGCATGTCCAGATTTACCAGATTACCAATTCAATAACAACAAATAAAAGAAAAACCCACCCACCCATCCCGACCCCCCCCCAAAAAAATATCCTGTGTGTCATTTAATAGCATTATTGGTTTAACCCACAGAGGATTAAAACATGAGAGACAGTAATATAAGTTCTATAATGTGTCATGCAAATCAAATACTGAATCTGAAGAGTTTAAAAAAGTTGAATAATATTTACGAGAAGTACAACACCACATGGTTTTCATAGCCATAACAAAGTTAATCAGAATTCATAATTTAAACTCAACAGTGGAAAAGTTATAAAGCTTTTTTCTTTCATTAATATTATTCTTTTCTATGTTTACATCCCTTATCTTCTCCTCTAAAGCAACAGCCATGAGAAGGGATTTATAGATGTTTTTCCAATTTATAATAAATCCTATGGGCTAAATTCTGATTCAGTTACATATTTGGGATTATTCCTTTTTTACCTAATATTGCAGAGATCAAATCCTTGTGATTATTCCTTTTTTACCAAATATTGCAGAGATCAAACCCCTCTCTTGTGGACATAAAGCATTTTTTCTAGTGTTGCAGTTTAAGAATTGACTTAAAAATAATGTTAGATCATGTAAGAACCCAAAGGGACGGTTAATGGATTTACTTTTAAATGTACATATAAGACAAATATCTTTGAATTTCTAATGTGTTTTTACTTAATTTTCATACACCATGTACTTATCTGCTTGTCCAACAGTGCTCCTTATCAACTTCACCAGATGCAGTGCAGATAGCTAACAGTGAAAGTTTAGAATTATCTCTAGTGTGAAAATAAAATAAAATAAAAAATAGCTTCCTTAATTATCTAGCATCCTTTTCACAATTACTGGAAGACAATGATACTTTTGCAATTACTGCTTTTAACACAAAAAAACCCCAAAAACCCAAAAACAAAAACAAAAAACCCTGAAGTTTCAGGATCGTTTACAACTTGCTCAGAATTCTATCATAAGAAAATGGTCAGAAAATTTACATGCAAAAATATTTTTTTCTCAATAATGTAGTTAAATTCCTCCTGGTTGTATTCTGAAATAGTTGATGATGTCACTTAAAATATGTAATGACTAACTATATTTGAAATGTTTACTCATGTGAACAATATTGTGGTCTCTATTTTTCAAATACTCCAGGAAGGCAAATCTGCCAACACTGTTCAGTCTGCATTCACTGTGCACTAAATGTATAGAGGCTTACTTTGTATGCTTTATTTTGCAAAGTATGTGCATACGTTTTAGCACAAGCAGAGCTTGTGGTTTGTGGTTTGTTTCATTCTTAATTGTTTTTTTTTAACATTTCCCCACAGCCTACACATACTAAAGCTTTGGGGAATTGTTTTTCACAGGTTTTTATCCACAGTGTCACACTGTTGGTTTTTTGCTTCTTTTATTTTTTTTTCCCCTTTCTTTAAAGACATAGGTAACTTTGCATAATGTATCTCATTTACTTTCATTTGGACAGAATAATGATCTGCTATTAGTTAAGTATTAAATTCTAAGTTGCCTCTTTTAGTTCTTTAAAAAAAACAGAATTATGCTGAAAAAAAAAACCAAAACAAAAACAGTTGATGCAAGAAACCAGATGTTTTATCATTTCTAATAGATAGCAAAATCATTCTGGAATCTTTCATGTAGTTCCTATTGGCAAGAAAACTAATTGTACATAATCAAGCAGAACGTCTGTTCTGCAAGAGGTCTGGCTTTCAGACCTAGCTGGCAACATCATTATGATATTATTAGCAGTAAAATGCTGCTTTACACAGCAGCAAAAACAGGATTCTTTCAAATGGTTCAGATAAAGAGTTACTGCAATTTTAATATTTTTTTTTTATTATTATTTTAAGGCAACTGTGTTGCAGGTAATTGTGCCAATTTGAAAACATCTGACTGGGAATAATGACCATAAAGATCATGTGCATTTGAAGCATCTCATTTCAGGTACTCCTGACATGCAGAAAAAGTTACCTAAAGCAACAGTGCAATTATTGCTGCCCCAGCCAGTGGCAGATTTCACTAGTCCTTTCAATTAATTTTTCAAATTTTTCTCAAAAGGCTTCGAAGTCAGTCATTTTAATTAACTTGTGGATTTAACCTGGCGTTCACATCTGCGGTCTGGGAGCAATTTTGTATTAAGATAACACTCCTGCTGTTTTGGAGCTAAAATCCATGGCATAGCACACTTATTTTGCCAGTCAATTGTGTAGATATATGAATGCGTAGAAATGTAGATTCATAAGGATCTTCACAGACACACGGAAAAACACTGGTTTCATAGACTGCAAGGACACACTGATCTGGTAGCAAAAGTATTCTCCAAAACATTTTTCAGACATATAACACACAAGATATGTTTTTTAATAAGTTTTTATTATACAATGAGGTAACAGTCCATGGTTATGATGAAGGATCTATTAGAATTTATGGTGGTAACTCTCCTGTATCTTCCATTATGACTATTTCTGGTTTTCTCATTCTCGAAAACTCTACTCCCAAATAGTACCTAGTACTTCTTTAATGGAAATCAGTGGAAATTGTAGCCATTGTCTGTATCCTAGGATTTATTTTTAAATAGCCTCATTAAAAAACCTCTTTTTATGATGCTGACTTACAAAAATTGTACCTAAAAAACCTGTGAATGGCAAAGACATTGACTCTGGAGGAGCTGAGTACCCTCATAACATATTCTTGAACTTCTGCTTTGCATTTAAGAATGCTCATGTCTTTCTACCAGCAATCTTGAAATCGAGAAAATCTTCACATCTGTAATTAAAGCTAATGAAATATAATCAGCTACTGTTGATGTAAAACGAAGTATTGTAATTCTGGAATTGTACCTGCTAAACATATCCTACAAAAACAGTTAAGTCACAAAGATTTGTCATGAAACCTTTGTGGAAAATGCTTTACCATGCAAACATCAAATGCTGTCTCTTTTCTCTTTAGCACACAGAAACTTCCAATTTTCTGTGTTTTGGTGAGTTTCACATTAAATAATCCAGGTATTTTTTCCACACCTCTAAGACATGTTTTAGTATGACATCATTCACGCTTTGATGCCTACCTCCTATATATATGTGGGGAGGAAACAGAGCCCTCTTTGGTTCTTCTGTAACTTCAAGACAGGAGAGTAAAAGGCTGGACTGCAATGGTTATTAACATGTTTTTTACATGATTTGCAATATAGAGTATTACGCTTCTACCTCTGGAACAGTCAGTTCCAAGATAAAACATAAGAGAATTCTGACATTAAAAGCAGATGATACAGCAAAAAACCTAACAACTTAAACAGAAAAATACAGATTTTATATGGTGGGTTTTTTTTCTGTGGGGTACATACTCTGGGTAAGATATTGTCATTTGTTTTATATGGTTAGTAAAAAGTCAGGAAGGGGCATTTTCACCCCAAAAGTTCTTCTTTTGGGGTTCTTCAAAAGGTCTTCTCTGGTCATTGTTTAAATGGTGTTATATTTTATCCTTTTTTGTAATAGTTTCCTAAGACTCTGCGTATTCTCATGTTCACATTCCAGTATTTTCTGCTATTTCAGAAAGTAATATAAAATTCAAAGTATCCTTGTTAGCAATTTAATCTTTGTTTTGAGCACTTAAGTTGCAGCCAGAGAGCTGCTGAACTGGTAATGTAAAGTGAAATTTGAATGTTAGGAAGATGAATGTAGGCCATATTCCTTACCAAGCTCTAATACTCCTTAAAATCCAGCAATGTAGCTCAGGTCCCATGGCCCTTTAACAACTTATCTCTTGTACCCTCTAATATTAAATTGCTTTGGCTTTTATATGTCCTCATAGTGTGATAGCATATCTTCTATCTAGTTAAATTGCCATAAAGTCCTTTAATGCCTGATAAAATACAAAAGAACAAACCAAAATAAAAATTAGTGTCTTGTTTGTAGGGGAGCTGCAAGCGCTTCTGCCTCCCTTTGAAGCCAGAAGACTTTAAAAGACATCCTCAGAAACATTGTTTGTGAGTGTTTTAAAGGCAAGGGGTACAACAAACTGAGTGTGAAAGTCATGTTTAAACTCAGTTGTTTTTTCTTTGGGCCTCAGAAAACTATTTATTTGCATTTCTTATGATCATCTTCAGTGATAGAAAAATTCACATCCACTGTCCTCAGTCCGAATCATAATGTATTTGTCAGGCCTATTTAAAAATAACTTTGTCCTTTAGATTTTTAAAATAAAAATAAAGATATTTATATACCTTTTTCTTTTTCAAACTGAAAAAAAAGGTATTACATTTGAATAGGAAATGCGTGACAGGAAATTATTATTTGCACCGTGCTGAATACAAGAGAGATGTCTGTGTGTGGGTTGCAAGTGAAGACAGTTACAAAAGGAGCGCTACAAATAGAAATAAAACCAGCATAGTATCACATAAGTAAAAGGTTATTGTCTCTTAACAACGTGAAGGAACTGGGATTTCTAAGGAGACAAGAGCTTACAGGCAAAAGGAGAGAATGCAGGACAAGAGTAAAGCAAATGCACTGTGCTGTGGGGCAGTTCACTCAAAGGAAAGGAAGAAACAGGTTCCTGCCCTTCTGTCCACCTGCTAGGTTCCCCAGAAGGAGCAAAGAACATGCCAGATGGAAGTGTGAGAGGTGCTGTCTGAAGAGGGGAAATACTCTGCCACTGAGAGTGATCTGTGTGACATCGTAAAATGACAAGGTACCATATTGTAAAGCTGTGACAAGTCCTGCAGGCTGTTCAACTGTTTATCTATGACTGTGAGATCTCTCCTTACCCCTTTTCCTCACAAGTAGCCATGGCTGTCTGCTGCCCGATAATTTCTTCTGGGGAGGGAAGGCACAGAGGCGTGCCTAAAGAGTGCCAGGAGCGTTTTAGTGCCTTGGCATGTCTATGGCATACCCCACCTAGAAATAGCATACACATGTTTCCACAGAAGTATGCAGCAGCATTCAAACATGAGAAGTACATAAATGACAGCTGCAGTAAATGCTGCACAGCGCATGCTGCAGTGTTCTTGAATACAAACTGTGGAATATGCAAGATGACAGAAGCTAGGAAATTCAAAGTTAACGTGCTCAGTCTATTCTTAAGTTACTTGTTGCTTAAATAATCACAGTACCATTACCACTAGGAGTGCCACGGGCAAATTCAATCAATCAAAATCACACAAAAGCTTTGAGACAATCTAATCAGTCCAAGGCTTCCACTGTAACATTTCCACTACATGGCTTCAAATATAAATTATTTACCTTCTTTAAAGTCATATTCACTCCTGCTTTCATCTTATAAAGCCTAAGGGGCAGAAAAAAGAAGAAACTGCATTATTTGAAATACAGACTGATAAAATATGTGGCCTTAAGAGCCTGACAGCCTACGTCACAACACAGGCAGAGAAGAGAAGAGGGAGAAAAAAAGAATCAAGATGCATAGCAGACCTGCCTGGGATATGTATGTTACAGAATAAGTGGGAGTAAAGTAAAAGAAAATAGAAATCCAATTTCTGCTTGAGGTGTCCGGTGAATTTAAATCATATGTCATTAAAGAGGAATTTTTGTAAATTTTTTTTTTTTGCAATTTATGTATCATTAATCTCTGAGCTGACATTCGGTTTCTAGGCAATAGCTTTGGAAACTGAAGCATTATAAGAAAAGCCAAGTTTAGGTACTTTTACTCAAAAACCTATTTAAATGCATCATTGTGCGTGTGTGTTTCCTTATAGAAACGTGAGTCTCATCAAGAAATTTGACCGATCACATAAAATTAAAAAATTTGCTTTTGGGAGACATGGATTTGAGCTCAGCAGATAGATCTGCTGAATAAGAACGAAGGACAGAATCAGTATTTTATTTGTAACAAAGACAAGTTAAAGCTTTATGGAGGATTTAATTCTCACTAAACTTGATCTTCTCCCTAAAGGAAAAAACAGATGAAATTTATATGAGTCTGATAAATCGTCTCTGAAGACAACAGGCAGAATACAGAGGGGCTGGTTAAGTCTACAGAGTGGCTTGCTTTGCTGTCTCTTTCCGAGATCATTCTCCCTTGAAAACCTTTACCTCTCAATTACAGGAGTTACTGCCCTGCTCAAAAGCTTTCCTTCAAATGTAACTTTTTCTACAGCACAGACTAGATATTGCTAGACTTGTAGTGGTGTGGCTGATAAACATCTTCCCTGTTCTTAGAGTGGTTTTCTCCAATAATTATTAATCCACCTATTTTTAGTTAAAGTGGCAAGCTCTGATTCACCACCGAAAAAAAACATTTCATGGTGTTTAAAATGGAGATGAAATCTAGAAATTGAGGAACAGAGGACAATTTGTGGGTGAGAAAACTGAGTGGCTAAAGCTGTGTGAAATATAGGGAAACAAACGGCTATATTTCAAAGAATTATTTTGTTTCTGCCTAAGGGGGAGTGATGCAACCAGGACAGACAGACGACAAAATATAAATATTTATGAGTTTGTTGTTTCAGGGTTGTTTGTTTTTTTTTTTTTTTTTTGGGGGGGGGGCTGTTTTTTGTTGTTGTTGGTTTTCCCCTGTGAACACTGCCAGGAAAGAGGTACTAGAATTATTTATTGACAGATCATTAACAGAGGAAATGTGTTTTGCATTGGTCAGGAGTCACATCCAGGACTGCTGTGTATCAGATGTTGCATCACCAGTGAACTGGCATCACCGGTGGCTATAACAAGCTACACATTGTCTGTTGAGTGTGAGTATGAGCTTGTGTTCACATCCAAACTGAGAAATGCCAAATTTACACAAAGGCTGAGCCCAGGAAACCTTGAGACAAGATTCAGGGCCTGCTAGAGGGAAAGGACTTTGTCCCATAAGTCTGTTTAGGATATCTCATTGTGAATCTAATTGTAGTTTACTTTTCCAGTCATTAGGAAACTGCACCAGAGTTTTTGAAATCTTTCCCCTTGGATAAGGCAAGTAAGACAGATGTTCTTGGTCATAATGGTCACTTTCTTGGTAGAAATGGTGCACAGACTGGATATCCTTGAAGACTCCCACCAAGCCTTGGCCCATCATGGCCAAGCCTGGATGTACAGGTTGGGTCTTGAAGACCTGTGGGATCAGGCACACTAGGCACCTGAGGAACATTTTGTTGTTCAGCAGCTCAGTATACCTTTGGCAAGAGCATATCTCATGAAGTACTACAGTGCAGAACATGTAGCAACGAAGTTACACCACTAGTAGCATGGGGAATTTTCATGGCAGCTGTGGCAGCCAGGTGCTTGCAAGATTTACCTCCAGTAAACTTGTGAACAGACTGGTTTGATTCATGCTTTTAGAAAAGAAGTGAAGTAAACCCCTTGAGCACTGTTGGACATGTTGTCCAGTTTACTACCATCTACCCCACATGCCTTTGCAGCAATGTCCCGTGCCGTTTGACAGCCAGTTCAGAAATGGGGTCCCATGCAGGAAAGAACTGCTAGGACAGGAAAGAGTTGTAACAGTGCGCATTCTTGTAAAAGATGAAATACGCTGAAGTACGTATTTTTTACAGCTTATGCAGTTTATGACTGCACAGATCCAGGACAGAAAGTATAGACAGATATCTGTTTTATCTATGGAATGGATTATTTTTTCTTAATTCGTTCTTACCTCTGTGTTGAATTTTATTACTTTCTCGTGTGACTAGTATTGAACACTGATTAGGTAGCTTCTTTCTTCTACCTCACTACAGAGAAAGTTGTGTAGTAGGAAGAATCTCACTTTCTTAGGCTTTTTTTCCTCTTATTCTCATTTTTAATTAGTTTTACCTAATGTTCTTAAGTATGTAGATTGTTATACACTTGTTAAAGCACTGTCAGAAAGCACACTTCACGCTTTGAATGCTTGTGGTGGTGGTATGTTTGTGTGGTCAAGATAAACATATTTCAATCTGGCTATGCGCCAGAACAAAGAAAAAAAGAAATACAGAGAGAAAAATAGGAAAAGCAACTGTTTTGAAACAGATAGATTAGAAAGTTTTAGTTGCATTTTTTCTAGTTAGAAAATACTGACACACAAAAAAATGGAGTTAAGGTTTCTTTTTTCAAACAGTGTGTGGTTAGTCTGTGGAATGCAGGATACCTGCAAAGCCGGGTCAGTACTGGCATATGTAGAGGACAGATGTGAAACCAGAAAAGGCTTTTACCTGAGATACAGACTTTGGAGGCACAGCCAGCATCTAGGAAGCTAAGAACTTTTTTTTTTTTTTTCTTTCCTCTGGCTTTCCTCCTTCCAGGGAGGTTTTCAGTGCTGGTCAGTGTCAGAGTTGTGCTACAGAATTTAGGAATCAAGAGTCATATGCAAGATAATAGTTCTCACATGTGTTGTGGTCTGCTCTATCTTTGCTACTTTCAATATAAAATTTCTATTGTTTATTTTTCCATTTTTCCTTGCTTTTGAGTTCTCCATTCCAGTTTTTCTGACTCACCTTAACCTTTTCTCCTGTATTCTTCCTTTCCTCTTTGAGTATTACATTCCATCTCTGTGAACCCATTTCTACTTCTGTTTTCCACATTGCTTGTCTCCTTGCTTTATTTGTTTACCTGGAAGTCCTCCTCATCTGGGACTCCGAGCACTGAGCAAAGCAACTGAAAGATTGCTAATACCTAATTCCTTCTCTTCTTTATCTCTATTACTTTAATAACTGCTAGATTAGGAACTACTGTAATTGAGCAATATGCAGAGATGTCCAGGGTACAGTGCAAGGTACATCAAATACTTTCTTATTAAAGAAAACTATCAAGTCCTTTTTTAAATCCTACAAATTCCTTGTCTGCCTTCACTGGAGATATCACTTTTTATAGATTACATCTAAGTGTCCCAGCCAGAATAAGAGTCTTGTATAATTTACATATATATTTACATAAAATTACACTTTTCCATATAATTTGCTATATCATGTATAATTTCCTATGCCTTTAATTCAGTAGCCAAAGGCTTATTAAGTGAAAAGGATACTCTTTATGCCATTCGTTATTCAGAATACCATTATCACACTCATTGATAGTGATGTTTCTGTTGTGTGAGAGCTGAAATCAGTAATGAAACTTCGCTTGTCAGTAGTACTTGACTACTGGGATGAAGCTTCCCTAATAAAGGTCTAATAAGGAATTCACTTGCACTGTAGATATAGATAAACAAGAGATTTACAACCCTACTAGCATGCTGCAAATCTTGTTGCTATGCATAATTCTTTTCTTTTTATTTTATTGTTCACATTTTGTTTGAATAAAGCCTGTATTCCAGGAAGAGAATGAATGCCCTGATGCCCAGCTAGCTAGGAAAAGTGTATCTGAAATCAGTGGCGTCTGTGCCAACCAGTACCTGGCCATGGTAGGTCAGAGAAAGATGACTTCAGGTGTTTGTTTTCCTTCTCTGCCCCTTCTCCCTCAGAAGACAGGCGACAGTGCACAGATGTGCACTAAGAATTAAGGGGCATAAGCCATAGCAGCCAGCGACTTTTGATCTAGCTAGGTGACAACAAAACTGCAAGATGCTTAGATCAATAAAAACAATCAATTAAAATACTAAGATATCACAGATGGCTAGATCAATTAAAGGCAATCAATTAAATAGCTAAGAGAACACAGATGGGTGGATAAATTAATAGTGCAAATAAATCAAATATTCAGGATGCTCAGGAGGAATATAACCTGAGAAGATAATCACGGGGTGAGTGTCAGTGGGTGTAGCGTTAAGAGGGACGGCTATGTGAAATCTGGTGCATTTGTGAGAGTGTGTGATGCTCTCTGCTCTACTCTGCAGTTATTACTTCCACACTTTTGCCATGCTATCATTCAGCTCTCCTGCTAGTCTTAAACTTGTTATTGTTGATTTTTGTCCTTGGTGAAGATTTAACTTTGAAAGCCTGTAGATATGGAGAACTTGAATATCAATCTGCAAAGCCCATATGAGTTTATAATGAATGGTGGGTTGAGTGTTTAGCAAAAATAAGTTAATCTTGTTGTAAGTTCCCTCTCAGGTGAATCTAATTAGTCAAGTGGAAGTGTCTGCTTACACTGTAAATCTACAGAGTGGCTTTGTTTGTGTGTAGGGGTGTGTTCATGTACAGATAACTGAAATACAAGATGTTTGCCTGGCTTCATTGAAAGAGGTGATGCCCTGCTGATGTCACTTTTCCACATAATTTAGTTCATAATTCATCATACTGGTACAGAGGTCATAGTTCTGCACAACCGACAACTATAAAGGGAAAAGTATTGTTTGAGTTTTATTTTTGAAGAGCTTGTATTCTTTCACAGTTCTTTTGCTCCCTTCCTCAAATAAAATTCTACCAGTAACACTCCAAATATAACTTTTACAGTATCCTCAGTTTCTTAGTCTGGTTTCACCCTTCCTGTTTTTCTTTAAAATACCTATGCAATATTGTAACTTTGCATGGTAACATTTAGTCTTGGGCAAATGTGCTTGTACTTTTGAAGACAGGTAAACATAATGAAAGTAAGATCCATTTGTCTCCAGACGGTTCGTATCGTCCTACTGATGCAGGATGAAATTATTTGAGAACCCTGATACAGTGATTTTTGTATTTCTAAATACCAAAATATTTAAGAAATGGACAACTGGCAGTAGCAGGAAAGAGTGGCTTTAAAACAACTAGTAAATTCTGTGCCAGCAAATTTAAATTATCCAATGTCTGTAAATATGGACAGTGGGAAGTGAAAAATAGAACAGCATGACTGCTGGTGGTAAACTGAATGGGAAACCTAAGAGAATTTTTGCAAGAGAGAACAAAGAATATTAGGGTGCACTACTTGTGCACTACTTGGGTTGGCAAAGGGGTAGAGAGCTGGATCTTCCAACACTAATTCTAAGTTATCTCCCTACTCTAAAAAATAGAATTCATCACATATTCAGTCTTCATTGGACATTGATTTCTGCAGTCTTGTCTGAGAAATTCAGGGTTTACAGTGGTGATGTTCAGCATTGTATAAAGAAGTGGAAGCACATTAAGTACATTCGGCCCTGTGGTCCTACTCTTCGAGGAAGAGATTTTTTATTATATTCTTTTCCTCATTCAGCATGACAGGATCTTTCCATATGTATTATACTGGAGTATTCAGATATTACTTCAATAAAAGACGAATCAAATGAGATAGCGCATTAACATATTGCCCTGCTGAATCTAAAAGCTCAGGAATGTTGGTGTGTACTTGGTGTCTCATTTGCTTTCACATTCACTGAAGCAATACTGCTGTGAAACAGCTCTATACTTTTCTTCTACCTACCTATATCTAATATAAGAAAACTTTTCTGGTTTACTGTTAAAGATAACAGCTAAGGTACAAAGAGAAACTTGTTGCAGTCCTGCTCTGTACTTGTCCAGTCTGGCTCTTTGTCATTTATTTAACAATAGTTATAGAGCCTTGACATTTTCAAAGCTCTATACAAGCATAAACTAATTAATCTTTAGTTTGCCTTTGAGGTAGGTGAGACAGTATTCTCCCTTCTTTCACAGATATTACAGTCAGAGTGGAGGAAGTAAGTGAATAGCCTGAAGTCCTACAGAAAATTGGTGTCAATCACTGCATTTTAACTTGGGCCCTCTTGATAGAGAAAGTGATTAACCCTGGAATGTTTCCACTTTCCCATGGCAACTCTCTGCATGATGTGTTATATTTGCATTATTGACTGAGATGACTAATCTGAGCACAAAAAGTTGTGCAGCTGTTTATCTAGAGTATCTGTTACACGCTTTTGAAGCGGTGCAAAAGGTTACACTGGTATGAATGCCCACTTCTGATGCTGCATTTGTACACTGGATGTTATTTTTTGCTTGCGTACAGAATTCAAACCAAAAGAATCAAAATCTGCACTTTCCTCACTCCAGCATTCTGGGAAATAAAGGAAGGCCCAGTTCACCAGCTGCTGCTGCTCTTGTCATTATCTTGTAAACAAAAAAGTAATGCTCACACTGGTTGCTTTAATTCTACATATTCTTTGCAGACAAAGCAATATCTCCTTCATTGCTAGTATGATGCATTACACATCACATTAAATATTTAAGGAATACATACCCATAAGGTAAAGCCTACTCTGTCTCTTGCTGTCTCAGTGTAAAGGAGGAGATGCACCTTCTGACTGTCAATGTCCAGTCTGTTTCCCTAATGACTCTGTGCTGAAGACAATTCTGACAGAATGATTAAATACACATGATTCAATAAAAAAATACCGTTAGTATCTCATATTGAATAATAGTGGTAGAGTGTGTACTGTTGCAAAATTGTCTAAGGCTTTTCATCTGAAAATAGGAAAACTGAATCTGTTTTTTAGAGGCCAAGTTTGCTTTGCAGATGTAGGATCAGGCTCAAATAGAAGCACTGTAGTCTTATATTAGGTATTCTGACTTTATTTTTGGCCAGGAGTAAATATATCTCTTTCTACTGGAAAAAAGCTTCAGACCACTCCATCACTTCTATAATATTATGCCAATAATTAAAGACAGCCTTTTAAAAACTTGGCAACAGTGGTCAGGCTCCAACACTCTACCTTATGCTAATTTACTTGGATACAAACACACTATCTGATATTACTTCCTTATCTTTCCTCTCTCATATGTATCCTAGAAATGTAATACAGGATGATATAGGGCCTCCAAACTGAAAAAAAAAAAAAATATCTAAAATTCTGCCCTGTATTAATCATAGAGAGCTCTTTGAAATCAGGTAGTCAGATCATGAAGGCATACTAAGTGTGTAAAAGCGATAAACCAAACTTGTTTAGGAAATTTGTGTGGTGTTTGCTTATATGGGAATTGTGTTTATCAACCGATGTTCTGATTCCAGAATTTCTTGTGTATAGTAGTACACATATTCAAGTTTTCTTATTAAAAACTGAAATAAGTTTTTTACTTAACTGTTGATGTTTACCCCTATCTAACCAGCAAAGTTAACTGATGGTACCAGTCTCTGACAGGCCAACAGATTCTTCCCTTTATGCATCTGATTGTTTATTTTAATTTAAATTTTCTTTGAATTCTCCAGCCATGATATACAGAGACTACAAAATCATGCACTTAATTCTTCATCTGAATTATCTTATTCTTACACAAATTTGGGAAACGAGGGGTGTAAGCAAACTTTCATGGGAACTTAGTTGAATTCTTACAGGAGATAATGTTTCTTGATAATGAACTGTGAAATAAAAAGTGATTGGATACAATACATCAACAAATAGAGATATGGTGCCTGTACTGCTCTCAAGCTCCCTGGGAGCAATGTCTCCAAAGTCTAAGATAAGAAATGCATTCAGCAGTTCTAAAATAATCTGTGTGGCTAGTCTGTATTTAAGGTCAGAATACCTCTGTTCCTAGTTCCTTTGTTCATCCTCATTTTTAGGAAGATTAAAATGTTTAGTGTACAAATAATCTTGATACCTTTAAGGTAAATGAAATCTGTTTATCAGTGTTCAGTGATTCTCTTTGTTTGCTCTTTTGAGATGATTAACAAAGTGCTGAGTAGGTAGATGAGCAATTACAGCCCAGCCCAACAAGAATCTGATTGTTCTTCTGTTAGCCAAGTAGTATTTTGTACTGACTCTTTTTTTTTCCTGAAAATTATTTATTCTGCTCAGACATATCAGCTGGTACTGAGGGTGAGACTATAGAGCTGTGAGCAAGACACTTCTGGATTCTTAAATAAAAAACCCAAGAGTAAAAAGGGTGAAGGGAAGAGATGGAAAAGAGGAAGAGGTGTCAGGGAGAGGAGATGGCTGAAGGGCACAGGGGAATCTTTCAGAACCAGGAATTTACTGTGAGGGGTTTTGTTCATTTTTAGTGGTGGTCGGGGTTTTTTTTTGGTTGGTTGATGTTGGTTTTTCTTGCATCTGGCTCTAGTTACTGAGCTGCTGGTACATCCCTGTTTACACAGATGAATATTTTTTAATTGCTCAGTTATGTGGCCCTCCAGTCATCCAGGTCCCCTCTCCAGCTAGGATCTGAAGTTTGGAGACTGACGGAGAGGGACCCCATATGGAGAGTGAGAAGCTTCTTCTCACACCTGTACTTAACACTACTTGGAATAAGAAACTAAAGATGGGTTTGCCATATGAGTGGCCTAGAAAAAGTTTTTTCTTCTGTCTTTATAACAAGACATGAACCAGGGAGTATCAAATGAAATGACTAGATGTCTGTGACCAGGGTAAAAAGATTAAGTACGTTTTCATGAAGAACAGAATAAAACTATGGGATTCATTGCCAGGGGATGCTGTAAATATAAAAAATATGAATAGGTTCAAAAATAATTAGTCAAATTCAAAACAATTTCCTAAAGTTATTAAATCCAAAACCATAACTTTAGCTCAGGAAATCATTCTGAAGATTTCAAAAAATTGTCAAGGGATTACCAGTGGAAGGATCATTCTGTAAATTTCATTTATTTCTAAAGCACCAACTCCTGTCTCCCGCCAGAGAGAGAATGTGGATTACAGACCTCTGTCTAAATGCTTCCTACATACCTCTTCTAGTCCTTACCACTGTGACTAGTTAAGTTGGGAAATGCAATGCAAAGAAGCAACAGAGATGCATCTAAAATTTCTTGTCTTGTAAGTTGGGTTTACATAAAATTGCCATCATAATGGCTTTTATCTTTAAATTATCATTGTGTACTCTCAATCATGAGTTGTCCAATCCTAAAATTAGGAAGTCCACCTTCCATCTTGACTGTCAGCGCGGTCACTGCATTGCAGAATAAAACCCAGCCAGGGCCTCTAACCATATTTGTAGTCAATTGTAAACTAACTTTTGTTCACAAGCTCTTTTTAAAATAGAGATTCACTAGTGGTGAGAACCATCTATTTCTTTTTAAATGAATTGTCTCCAGAGCATGAGTCCAGACAGGAAAGGTTAATATCTCTGCTGTTCATAGGTTTGAAGATTACCACAGTTCAGAGGTGCTTGCCGCTTCTGTAGCCAGGATAGTTTTGTTTATTTATTGCGTCTGTATCCCGTTGCCTCTTTCTGTTTCCAGTCCTTTTCCTTTCATTTGCACAGAATCCTTAAAAAAAACCTAAACAAACAACAACAAAAAACCCCAACAGTCTGGAGCAGGCTGCAGATTTGTGCCCTGTCATGATTTAGCCACAAAGGCAACTAAGCCCCACACAGCCACTTGCTCAGTCCCTGCAACAGGATGAGTGAAAGAATCAGAAAAGTGAGGGAACCCATGGGCTGAGATAAAGACAGGTTAATAAGTAAAGCAAAAACTGCAAGCACAAGCAAAGCAAAGCAAGGGATTCATTCACCACTTCCCATGGGCAGGCAGGTGCTCAGCCATCTCCAGTAAAGCAGGGCTCCACCACACATAACACTTACTTGGGAATACAAACACCATCACTGTGGTTTGTCCCCCAGGTTTATATGCTGAGCACAATGCCGTATGGTCTGGGCTATCCCCTTGGTCAGCTGGGACCAGCTGTCCCAGCCGTGTCCCCTCCCAGCTCCTTGCGTCCCCCCATCCCACCCACTGGCTGGGTGGGGTGAGAGTCAGAAAAGCCCTTGGCTCTGTGCAAGCGCTGCTCAGCGGCAACACAAAAACATCCTTGTGTTTTCACACTGTCTCCAGCACAAATTTAAAACATAGTCCCATACTGCTAGCTACTAGGAAGAAAATTAACTCTGCCCCAGCCAAAACCAGCACAGCCTTCTTGCTCTGAACTCAGATGTTCATGGTCTAATGCTGTTCTTTTTTAGGACAGATTAAACAACATAGCTAACCATGCAAAGAAACTGTTGTGTAAAGGAGAGGTATAGTATCAGACCTGAAGCCAACCTCCGTTATACTACTGCTATCCAGAGACATTTTATCTTGCTTACACATAAAATCCAGAAAATAGAACTGTTACTTGGCATATTAGCAAAGAAGGAACAGATGTTCATTCCATTATGTCTCAAAGACTAAAAATATTTTTTGTTCGTCTATGTGTTTTTATTTTGTTTGGGAAAATCCCAGTTTGGAGCCAGTAAGAGTGAGGATCACTCAGCCTCCTGATAGCTGGGATTACATAAAACAGGTGTAATGCTGGGATCCCACTTAAGAGTGTTTTGCTTGAGAAGTTTTCTGGGCATTTTTTTCTGGTGAAGATTTAAGTGATTTTGAATTTTAAAAATTACAAAAATTTGCAAGGGACTAAGTTAGTCTAGGAGCTCTCCTATTGCCATTGTGGGAAAGTGAAGAATGGTCATAAGGTGGATCTGATCCAGATAAAATGCTTCTTGTTAAATAGCTATTTTTCCTGTTTGCATTTACATCTCTCTTAGATCTTCATATCTTCTCTACTTCTGACTTTATGGTTCTAAACTGGCAATAGGTTTGACATTTTTAACAAGGCTGATATATTGATAATGCCCTTTATCTGGCTACAGTTATATAAATACAGCAGTTGTACATATTGTTATACTAGAAAAAGACATGGATCTGAGAGTGACAATGAGAGGCAGTTTCTTTGTTTTAACTGTATTTCTAGGATTATAATATTTGTGCATTGAGAACTCCTTGTATCTGTGTAGACCGAACTTGAAGTGCCTATAGTTACATACAATTACTTCCTTTTTTCTTAAGTTTTTATTTCCTGCCTGTGGACTATAAATGTCTTGGTCAAGAACCAATCACCTCAAGCACTCTAAATGTCTACTACAAACCAACTGTACTGTATCTTCCCCTTTTTGTACTTTGTGACCCTCAACACCATGCTGTCAACAACATGGACAAACAAGACTAATGGAAAGGTAAACCCAGTAAAATCATATTCACATCTTCCAATACTGTCTTTACAGTTTTAATTTTTATTCTATACAAAAGATTATATTTCTTGCAATTAATCTGCAGTGTTCTCATGTAAATTTGTGGACAGGCTCCAAGTCTTAGTAAAGTCATGCCATGGTACTATGCTGTAGGAGAGTTTAGAGATGATTCTGTGTCCACAGCAAGGGTACTTATCCTCATGCTAATGGTATCTGACCCTGCGACTGCTGTGTTTAAAAGTTTAAGCAACTTGTTTAGTTCTCAAATTCTGAGGTATCTAAACTTGTTTCTGCATATATTCAGAATTTTTGAAGCCTGTGTGGGACTTCTGACTCCCCTCTGGACATATATAATTCTGTTAATCACCACGTCCTGGTTTTGGGCAAGTATTATTTCAGGTATGCACATGCAGATATGACAAGAAACCAAGCGCGCAGCTCAAAGCCATTAAATAAAAGATACAAATCTAATTCTGTCAGTGTCAGGAATCCCATAGTTCTCTCAGTGTCTCCAAACTCGGTCTACTTCTCGATTCTGTAAACTGACTGTTGCACAGTTTTGTCTATTCAGCCTTGAACTGTAAGCAGCTTCAAGATTCCTCCTTCAAGTATTTTTTTTTTTTTTCCTTGAGAAGGGGCATAGAAGATATGTTGTTGTCTTTCCTAGCACTTTTTCTGGAGGCTATGAGAAAGAGAATACAAGAGCCTAAAGAACTGATACCAGCTTAAACAAAAGGTAACTTTACCCCAGTTTCTGTCTCCTATAGTGAATGCAAGCAGATGCCCAGGAAAAACTATAGGATCATAGCAAAAAATAAATTATATTTTTTTTACATATTCTTATAGTGTCCACCCATTCACAGACTGGGGACTTTGTCACTGTGGTCTGGCTTCACTTCTTCTATCTCAGACTAGTCACCTAAAAGAAAGCCAAAAAGCAACCTGAAACAAAAGGAATCTTGATCAAATAAAGACTACAGCACCCGTCATGGGCTCTTAAAGAGTTTATCCAAATACGACTGGCTCTCCTTTTATCTGCTCCCTTCATTCCCTGGGTCCTCATATTCATTACAGGGTTCACTGAGCCTATGGTGGAAGAGGGCTGAACACCTTATTCAACAACAGAAAATACTATAACCCCTGAATTTTTCCCTGCTGTTCTTTAGCTAAATATCTTAATGACTGCTTGATCACTTTTGAAACACTCTTGAGCATATCATCATAGCACTTTTATAATGAGTAGAGGAAAACAATATTAGAGAAGATAAAATCACAGCAATACCTAACAGCATATGTTATTATTCAGAATCATACAGTCATAGTGGGACATAATAAACAGTGAAATGCTTCTAATTTTATAAACCAGTGGTAGGCACTTAGACAGAATTACAAATAACATCTGAGAAGTATAGAGATTTAAGGAAAGAATAATCTTAAACATCACTAGATAAGGAGTAGAAGAGCAAGGAAGGAGGGGAAAAAAGAAGTCTGCACAGTGATTTTGAAAGACCACAAGGCCATCTCGGTAAAATAAATCAGAGTAGCCAGCCAGAAATGGATAATATAAAGTATAATAGAGGAGGATGGCCGTAAATGAAGGCACCAAATCAGACCCATGGAATGAAGAAAGAAAAAAGGAAGTTGACAATTGACTGAACAGGACAGACAACCAAAAGATTCTGCAACGCTAGTAAAGAATGGCACAGAAAGCCACTCATGCAGGGCTTGAAGCTGAACTCAGTGGAGCAGGACAGGAGCAGGTTGGACTGCTACAGAAGGGAGATAACAGGAGCAGAAAAAATGGGTTACAAATACAGGGATTAATGGTATTATAAATAAGAAGCTGAAGAAGTCTATAACTGCAAGGCTCTGGGGAGACCTTGTTGTGGCCTTTCAATACTTACAGGGAGCTTGTAAGAAAGATGGGGATAAACTTTATAGTAGGGCCTGTGATGATAGGACAAGGGGTAATGGTTTTAAACTACAGGAGGGTAGATTTAGACTCGATATAAAGAAGAAATTTTTACAGTGAGGGTGGTGAAACACTGGAACAGGTTGCCCAGAGAGGTGGTGGGTGCCCCATCCTTGGAAACATTCCAGATCAGGCTGGAGAGAGCTCTGAGCAACCTGATCTAGTTGAAGATGTCCTTGCTCGTTGCAGGGGGGTCTGGACTAGATGACCTTTAAACGTCCCTTCCAGCCCAAACTGTTCTATGATTCTGTAACTGGTATCACATAGTAATCCAGCACCACGAGGAAGTCTACATGAAAAGAAAAAGGAAGAAAAAATATAGTTATGGTATAAATAAAGCATTATGTTACAGATGCTGAAATTCTGCAGGTGACAAAAATCCAAATTCATAAAATAAATTACATTTGTATAATAAGCAGTCAAAGACTCTTCCTGTAAATCCAAACAAAATATCTCTAAATGGACAAGGTGTTAAATACATTTATTTATGATGCTGACTTCTTTACCAAACAGTGTTTTGATTAAAACGGCTTTTTCCATACAACAAAAAGCACACTAACAGCTTAAATACTAATTCTTATCTTCTTTTTTTTTATTTTAAAGGTATCAAAATTGCATAACTGATCAATGGATTCAGATGAATAACAAATGGCATTCAATATGTACTTTCACATAAAATTGGGAACTTTATGTAGGTTCACTCATTTATGAAAACTGTCATGTGTAAATCTGATTCTTAAGAATGCAATCCTAAATAATTGCTGTCATCTGCTCTAACATAATTTGATTAACCACTTAGTATTTAATGTGTTTTCACAATAACATTACTAAAATAGTGTAGAAAGTTGTACAGAGGCACAGATGACACTAGAAAATTTACCTTGATTCTGCTGAGAGTCCTGAATAATTAGCCACAAGAACAGTGAGAAAAAAATATAACCTCAAATCAGAATTCTAGTTGCTGCTCCAAAGATCAGCATAAAACACAGATGTGTAATTTATTGCACATTGATCACAGAATGAAAAACTAATAGCTAACAAAATACTGATTTGTGTTGACATGGGGAGTCATAGAAGGGATTACATATAAAATGAGTCATGAGTGGACCGAGGAAAGTCTCATGAGAAGGCACTTGAGTAAAGCTGTTGAAAAGACTGAACAGTTTGTTGTTATTTCACTGACATGGTATATTAATGTATCATGAATAATTAAGATACTTATTTCATAGTGCACCAATATCCATTTTCATTTATGTCAAGAAAACAACTATAATAAGCAATAGTACTTTCTCCAGATGAGAGTAGATATATATCACTTACATTTCTGGCTAGGTTCCAGATCTGATAATTTAAGCACCTAATATTGGTGTAAACAGTGAGGGCAGATGGACATGGCATCATTTACAATGAAATACTCTTTTTAAAAAAAATATTAAAAAGTCTTTAAGAATACTTTAAAAATACTACATATTAACAACTTTATCCTCATTCCATAAAGTGGGTGTAATTATCTGAATAATCTGAACTGTTTTGCCATTCTTCTTGCAGAACACAAAATTTTGTTCAAATATTTCCAAACTAACATTTTCCTTGAACGGTATCTTCGTGCTCATTTTTTTGAAAACTACAGAAGCAGCGCTGAGCACAAGATAGATACTCATTAATGTGTGACTATCCTAATACATTGTATAGTTCACAGAAGTTGTAACTGAGCAGGAAATAGTCCTCCATTAAGATTAGAGAGGGGAGAACTTTAGTTTCAGTTCTGGGAAAATGAAGGTATATCTGTCTGAGCCCTCAAAATCAAAAACAAAAATCTGAAAAAGAGAAAACAGAAAATGTCTGAGAAAGGACAAGTGCGGAAAGCAAAACAAGGCTTGAGTTCTGTTTAAACTGCTTGTTCTTCCCTGTCCTGTGAGCTTGATGTAGTGGGAATGTTTGATTCAATCAATGACCCTGAGAATTCTGCCAATGGAAGTTTAACTCTCTGTAGGACTGCACAAACTGGATGTACCACAAGGTGGAAAATCCAGATCCCTCAAATTAAAGCACTATGAACACAACAACTTGTTTGCATTAAAAAAGCATTACAGGGGCATGAAAAGTAGCTCTTTCAGCAAGTAGTGTGATAGAAATGGGGGAGTCTTACTTATGCCTAGATGATGTCTGACAAACTGGGAGGGATTCAGAATGAAAAATAGAAAAGTGTAAAGATGAAAGGAAGAAGATACGCATCTCAATAAAATACTAAACTTATAACAAAAGGCTTCTGTAAACACAATTTGATGCTTATAATATTTAAATAGTGTGCCTTATGTGGGAAGCTGGAAAAAGACAGAGGAGCATAGAAATTATTTCAGTGTAGTTAAGTATCCTATTTACAAATTAATTTTGAAAAATATGTAAACGTGATAAACAAAATGCTACAAATTGACCAGAAAGAGGCAGACTGTGGTGCTTCAAGCAAAGGACTTAACAAAAGCTGCTTGAACAGGTCAAGAAGGTCATTAGCATACATCTTTCATCATATGAGTCTAAAGCTTTTGAAGTTATGAACATTTATTAAAGATCTATTGACCCTTCTACACCTGAAAAGGGTGATTTCTTTGTATAAGTTCCTAGTTACAAATTTTTAGTTAATAGTTCTTTCATGGAATTTCCCTCCTGAAGTGCTCTAATATCTTCCCTTCTTGACTTAAGGGGATGAATATGAATGTCTGTATTGCTTGGCATGATTTTTCTCCTATCATGCCTCCACAAGGGGAAACTTGAAGGAATCAAAATTCACTAAATAAGTTTGAAATTCACCTGTCTTCATTCCAAATATCTATAAAAAGTTCACTTTTTGCTTTTAAAAGAAAATATTAAAGAGAGTAGAAATTAAACTGGTAAACATGAACAAGAAATATGTATGTTCCAAAATGTCTAAATTTGAAATAAAGCATTTCTGGAAGGCACTCAAAAATTAACCTAAAAATAGAACTTCACAGCTCAAAACAGTTGCAGATGTTCATGTTACCTAACACATTACAGAAAATTAAGGAAGAAGATTCTGAAACTTGATAGGTTTTGCTTCTCGATATTTAGAAATAGCTGAGTCACTGGAAAAGACTGGCGATTATGGTAATTTCCAGGCATGGAAGAGTCCTTCAAAGTACCTATTTGTGTTCCATCACCACAGCAACTTGCCATGTTTTTATTTTCTGACACAACAACAGTAATAATTGTGGCCCAACTTCATTAATGGCTTATCTTTGCAAACCACAGTGAAGTTACTTGCAGAGTAAGTCAATGTTTATTTTGATAAAGTGATTATTTCAAGTAGGTTCTCATTCATTCACTGAACTATATGTCATACTAGACATCAATCTTTTTTGTTCAGATGTAAATACCTTCAACAGATTATTATAAGTACTGCCTTATATAGTGTCTGTTATAGCTCTGAAGGATATAGAAGGACTGTTGTCCTTCTCTTCATTCCAGTACCTACCATGGTTACCAAAGATAGGGAGGAAGGACTACTGAACTGACACAATTACATGATTCACACTGGCTGCCAGCTTGGAGAGCACTGTCAGTGGTTGGATGTTCCCATGATGCTTCATATCAGCATCACATGACTTCTCTTCATCCTATCCTCCCCCTACCTGGATAAATATGGTATTACAATGGAGTTCAGGACAGTAAGGAATTATATTTTTTTTGTCAGCTTGGTCTTTGAGTAAAGCACATAAGTACGCACTTTGCCATTTCCCCATCTGTGAAATTGAAAAAATATTCTTCTTTCTAAAGTAACTTTTAAATATATTACAAAAATATAAAACCAGTAACATTCAAATATTTTGTGGGTTTTTAACAATTCTGATCTAAAAATGTTTCAAAATACCATTGTGATTGATCTCTTACAAATTTCCCAGATCAGTTTAACTGTACCTTAAAAAACATATGGAGGATGTATTTGTTAATTTATCTGCCCTGACAATGAAGCTACTATAACAAAAATATTTTTATGTTTACTTATCAAATGAAAGTAATTAGCTAATATGACTAGAGCAGAGACAATCAGGAATCAAACCTCTTCTGTTAGGATCCCTCTGAGAAGTGTTGTTTCCTTCCTATCTTAGGTAATTTTCCTTATCTATCCATACCGACCTTTGGGCCACAAAACTGAAGGGTCTGCCTCCAGCCACTGTCCTTTTATTAAACAGTGAAACTTTCTATGCTGCTGCTTTTGCCTGCTATTCTCTACCAAAGATAAAAGATCAATAAATTCTCAAATACTAATAAAAAATAAATGTCTGCTGGTAAAATTTTCCCATATAACTTATTTTTTACCCATGAGTTTTCACACTATTCTAGCTTACTTTGTTGTTCTTAGAAGTGTGCAGTCCCTGTATATAACTTTGATGACATCTACTTTTTCCTGAATCCTGTAAACTGAATAGTGGATACTGGGATGAAAATGAAACCTCATAATTGATTCTTGAGTACTTAGACCATTTAGAACAGTAACAAAGAAACCTGTAATTTAGTCCTGAGTAACATACACATACTTGTGATGTTACTCACTTACCCACAAACAGGATAAGGCCACAATTACAGACAAACACCATTAAACTTGATTAGTGTAAACAGAAAAGGGAAGAGAAATCAGTACAGGAAACTCTTTCCTATACCAAAGTTCGGTCACTTCAGGTGTTCTTTTAGCATCAACAATATTGATCAAAAAGATGTGGAGTTATTTATTGGCTTAATATTTAGGTGTCTTGACTGATATTTTATTAATGATACTTTATGGAATGATGCCCATCCATGTCTTTGCAGTTTGAGTCAGTTTTAATTCATGATGTGACTAGAGCAGGTTTTCACTTCGTTTAAATATTTTATATTTCTGCTGGCCTTTGGTAGAAATACTGCCAAAGAACTTAGTATGTTTTCTTAGAGTGGTCAGCAGGTTCAGTTATAGCTTCAGGAGTGGATAAAGTTTTTTGGTTTTCTGCCTGTAACATGGATCTCAGTAGGTATATGATTTGTCTACAGTAATAACCTATGGAAAAGCATCAATAGAAATAATTGTGATTACATATAAAAGAGTTTCAATTTATGCATGAGTAACTCACACACTAATCACTCCTAAATTAAAATATGTATAGTATTTTTTTCCTATACATTAGATTTCAGTAAACCTGAATTTTAGACCTAGTAAGGCTGGGTGTCTAATCTGTTTTTCTATGTTTCAGTAACTATTGGAAGACTAGGTGCCTCTCTGCCTTTATTTAACATGGAAACAGAGGACAAAACAGACCTACATGGCCCTACTCAGTTGCCTCTGGCTAAAAAGATTGTTGTCTAGGTTATTCTAAGATTTCACAAATAATGAAGTTATTTATTTTAATAAAGTTATAATGAGCCATTGCTTGTTCAATTCTATGATCTATGAAAACTTCGGAAAACTCAATGTGAGTTTAATTTGGAAATTATCAAAAAGTCATAAAGCCATTCATTTTACTTTCAAATGTACCTGAACTGTTATTAAAAAAAAAAAAAAAAAAAAAAAAAAAAAAAAAGATAGACTTACAAGGTGCCTAATAATTCTGTTTTATGAGTGTTGGTGAAAAAATCATTAGATTATTTTAAAATTTAAATATATTTCAGGTAGATGGGAAGTAAAAACCAACACTAATATTTTTTTCATTTCAAAATGTTAAAATGCGAGCACTTCAAAACCTCATTCTTTTTCCTATTATGTAATGCATCAATTTAATATCTGACTGATTTTAAATAAAATATTTCTCTCCATATAGAAGGCCAGATCTGATGCTGTATACCAATTTACTGAATGGATCTATTTGTGCAATAGTGAACTCTGGAGCTCAGTGAAGAGTAACTAAATCTAACCTATGATGTCTTTGTCTTTCCAGAGTTCACTGATGTTTATTGCCTTCCCTTTTACTTGGCAGCATAAGGTCCATCAATTTCACAGGAACTTTTCCCGTATCAAATAGTCTGATGTTATTTAGATACGCTTTACTTGATCTTATTTCCTCATAAACACTCCTTTGGACACAATTAATGATTCTTTCCTCCTGTATATGCTTTGACAACTCGTTCTTATTCACCCTGCCACCTTACTGACTATCAATGTCATGTGCTGCCCTAATCTTTTCCTTTTATATTTGCCATTAATTTTACTTCTCTTTCCAGTTGTTGTCCTACAGCATTTCAACACTTTTGCCCTACTATGGTGCTTTAAAAACATTTTCAGTCTTGAATTTCAGTTCTAGAAAAGCAGTTAATATATTTTCATCATTTCTTTAGGAACTGAATATGCACTGCATTTATATTACAGTGTTTCAAGCTTTCAAATATTTTAAAGGCATTATAGCTAGAAGAAAATGCTGTTTTCCTAAATACAGATACACCTATGCTAGCGAGACAGATAACTCTCCAGAAATCTATTTTCCTTTATTTTTATTTAAACAGATAAGTTTCCTCATAGTCACAACCTAAGAAGACAGTAAATGTGTACTGTGATGAAACATTTCTAGTAACCTATGCTAAAACCAATAAATGTGTTCTGGATATAATGAAATACCCAGTTTGGAAATACAGAATAGATGGCTACACAGGGAGTTCAGGTGCTGTTTTGCTTTTTCCTGTAGTATGATCTGTATTTCTACGAATGGAGAAGGAAAAACATTTAGGTAGTATTTTCTCCTAGGAATTGATTTTTTAAAAGTACATGCTACCTCATGTAGCCTGGTCTATTAAAAAAAAAAAAACAACAAACCAACAAAACCCCAAAAACAACAACAACAACAAAAAAAAAACACCAACCAAAAAAACCAAAAACCTCCAAACTACTTTCCTAAGGGATTGTTTATGAGTCCAGGAAATTAATCTTAACTTTTCTAATAATGTATTACACAGCAATGTCAGAAGAACTAATACCCTACCCTTTTAAAAAAGATGACCAGTGATTTTTTTTTTACTTTCATGCCTATCTTTGTGAATATCTCAAAGGAATTTTTGTTGCTGTAGTTCTTTTTGCAAATGCTAGAATAACACAGTCCTTATTTTCACTGCTTTATGAAAAGTATGCAAAATAAAAGAAAACCCTCTGACTTAAAAGATGAGAATAATGAGTCATCATCTCTCTACATTTTTTAAGGAAGAATATGTACTGGATAAAACTTAAATTACTGTTTTGAAAAGCCTCAGCTAAAGTGAGTAGCTGTATGGCAGATGGAGGAGGAAGTTAAATGTTGAACTGTTATATGATTTGTTTTCCAGGTTTTACTTAACACTGTTCCCACTGGATTGTTCTGCTTTGCAATGCGACCGATAACTAGAGCAGAGCAGTAGCTGCAGGTATTTGGAAGAAAGTAATCTATATATAAACAGAGGGGTATTTTTTTGGTTTGGGGGTTTTGTGAATGATTGTTTTACTGTATGGTCATTTATTTAATAGAAAAGAATCATAGAATAGTTTGTGTTGGAAGGTACCTTAAAGATTTTCTAGTTCCAACCTCCCTGCCCTGGGTAGGGACACTTTCCACTAGACCAGGTTGCTCAAAGTCCCATCCAACCTGGCCTTGGACACTTCCAGGAATGGGGCATCCACAACTTCTCTGGGCAACAGGTTGCCTCACTACCCTTGTAGTGAAGAATTTCTTCCTAATATCCAATATAAATCTACCATCTTTCAGTCTAAAGCCATTTCCCTTTCTCCTATCACTACATGCCCTTGTAAAAAGCCCCTCTCCAGATTCCTTGTAGGCCCCCTTTAGGTACTGGGAGGCTGCTGTAAGGTCTCCCCAGAGCCTTCTCTTCTCGAAGCTGAACAAGCCCAACTCTCTCAGACTGTCTTCATAGGAGAGGCCTTACAGCCCTCTGATCATCTTGCTGGCAGAGAAATCACCTTGAGTTCTGGAAAATTATGCGGTATCTCCATTTGCTATCATTGGTCTTACAAGGGCCAGTCATATATTTTACATGTTGTCACAAAAAGGGCCAAAATGCACCTAACAGTGTTTCTCTTCTGGTTTAGGTCCTAGAAAGCTTCTGATGGCACTTTAGAACCTTAATGAAAAGATCTAAGTCTTCTAAATTATTATTAAAGATTACTGTGTGTCTTTCTTTACTGGAAACCCTACTGAGAACTAGAAAGGATTGTATGATTAAGTGGAGAAAACTTTTTATAACATTGTAGTATAGAACAAGTGGCCAAGGTAAAGTAAAGCTCATAATTATTTTTCTCTTTTTTACATTTGAGAATTCAAATATTAATCTTCCACAGCTCAGTAGAAAAGATTTACTGAGAACGACATGTAGCCTGAAGAACTTCAATGTTTAGGTATATGGACTTTACTAAGAAGCGTTATAATGGATCTGATTATAGATGTCAGGCTAATGCTTATACACCCACGTCGTATTCATCAGAAGTGAAAATGTAAGAATTTTTTAAAAATAAAATTTGAATTCTCAGATTATAATCTTGATACTTCCTGAAGGACACACACAACACATTGTATAGATTGGATTTATTTTAAATACTTAGCTAAAAAATTTGTTGATGGTAAGTAAAGGACAAACTACTGAAGCATTAGCCTCCCATCACAAGAAAGAGATTGTTTTAATGAAGCATCTATCTTATGCTGATTCGAAGATGTATTACAGGGAGTAAATGGAATGGAGCTGTAACATGGAGATGAATTATACTGAAATATATTGTACCTTCAGGAAACAGACTCATACTCATTCACAGAAATTTAAAAATTGCTTGAAATTGCTTCAAAAATCCTCTGGATTCTCAACATGTACAAGTTGGCATTACTGCATAGATCTGTTAATTTTAAAGGACTTTTTGACTAAAAATTCTTTCTTTCCTTCATGGTAATATTTAATACTTAAAGAGGCCAGATTTTATGAAAATAGGTCATTTCACAACAATTTCATGTTCAAAATTATGGAAACCTGGTCAGATCAACCTAACCAGTGTTACTTACTTGATTTATGATTTATAATTTGAAATATTATTTTATAACTGATACAGCTAAAGCTTTTGCTTGTCTGACTCATATTGAAACCTGAGCTCTAATTTAATCTGGACCTAGGTGTAAACTCCACTATGCCAAAGTAATTTTACCTTCTTGCAATAATAAATGCAAACACACAATACTAAAAAAGTATGCTTTTTTTTTGTTGCATAGAGAGGGAAAAAGGAATGGCAGAAGGCTTCATACTAAAAGACAAGCTGAGTACTATATTCCTTGCCATAAAAACCAGTATTTATGTATTAGCTTATCACTATTTATTATAACAGTGAAATTAAAAAAATACATTGTTATTAATTATTCACAAATGTAACTATAATGATTGCATTCAAATTATCATATTGTTAATTTTTAGTTAAATTGAGACTTCAGAAAGTACCTAAAACCATCAACAATTATCAATATTTTTTTGGTTACAAAGCTCTGGTAGCACAGGTAATAGTAAACCTACTCAGATAGCTTACAAAACAGTGGGTATACACAGACCAAGGAGTTTAAAGAATGACTTGTCCAAGCTCTGGAAATAAAAGATAAGGTAACATGCACTAGGTGCACACTTGTAGACAGAAATGAACAATTTGTATTTAGAACAATGAAGAATATATGTTAGTTCATTCTTTTCAACTTAAAAGAAAAGGTCGTTGTCTCGTCTCCTTTACAGTTAAATTTAGGAAGTTTTAATTTTGCTCCCGCCACTTTTTTAGGGTGAGAAGCCCTAATTCCTACATGACCATTCTCTGGCACTTCTGTGGTTTCTAACACATCAACAACCCTTGCGTCTTTGCTGCATGGATCTCCATCCCCTGCCTCCACTGAGATGGCAGACCAAAGGACCCTGCTAGCACACTGTCCATCAACATTGGTGTGCTTCCCCCAGGCTTATCTCCAGAGAGCCTGGTTTTATCCCTTTCGTCCTTCAAATCTGGTTTAAAGCTCTTTCAATGAGCCATGCTAACTCCTGTGCAAAGAACCTTTTCCCCCTTTGAGACAGCTTTACTCTGTTGCCAGTAGAACTGGTGTCATGTAAACCAACCCATGATCAAAAACCCCAAAATTCTGCCAGTGACACCAGGCACCTCTGAATAGGAATAGAAGTAAATATGAAGAAACATGTTAGAGATACAGCTTATATAATAAAAAAGCAGTATTTGTGCAGATGTACAGCATTAAAAGGATATTAATTAGCATGGAATATTTTTTGTAACGAGTCTGTAAAAGGGCTTACGTCTCAACATTTACTTTCTTTATGTAGCAACAGCTATTATTACAATTAAACATGTAAAGAAGTTCAGTAACTCAACAATTTGTGGACAGATGTTTTTGTTACCTAGGTTTCTTTCTAAAGATTTTTAAAAATTGGTCTTTTCAGATCCTTGATATTATCAATGATACCTCATTTCAAATGACATATCACCATTATCTGTATGCATGAACATGTGCTAGAAATGGCAAGTGTTCTTGGCAATTTTAAGAGACATACATTTTGTTTTCCAAATATGCGTGTTACATAGGCTGAAGTAAACATTTTTACATATAAATATGATTTTTTTAATTCTCATCTTGATAAAAACTCAGGTAGTTCTTTTTTGAATCTGCAATATAAAGCAGAATGTAGCAGTAAGTCTAATATTAGAGATTTAATGGGATATGAGTGGGAATGAAGGAACATATAGGCCCTGTCATCTCATGAGCCCTGGACTTTGAAAGCACGTGTTTCCTTTCATATATGTGAGTTGACTTCTGAATCCAAAAAGACTGATCAAATGCTTAAAATTAAAACATAGGCAGAACTGCTTTCAGAGGCATGCTTTTAGATTATAAACGTCACAACTGTTCTGATATGTGAAACGCAGGTCATACGTACCCAGTGGATTATGCTGATAGAGCCAGTACAGCTCTTCCTCCAACAGCTGTGCACAGACATCCACTCTTCAGAGATAATTTATACTACAGTGTGAAGATCACACAGTTCTCCATTTCTTGGGTACACTCTCAAACATTACAGAAATTTCCCGAAGTGTCAGTTTGTTCTTTATCGTATCTTTTTTACTATAGCATATTCACTCTAATCATGCATCTAAATTCCATCAGCTTGACTAGTAATTTATGACAATGTGCTAAAAATATTGACACTTTTTTATTACCTAGATTATCTAGAACTAATGTAATAAAAGTGCCATTTCTAAGTGAAATTAATATGCAAGTCATATGTAAGATTAAGTGAAATAGTGAACAAAACCTCTTCATTTCATTCCTATTTCTCCAATGCCAAAAATAAATAGCTACTTATTATTGCTGGCATAAATGACAAATCTCAGTGGTCCTATTCGTGCAGGATCATCAAACATAATACACAAACATAAGATAAATATTGCAAGTTTTAACTGATCTTTTGTATGAGCCAAGAACAGACTGAATGTCTCCTAGTGCTCCTGAAAACCTCCCTATCTATGAATATTTCATGTTCAACAGTTACATGTTGTTCTATTGCAAAATATGCATTTCGAATTACAGATCCATTATTGAAATTACTGTATTTTTAAATGAAGAAAAATTATCTTCATAGGTAAATGTGTATAGGTAATTATCAGGTATTTCACTTATGATCTTAGTCTCTGAAATTAATAGCTAAAAATGGAATTTAAGAAATGATGAAACCTAATATCTTCATTTTACAGTTTGAGGCAAAAATAGAAATGTATTGTCCTTTCTGTGATTCATTTCTGTGAGTATTCAACAGAACATAAGAAAAAATTTACAACAGTTATAAGAAAAAATTACAAGAGTTTTAATTACCTTGTAAACTTGATTAAAATATCCAAGGCTTAATATTTTACTTCTATATTTATATTAATTAGAATTCCTTTAAATAAATTCTAGGTTAAACTGGCACTTTTTTATTATTGAGAAAAACAAAGCAAGCTGAGCAGTCCTTTACTTTGTGCTGGCACAACCAAGAATAATAAACCTTGACACTAGCGCTATAAATTTATTCTGATATGGCTTTGTAAATGACAAAAAACCCCGTGTTTTTAAAATACTTGCATCTTTCATAAGAAAAGTCTGCAGTCCTCCAAATCGTGAAAGATCTCTTTTGCGCTTCCATCACTGCCTGTCACTTTCTAAATGAAGATGTAGTAGTACAAAACATAAAAAAGCAAAATGATCAAAGCTTACCAGCTAGTACCACAAATACCACCTAACAAGACTATTAATATTTTTAAAGTTCATCTTAGACAGAAAATTCCTTTTCCTGTCATGTCTGCTACTCTTTTTCTCACAATATTTAACTACTGCAAGTAACTGTAAAGCTAGCTTGTGAACCGTGGGCCACAAAATCATATACTAAATTAACTATGGGATGCAAGATGCTAGATGCTCTTGTTAGAGTACAAAGACATAGCTTTTCTCTGTTCAGCAAGATGTTTTGTCTCCCTACGTGTGTTTATATCTGCACTGCCATGTGACAGGTTGTTTTTCATCTAGGTATGTACTTGCCTTGCACTTGGATGGTAGGTTTGTGATAGCACTGCAAGATCCTAACAAGGAGGAAATACACAGCTTAGACATGCTAGCCATTCTGGGGTCATGTTAGGAGACCTTGCCTCTGCGAGACCCTTATTAGAAAAACCTGGAAGCCAATACCATGTCATTCAACTGATATTTGCCTTCTAACGGAAAAGGCTTTATCGATCTTCTATTGCTGTAGTCACAGAGAACCCTTGTATGCTGTGTATCATCAGGCTGGGTGCAATACGTCCTCTCTGACCATAGGTAATCTACCATTCCAGTGCCATATTCCTGGGCACGTGAGAGAAAACAATGTATTTTTACCCAGGTGGACATTAATGTATACACAGCATTGTTCAGGAAAAGGGAACCAGATATAGGTCAGGTAACAGTATAGTCAGGCAACTACTGAAGTCTGCTTTAGCTAAGGATTGATGACACTACCTAATGCTTATGGAGCTGCAGAAACACCCCTTCAGTGAAGCAAACATTAATTAAGTACCTTAGCGCCAACATGAGGCAATGGTTCTGTAGAATACATCATGTCCCTGTGATTAAGGTACCTGCTTGAGAGGTAAGAGAAATGATCTCAAATTCACTTGCTTCCTACTTCAGGCCAAAGATTTGAACTTTGATCCCCTAACTCACAGGTGAAGCTTTTATACACTAGGATCTCAGGATTTCTGCAGCAGAGCTGTCTTACGCTGGAGCTATTCCAGTTTTCATAAAATACTTTAACAGTCCTATACGAGTGAAATAGCTCTATCCTTCGATAGTTAAGATGTTTACTACAAGACCTAATCACTTTCTGGATAGCTCCATCTGGATGGCTATCTACCAGTCCCTGCTTGAGACCAATTCTCTCCCATTATCTGTTACAGTTCCTGATCAATCAAAAACACCAGCTGTCACACCCAGAGAGTATATAAACACCCAGCAGATACCATTAGGACATGTAAGACACCTGTTATCTAGCCCCTGCTCCAACGAGGCTAGGGGAGCTCTTTTCCAAGACAGAACTGAACAAAACCAGCCTTTCTTTTTTTTTTTTTTTTTTCTTTCCCCCAGGTGTGTGATGTTCAAGAAAATTTCCAAAGAGGCAGGTTCACATCCAGCCATTTATGGAGGAAAATGATTGCCCTAGTGTTCTGGTTTCAGCTGGGATAGAGTTAATTTTTTTTTTAATAGCTGGTGCAGTACTTTGTTTTGGATTTGGTGTGACACTGATGGGTTTGGTTGTTGCTGGGTAATGTTTATAGTAAGTCAAGGACTTTTCCATTTCTCAGGCCCTGCCAGCAAGAGGGCTGGAGGGGACAAGAAATCGGGAGGAGACACAGCCAGGACAGCTGACATGAACTAGCGAAAAGGAGATTCCATACCATATGGCATCATGCTGAGTATATATAAGCTGGGGGAAGAGGAAGGGGGTGGTGAGTGGTGTTTGGCATTATGGTGTTTCTCTTCCTGAGTAACTGTTATGTGTGATGGAGCTCTGCTTTCCTGGAGATGGCTGAACACCTGCCTGCCCATGGGTAGTAGTGAATGAATTCCTGGTTTGTTTCGCTTGTGTGTGCAGCTTTTGCTTTCCCTATTATACTGTCTTTCTCTCAGCCCACGAGTTTTCTCACTTTTACTCTTCCAGTTCTCTCCTCCATCGCACTGTGGGGGGAGTGAGCGAGCGGCTGTGTAGTGCTTAGTTGCTGGCTGGGTTTAAACCACGACACCTAGCCTGCGTGAATTTCCTTAATGATGTCTTTTCAGAGAAAAAGAGGAGGAAAGCTCCATTTATCCCTTAATGGAAAGGCAAGCCTTGGTTGTCTTAGGCTTGCTTTTTTTACACCTGACTTGAAATCCTTTGTGTCTCATGGAATATCATATGTAAGTAAAAACTGGGGGGTGGGTGTGTGTGTGTTATTTCTCATTTCAGCAAGTAAATCAAAAGCAAAACACAATTGAAACTGAATATTTTTTGTTCACTGCTTTTTCAGACTGATGCCAGTACCAAAAGCCAACTGATAATTCATTTTTTGTGACTGTATGCTGGCCCTAAATGAAGTGGAAGTTAAACCATTTATTGGGAGAGAATTAAAACTGATAATTTCTCCTTCAGTGTTAAGTAAAAAGTGTCTTTGGATCAATCTTTGTGTTTCATATATAATCCATTAGACAGGGATCATTTGCTTTCCTTTGCTAATGTTAAACCTAAATATAGTTTTCATAGAAGTTGGGTATCATTCAGAACTTTTTGTAGTTAGCTCATATTGTGAATCTAACTGCCTAGAAATAATGTTACAAAAATACTTTCCCTAAACATCTATCTGGAAAAATTAAATCTTAGTTTAGTTTACACATCTTATTCTCCCAGTGCTCTGATTTATATAGGTTATTCCTTAACTGGTTTTAAGCCAAGATACTAAAATACATTTTTAAGGTCATTTCTGTTAACGCTAAGAACAAGTCGATGAATCAAGTTTAATATCACTCTTAGCCTGTGTTTGCCATCTGGTTTTCTATTCTTTATTTACTTAATTGGTTTCTTGATGCAAGTTCACTGTTCAGACTTCTAGGAAGTGGAAAATTCATAGCACTGAATGTATTAAAACAGAGATTGCTATGGAGCCTTCCAGGAGCTCTATTCTGTTGACATGTACACATCCTGCAATAGGCTTTCCAATTATTTTGAAACTATTGTTAGAATGAAAAGGAAATTATTAAGACAGTCAGCAATTCAGGTTCTATTTTTTCTGCTGCTACGTCATAAGCTCTCTGCTGCATTTTAATTTTAAAATAAATGTGGTTAAACATCCTTTAAAAAAAATGCTTAACTTACAAACCAAAACCTGGGTCTTACCAGCTCTTGCTCATGCTTTCCACCAGTAGTCAATCTGCAGCATAGCAAATTTTGCCAGAAATGTTTTGGAAACTTTTCTGTATTGCTACAAATGCAATTATGATAGAAGATGTTTTGCAACTTCATTGTTGTAAACATAGAATAATATTTTACTTAATGCCATGAGTTTGAATAAATGTGTTGCTAGATAAAATAAGGAGGACCTTCAGGAAAGAAGTACATCTGCAGCACAGCTGCTTCAGAGAATGTTATTTACTACTGCACTTTCACAGTTGTAACACATCTGTGCTGAAGTAGCTTGTTTTTTTCCACATAGGAAGCAGAAGGTGAAAAGCCTAGGTTTCAACCAGTATTTGCTTGTCTCTTTTCTACCCATCACCTAGTCAGGAAGGAATATTAAGCATATGTTTTTTCCATCACCACATGCAGCTAACTGGAGTCAGAGAACGTAACACAGCCAAGGAAAAAACCTGTGCCTAACCTTCCACTGGAAGAGCATCAGTGAGAGCTATGATCAAGTCACATGTTAAGACAGTTTTCCCAGGCTTTATTTAGGATTCTCTTCTCTTTAATAGCTTAAATAAAAGTATTTCATGCAATGACAAATCAGAAAACATTTGGGAGCATATGGTCTTCCAATAGTATGTTAAGGAAATGCAACTAAGCATCATTAACCATATCAGGGCACATATATTAACAAATTCTGTGGACAACACAAGGAGTTAGACATATAAAAAGGGAGAACTAGATGTAACTATAAGAGTTTAGAGATATGCTCATATGGAACTCATACTTTCCAGAAAAAGGGATATGATAAGGTGATGAGTGTGAACTCTTGTAATCTGGAAACATTTCACGTAAATTGTATGTGTCCCGATATTTGTTACAGCGGTTTCTGCCAAAAATTTATATTTTTTCAGTCATTCTAGTATTATCAGACAAATCTTCATAATGAACACTATATGGTTGATTTTGCTAATTTCATATAAGGGGAGAAATGACTTGAGATCACATGTGGAATTGTTCCTCAATCCTCAATTCCTCAATCAGCTACAATTAATAACAATTGAATAAGTAATCTATATTAGTAGACTCCGGAACTAGTAAAGTACTTTTCTTCATATGTAAAAGACGCTTTATATTTTATCTTTATACTTTTGTTTTGTCCTTACAAGCAGTATTGATGAGAGCTGTTGGTATGCAATAAGGACATTATAATAATAGCTTTCTTTTTATTGCCAAAGTTATAAAAGCAGCAAGATGGACTTATAAAAATCACTTTGCACTCCAGTTTAAATAGGCTGCTAGGATAGCACTTACTCCATTTTCTAGACCTTTTGCCAAGAACAAATCTTTCCAAATTAATATAGATGTGGAGCACAGTATTTCAAAAGATAACTACCAAGAAATAAAATCAATACTGTTTGGAAAAAGAAAAAAAGGAAAGAAATAGTGATTTATTATTTAAATTCCATATTCCTGAAAAGATTAACACACTATCTGTTACTTGAAAATAATGTTATCAGGCAAATGAACAGAAATTGTGATGAGAGTGTAGCCAGACACTAGAAAGGATGGATGTTCATTGCATAGTATTCATGATGAGTTTGGGCAGCCAAGTGCCAACTCATTTCAGAGGTTACTTCATTCCCTGCTTTGTGCCACAGTCATTGCATCTGAAGTGCTACCAGGAGCAAGGCTTTTCCATGTTCAGCTGAAAAGCTGACAGCCGAAAAAGCTCTCAGCTTGAGACCTACCAGGTTTTAGAAGCAAGTCATATTAGCACACACATCTTGGAAAATGACAGAATTAGGACTGAAAGCGAAAGTGTTTGTAACTTTTCCATTTTATAATATGTGTATGGGAAGGAGTTGCTCATTACTTTGAGTAGCTAGAGAACTCACTTAAGAAATGAGAGACCAGATCTTCCCGTTCCTGACAGTCGTGAACACTTTCTGAACTCATGCTGCCAATTCTGACCCAACACATAGAGAAAAGTGAAGTAAGTGTCTGTGGCATGTGAAGACCTCAACTAAGGCCCCTATATCATGGTTTAGGCACCTGTGGCTATTGTAGTTTAATCATTCCATAATCAGTATTTTGTATAATCACTTCAGTGGTTAATTAAAAGAACATTGACAAGAATGCAAGAGGAGACTGCAGGCTTCTGCTGTCCTAGTTGATGCTTGCGTACAAGGAAATGCTGTTCTGTTGCAGTGATCTTCTTTTTGTCCCATGGGCTTCTGCAGTCCTGGCTTCAGAGGCCTGATGTAGCAGCAGGAGTGAGGGTATTGCTGTCCCAGACTCTTCCTAGGGCTGCCTCCATGCACTCCTCCAGACAGTGGACTCTCTGGCCTTCAGTCACAACCAGAGCTGGAAAATGGGCAGAATTTTCAGTGCTGATACTACACTTGTATCCATGTGTTCACTCACTGATAGCATTTATCATGAGCACAACAAAATTAAGTATTGATAACAAAATATCTAGTGTGCTCTACTAAATCTAATATTATTTCCTTGATTGCCATAAAGTATATTTCTAGGTGAGGCATTTGTCATGATAAGTGGTGAGAAAGATGAGTGTTAACAATTGTTAAAATGTCTCATTATGGTGAAAAAGCTTTGCTGAAGATGGGATACTTTAGTTTTGACTTTCAGTTAGTCTCATTTCCTCAAAACTCATTCTGCAGTTGAACTTCTTGCCCTAGTTTAGTTTTACTCAGGAGTCATTACTAAGTCTAGGCCACTGCAACATGTTGCTAAAAAAATAAACTGCCTGGACTTTACAAAAATCTGCACTGTATTTGTCTGATTGAAAATTCTCCTTCTTTCATTAAAAACGTCCTGTCATTCGAATGACGATGTTCCCTTAGCAATAGAATGAACAAAGTTCTGTCATCCTGCCATGGAGTTCCAGGATTTTTTTGAAGTTTCTGCTAATTATATGGTACAATCTGTTATGAGGAGATAAAAATGCAAAGCAAAGGGAGAACAACTGAGTCTTGAGAGATTGAAAAAGTGGTGACATCCCTGTCAGATCTGTGAATGAAATTCTACTGAAAGTGATAACCAGCTGAATTAATAGCCATCCAGTATCACCTGTTTAGAAAACCGAAGGATATAAAAAAAAAAAAGAGATTACTAAGAGATGATTCATCATGAATAATTCAACTGGCACATAAGAGGAAACTTACAGATTCATAGTCCAGTCCCATATAGCTTGATCATTCAAAATTGTAATTGATATTAAGGGAATCTCTGCCTGAGTAAGAATTGCAGAGGTAAGATTTTTTCTTTTTTTCTTCCTTCCAAAGACTTCCACTTCTTTTAGACCACTGAAGATTACCCTCTGCAGTCTCTCTGTATTTTTTTCTTTTAGAATCAGATTACCATTTTCTTTTTTCAAGGTTCAGTTTATACTGAAACATGGAAGGCACTACTATTTCTTCAGTGGTTCTGTGAATACTGGTGACAAAAGTATTCACCTAGCCATCGTTTGGTGACAGAATACAGTTTTTCTATTAGTTTTGTGAAAAGTGCCTTGGAACAGTACAGTGATTGTTTCATCTAAAGATACTGGGGACGGAGCAATCAGCTGGTCGTCAAGTCACCTTACTTTGCCATTGCGTTATGTTGGCAGAGAAACAGAAATGAGCAGGAGTAAGAACCATTGTCTAGCTCTGTGTTTTAAAACATATCCCAAGAAGCTGGTGCAGCTTGTGAATTAACTTCCCTAATAGTCGCTCTAAGGAAATAAAGCCTTAGAGAATTATAGAAGCTAAAATCATGCCTAAAAAAAAGTAAATAAAACCAAAATTTGGTCAACTTTTTCCACCCTAATTAATTTGAATTTCTGCAACTTTAAAACTAATAGTGTGAGAGAATAACTGAGTTCTTAAGAGGTAAAGTAGGGGCAGATGGTGGAAGTAGATTATAAGATGAAATAGAACATATTTGATTTTAAAATAAGCATATATTAAAGGCAACTGGACATTTGCAGTCCTGAATGCAAAATTTACATTACAAAATGTAGTTCTAAATGAAGAAAAACGTTTTCCAAAGGAGGTTTAATTTTAACGTAGGCAGTGCCACTGGGTCACAGGCACGTTTACAATGTACAGTGCGAACTATACAAAGCTAGCTTACAAGGTACAGTGAGAACTTGTAAGGAGAAAAAGGTAGTTGTGCAAGTATATTGTAATACCAACCATGCACCTGATTTCAGTACATAATGTAATGACAGCCTGTGTCATTGGTGGTTTGTTGGGGTCTTTTTAAGCCCATGAAACTCAGGCTGCTGTGCAATGTATATTTGTTATGGGACTCACTGTGACACAAAATAAACAGGGAACTTTGATTCTAAGCAGCTGTGAGGGAAATACTAAGAGGCTTTGTTGTTTGGTGCTTTTTTTTTAATTCTGTTTATCAGTAGAAAACAGGTCACAGCTCTTCTCCATGTGACCTCTGGTAGTGATTAAAATACCTTTTGCTTTCACACAGGTGCTATGAAGGGAAGGAGGGCATGCTCTCTGTGCCTTTTGCTATACCTCAGTAGTAAATTAATAGCCTGCTTTCTCACTCAGTATCCACAGCACCAACTTTGAAGGCTTTAGCAAGAGATAGGAAATAACATGGTAAAAAAGGAGTACTTATGCAAGTTTTTTTGCAGAAGGAGGGGGAGAGAAAGCAGCAGGAGGGAGGAAAGATGTATTAACTTTTACAGACGAATTATTTCTGTTTCCTCTTTTAATATAAAGGCCCAGTTAATGCATATTCAACTTATGTTTATGGAGGCACAGAACTTATTCTTGGTTGTCTGCCTAAACTGTATTTATTCCTACAAGTCTCCACTCACAGCTTCCCAGTCTCATTTGTGTTAATTCTTCTGGGTTTCTTTTTTTTTTTTTGTGGTGGGTTGTTGTTGTTGGTTTGTTGGTTTTTTTTTTTTGGGGGGGTGGTGGTAAAAGGTGTTGGTGGGGGGTTGCTGTGGTATTTTTGAGGTGTTTTGGGGTTTTTTTAGTGCATCAGTCATTTGGTTATAAAAAGGATAAGGCAGTTGTTTTCTTCTTAGCCTACAGTTTTCAGCCTTATCCCGATATTTTTGCAGACGTAAAGGGAAAAAAATTAAAAAAGAAAAAGAAATAAAAATGCGTATATAAAACAGGTACCTTACTTACACATCTGTCACACCAAATCAATCTTTCCCTCAGTTCCAGACCCACCCAAACACACACATGTTTTTCAGCCCTCCTTTTGCTCTGGACTCAAACATGTCCAGTACTCTCCTTCCTGATAACTCTTCCCTTTCAGGACAGCTCCTTGAACAGCAGCTCAAGCTACAACTCCAAGTCTTTGACTCCTCCTTCTAAATGCTGTTCAGGACTTCCTTCTTCCTCTGTTGAAATTGGCCATTTATCTGTTCCCTTCACCCCCAAATCATCTGATATATATCTGCAAGGTTAGGCCTTACTGTTGCCAGTTTCATCTGCTCAGTCACACTAGCTCTTTTCACCTCATCTACACTTCTGGTTCTTTTATCACTGACACCAATGGCCAAGATGGACCTTCATTGCCAGCAGGCAAGAACCACAGAGAAACAGCTCCCCCAAATGGTGCAATAAACCTGAAAAATACATGCTCACACACTCAAACATACGTACTTACCTTTCTGTCTGCAAATATTAAGCTAGAAATATGACCTCATTTTTTCAAGGTCTAATATTTTGTATGCTTATGGAGTTAGACTAACAATTCATAATCTTAATGAAATGCAAAGCTCATGCTGCAAGTTCTTTCAAAGTAAGGACACTGTCACAGATGCTGAGTGTACTGCTTCTTCAGACTTCTTCGTATGGAGCCAGGGGGAAAGCACAAGAAACACAAGCTGTATCTTTGATTAAAATCATGCAAGAACTCTTAAGATCCTGGAGCCAAAAGTCTTTCCCCGAGGAAAAAGACCTTCAGTGCTGTTAATCTCAGTATCATATTGTGGTCAGGAGACCAGTTTTCAGCAAATAGATTGTAGAGCACACATGCAATCCCAGAACATCTATTAAAATCCCATGGAGGCACTGGGTAGGAGACAATAAAATGCTTTGGAGCTCCCTATGTCCCTCTTAGCTACTTCCTTTAATCAGACAGTTTACTAGATTGCCTCTTTCTCTAAGGAGTTAAAATGGATTGAATCCTAACAGTCAGCTCTGCCTTTTGCAAAATTCACTTATTGGAGGGAACTGTTTAGTGCTGCATGAGAAAAGTTCCGATGGAAAAAACACAAAGATGTGTGTGCTTTTACTTTATATGACATTGTGATGTGTTTTGCTATGTAGCTTATATGTTAAAAAGATCACAAATTTTTGTTTTAAAGTCTTCACACTTTTTCAACACTAAAGATAGCATGTTTCAGGACTCCTTGCTTCATTATTTCATGCTTCCTTAGATGAAAGTGAAGCTGTTAGGCCAATAAATGTGGAAAGTCTGTCTGGGTAGATATTCTGTTTCTTGCTTTGTTCTTTTGTTCATTGCCAGTAGAAGAAAATAGCTAATAGCCCTGAACTTTTCAACCTCTGATGGATGAAACTATGTGGTTCATGTAACTCTTCAGTACCTGAGTCATTCTTTTGTTTGCTACCTGGGGCAGGGGCAGTCATTACAGCTCCTCCCCATGTCTTTCTCTGTCTTTGCTTACATCTTTGTTAAACTGTCAAGGATGTTTGAAAGCAATATAGTTCTCCTTTTTTCTAACTTCAAAGTTTGCTAGTAGATTGATAACAGACTTCTTATTGATCTTCTCTGCACCACCACAATTCTTGCTTCTTTGTAAGTACAATACAAGAGTATAGTGAATATATACTTCTTTCATCCTTGTAATCAGGGCTGGGGAACAGAAGTTATCTTTTTAAGTCAAACTTTTAAAGCAGAAGGATAACATCTTCAAATATGCCAGAAGTCAAGTATTTAAATATTTCCTTTCCTTTTTCCTTTCCTTTTTCCTTTCCTTTTTCCTTTCCTTTTTCCTTTCCTTTTTCCTTTCCTTTTTCCTTTCCTTTTTCCTTTCCTTTTTCCTTTCCTTTTTCCTTTCCTTTTTCCTTTCCTTTTTCCTTTCCTTTTTCCTTTCCTTTTTCCTTTCCTTTCCTTCTCTTTTTCCAGATGCTGAATTAAATATCTGATTTCTCAGATTTATGATACCTGCAATTTCTATTTGCTTCAGTGATTTATGCTGTTCTAGGGACCTGATCAAAAGTAATGGATTTTCATGGGTTTGAGGTATGATACAAAGCAAGACAGTCTGAGTGGGGACTTGACTTTGGATGTAGAAGCCAGAGAACTGACATAAAGATGACATTACCATGCCTTACTTCTAAGCACTCAAGTCAGAGAGAATAATTCAAAGGTGAGGTAGATCCATAAGTTCTTTGTAGAATATGTCAGATAAATTAGTCACCTGGGAATAGAATTCAAAGCATCTATTGGGTAAGCCAGACAACAGCCTTCTCCAAAGAGAGAGCATCTGGAATGCAATGCTGGACTCCAGAGCTGGACTCCTCCAGTTTTCTCTGGTTTTGTGGCTCCAGCTCCCTGATACCTCATCTTGTTCTTGTCTCACTCTCAAAACCTGTTCATTTTGCACTGCCTACACAAGGGTATAATTTCAACAGGAAAGATAAAGAGTATCTTGCCTTCCTCCCCAGATGTGTCTAGGCCAATGACTTCATAATTAGGGCACTTTTCTGGGACTCATTCATCATTAGTCATGACCTTTTTGAAATTTAGAAGCCTTAGAAGGAAAATATTTAATTCCCTAATTTTTTTCAAATATTGGGTTATCATAGGAAAGATAGTATCTATTTCTGATACATATTTCTTGCTTGTATTTACTTCCATTGACCAGCAAAATTCACTCTTGACTGTCAGCTCAAGAGTCTGTATTACCATATCTGTTAAAGGATCACGGACAGGTTGAGCAGACTTCAGATTCCAATTGTTAGATGTAAAGTCATTTAGAGAGGGATTCATTTTAGACTTACCCCATTTGAAATGTTATGTGATTCTCTTCCTTTCTAGCTTTGATCCAGTGACAGTATGGTTCACATACACTATTCTTTTGTATAAGTTTTCATAAAGCATAGTTTTCAACATACAAGCTTATATAGATCATAATACTGACATTTTTGAATGCTATTTTATCATTAGCAAGGACTATTGTTTTCAAAACCCTTTTTTTTCTGAATAGATAATAAGGAAGCTCAAACAATGGTTCACACATTTTGTTTACTGTCTGAGAAGAGGAAGGCTCCATCTGTCTAAGCCAATAGACATCAACCACTCTTAAATTACTGACTGATTGTCAAATATGTGAACTACTGTCCTAAGCAGCTCATTAATTCATTAAATTATTGGGAGAAAGGAGTAGTGGCTTTTAATTTACATGTAATCCAGGAGGAATTATCTGCAAAGAAAACGCATCAAAATCTGAAATTCAAGTGGCTAGAAGAACCTGCCTGAGTCCCATTTTTCACACACATGCTGTGAAGTGGTGTAGATGTAGCTGCAGAATCAACATGGTTTTATATCCCACTGTCAAGTAATATGAAAACTATAAAAAGGCAGAAGGTATTAGAAAAAAACTATCTCCACTGAAGCCCAAAGTCATATGAAACAGACATGAAGGTGAAATCACAGCCACAGGAAAAATCTTTTAAGTGTTACCATGACAGTGTATAGCAATATTATGATATGAACAGTGATACCAACTTCATAAATAAGTGCAACCAGGATGCTTTAATAAGCTATTCATTTGTATAATTACCATAGTCATATAGACTTAACTTTTTCCATTTTTAGAAGGATTTTTTGGTAAATGCTAAGAGACACAATGCAAAAGCTTTGAATTTGGTGGAGTTATTTTTCAAATATTGAATGTATCCCTCAAAAAGCATTAATTTCGAAGTTACAATAAAACAGTTTCTTTCATTGTATGCATTCACAAAGGGCACTTTCAAAAGCAAAATGTGTCCTTGTTATTAATTATTTTTAATACCTGGTTATCTTATTTCCTGACAATAATGTCAGAACATGTACTTTTATATGCTTAAGCTTACATTTTACACCAGCAATATTATATTTTATTTTTACCTATTAGATATAGATATTGTGAGTCTAGGAAAATGCAACATTTATGTGTCATGTATGAAACAATGAAGTAGTAAAGACAGTTTAAAATGGGTACTTAAGTCTTTGTGGGACTTTGAGTATCTACATTCCAGGTAGCTACCCTACCATATGCATAAATTTTAGTTCTCAGAGATCCCACTCTAGCGTTCTACTGCCATACTTCAAAACCTGTGGTAACTAAGATTTTCTGCTAAAATTCCCAAAATTACTAGAGGACTTTTTCTGCTTAAATTTTGACCGTGCAAACCAACTGTTGCATCTACACAGCATATTTGACTACCATGTACCTAAATTAGGTCCACACCTACTAACAGTGTAGGGCAGTGGGGCAATTCACCCAGGTTCAGATCACTGTAGTCAATTTGAGAAGATATATGTGGATATCGTATGGACGGCAAGCCCACAGAAATTTAAGTCCTATCAACATTTTTTCAGTCTGATATGATAGGTATTTTCAGATCAAGATTCAGATTTCACAAGGAGGAGAAACTGGGGTAGCTTTTGCCCAGCAGTACCTTGGGGTTGCTTCTGTACCCTGAGCAGGTGCCTTTTTGGACAGACGAAGTCTTACTCTGAAGCGCCTTACCTTTTTGCATCTCCCTTTGGAAGTAAAATACTTCCAATTTGGGATCTTAGATATGCTGAAACATTTTCTAGAGGTGCCCATTGCTTTTCCAGTGACAGAGCCCTGGGACACCAGGTTCGTAATGCTGGCATCCCCACTTGGCAGCCAATGTTGTCTCAAGCAAATCCTGACCTTCTTGCTTCAGGGCACTGTCCATAGGGCATCTGCTCTGTGCCCCTTTGAAAATGTCTGTGCGGAGTGACCAATGCTATTCACAAGCAGTTTAGTCTCTTCAGCCATTGGAAGCTCAGACTTTAGTACAAGAGACTCAGGTAGGGACTGTTAGTTGTAAAGTATTTGAAACACTGTATTTTTAGTTTGTTTGTCTTTTGTTTGGTTGTTTGGGGATTTTTTAATTAAAATTTCATCTCTTAGTGTCAGAAGAAACTACTACTGCATTATGTATGACCTAAAGCAAGCTCTTGCCAAAGAATGGATTAGGGTAGAATAATTTTATTTGCTTACTGTGTCTGAATTGGTTCCATATGGAAAAGGCTGATAGGTTATTATTTCATCACAGCTTTTTCCATATTCAGAGTGCATATATGAACATATATTCTCTCTCTTCTCTGGTTGTCCTTCTTTTAAATAGCAAGGACTTCTGGCTAGCTATGAAAGACCTGGAATACTTGATAAACATTTACAAACAGACCTCTCGGGAACTTTTTTTAGAAAGGCCTCAGAAAACAGCGGTGCTAGGTATGCTCAATAAAACGAACAGTCCTCACTATGATTGCATGACAAATGATTCAGTACTAAAAAATGGGCTACTCAGGGCCATAAAATATCAAAAATGTAGAAAGGACTGAGATGGACGTGTATGGATTACACTGATTCACGAATGCTAAGTTGCCCTTGGGCAGTGCTACCTCATGCAGCCAGCACTTATGCAACTAATTAATTTTATGAAGGTAATTATTTTCACAAGGATGAACTGTTCTTGAACAATTCCTCCAATACGGATATGCAAGGCTTTCTTCAGGTGTTGACAAAAAGGTCTTAATTTACAATTATTAATTTCTTCAATAAATAAATATTTATATTATTGGAATATAAAACATATATACATAAGCTTTTTTACTCTTTTAACTGGGAGTGAGATAATAATATTTTTGTTTTATTCAGAGGTGTCTTAAAAATTAAAGTAGAAAAGGCTACGTATTTCAAGCCTAGTTAAAGAACTTGGAAATAATAATATGTACTGTTATATCAGTATATATCAGAATATATCAGTATATAATAATGATAGATAATAGCAATAATTATTATTTCACATGTTGGGTTAGACTCAAGATTGATCTACGTTAGTAGTTTTCCTGAGAAACTGATACTAGTTATTTGGTAAAGAGTGGAGAAAGAAAGATCAAAAAAGTTTGCATCCTTGTCTATCTTTCAAATTGAACCCATCACAGCAGCAGTAATTCAGTGCCATAATTGGCAGACTGAAGAGCTATATTCCAGTTAGTTCTCTTTATTCCTTCTTTTGTCACCTCACTTTTGTTTTCTCTTCCTTTATTCTTTCCAACAACTTTCAATTATTTTTTGCACAATGGAGCAGTTTCATCAGGAGGAAGGAAAAGTATTGTGGCAGAGGGGTTATTGTCTGCTGAGGGCTCTCTATGGCAGACGCTTGAAGGAATCTTTGGGCAGAGAGGAAACTTGAATCACTCTTCCTGACATCCCTCTCCTTCTAGTGAGTGATCTAGCCGCTGAGTGACAATGCAAAAAGAAACTTCACACATGCAGAATGTAAGGAATCTCTGGGATGTTTGTAACATGGCTGCTATGAAGAAACTTATTAGACAAATCCATGGAAGGTATGTATTAAAAATAATGCCCATTTTCTGATGATTTCTTGCTTTGGAATCAGCTGTGTGCTGAGCAGTTTATTTTTCTCAAGTCTGATTCACTAGTCTGCGTGAACAGTTTTCAGCAAAGCTAAATGTGGCAAGCTGTAGTGCCCATGGTGGTTAGGCATTGCCTTACGTGAAGTGACAATAGAGTGGGAGTTTACCATTTTGTATCATTGGCCATCAAATTCTGACTTCATTCCCTTTTAAACATCTAAGCCCTCTATCAACATGAACATGCGTGTCTCCAGATAATACCTTGAGGCAGATGACAGGGAGCCAGGCAATGTCTTAGATTAGGTTAATCGCACATTAAAGATCTGCAGTCATAGTATCATCTGAGCACAATGGAAATCAGCAAGTGATACACCTGCTCAAATATATACCATATAATATTCCTGTCTGCACTGTGACAGGAAGCAGAAGAGTTCACAAAAGCACTCTTCATAGAAAATGTGGAGATATTAAACTGGTGACTTGCTGGAAGCAGCCACTGCACCAGTTTTGAAAAGGTGAGTTTATTGGCATCTCACAGCACTCATCTTTTTATATCTATGCTTCTATTGAAATATTCATTCATCTTCTCTGATTAGAAATTAATTTCTAGAATCTCCTTGAAACTTCTCTCTTCTTCTCGTTGATTATTAATTTGTGAAGTTTCAGGCGAGAACAGTTTTTCTGCATAATGTCATTACTCTTAACAATAAGATCTGACCAAGCCTCAGTTATATATTTTTCCAGTCTGAACTTCTTGAACAGCACTGTATAGCAGTTTGTAAATCTATCTATGAGCCTACAGTTAGAAGCAATCAGTCCTGGGGCTTACTATCATATGTAATATATCCTGAACAATTTGTATCACTTCCATGTAGACACTGAAATGTGTAAGTTCATTTTAAATATATAAAACTTTATAACTCAGCAAAAAACTGGAAGGCCATAAAGTCACTCTGGCTAATATATTTAGTGGTTTATATTTGCAATGTACTGTAGAAACATCCTCATTCTTGTAAAGCTAACTGTTGGTAAAGATTATTCTAGTAATAAAGAAGGGCAGTACTTTTCCATGTCCTGTCTTCAGAATGCTAGACCAGGAGGCAGAACTGGAAATGCACCAAGAAACATCACTAAAGAGAAGATGGAAAGAACATGCTGCATGGCATCAGCAGGGCTATCATTTTTAAGTTAAAGCATTCTTCACTAGCAATACCTACTTGTAAACCTCCCATTAAACCTGCGTATACTGATTCATTTCCAACCCACAGGAGCCAAAATGACTCCACAGTTTCTTAACTTTAACCAGCAGTAGCAGAATAAAAAGGAAAAATTGGCAAGCAAGTAACCTCGCTATTTATGTTCAGTGAACCACTGTTCTATATATAAAGAATGTAAAATTAAGATCTTGTCCGGTCTTCACTCTAAGTTAACAAATCTTTTTGTTAACCAGCTATAGGATATTTCAGGTCTTGAACAGCAGAGTCACTAAAATCCCACATGTGGTTCTACAGTATTTAAAGACAAATCATGAAAGATCCAACTGTGCAGTACACTACAAAATTGAATCTTGTTTTCATACTTCTCTTTTAAACACAAGCTTTAATAAAAGTTTCTTTAAGTACATTAAAAAGCACAAGACAGAATTGTCCATGTTTGACAAAGAAGTGCAAAGAACAACCAGTAAATGAAGATATTAATTTTTAGTGAAATAATGAAGAGATGCCCCATCAGTATATTGCTATTCAGCTTTTGTTTCCCCTCTTTTCCTTCAGGTACATAGTACCAGATGAAAAATAGCATAAGAAAATTCTTGTCTCATGTTTTAGAGTCTAATTCACATCAATTTAAGTAATCTGATTAAGCACTTTTTGTCCTTTTTTTATAAAACTGCCCAAGATTTCCCAACTACATTTAGAATTTGTGCGTGTGACTTGTCTTAGTGAACTGATCTTGTTTACAGATGAGCCTGAGAGTGCTCGTGTGAGACCCAAAACCAGTCTGTTTTCAGCCTTGTGAATGCTAGACACCCTGTGGAAGCCACAGAATGATTATTAATTAAGAGGATGAAAGAGGAAGAATCACTGTAAAACATTTTTTACACACTCTATTAATAATAGATAGAAGTTTCTAATTTATTTTTAATTGAAATGTTAAAAAAGCTTATCTTACCCTTGTTCCTCGTCTAATATTTCACTACAAGTTGAGTGTTCTAGTCACCATAGTACTGCTGTGTCCTCACAATACATACACAAAGCCTAATTGAAAAAGTAACAGTGGAAGAAAAGGAATAGAGGAAAAAGAAGAAGAAGAAAGTCACTCATTATGTGGAGGCAGTATTAAAGTTCTTTTTTACTAGGTTTGCAAGAGAACATATCTTCCAGCCTTTCTGACTGCAGAATGACACTTCAGAGAGTCTTGAGCAACACCGATAAAATAAAGACACCTTTAGTGCTTTGATTTACTCAGGGGTATCACTAGCTGAAAATGCTGAAGGGTCATACAGCTCCATTTTCCTGTGCATTGACGCCAGAAATGTACATTTCAGAAGCTTGCTGTCCTCTGTGATAGAAAACTGCTTAATTTGATAGGGTAGAGGGCAGAAATCTCTCTTCCGAAATGTCAGCAGTGTCAACAGGATCCTTTTGATAGATTTTCATCCCTGTCTCTAGTGATGACACCTTGTTCTTTGATTGTATCTTATCCCAAAATATTTAATAAACAAGAAATTTATTCTGGCAGTATTCTTTTGTATGTTAAAAAATAAAATGCCCAGTGGTAGTAAACAAACTACAGTGTCTTGTATGCAGTAGTAGCTTTATATTAGAAATAAAATTTTGTGATTTGGCATCACTTTATTTTTTCTAACAGGGAAGTATCTCTTATGTCCTCTCCACAGGTGAAAAATTGGGCTAAATAATGGCATATAATAGAATGTAAAGGAAGCAGAAATTATATTTTATTTAAAGCTGAGGAGATCTTTTGTGTTAACATTTTCTTGTCTGCCTTTTCTTCTTAAAATTTCATACATGCTAGTTTACAAAGGAATTCCTCTTGTGGGATTTTTTCAGTAGAAAGCTAGTCTGATATTATCCCCAGCAGTGGTTCCCTGAAGAAATAACTGTAAAGAAGCTGGTAAATCGGTCCAAGTTCTCACAGTGTTACCTCTCTGCATAATTCTAAAGGATTTAAAAATGGCTTGGGTTCTCCCACCATAGATGTTGCAGGACAGGGAGGAAATGTTCACAATTACCTCAGGGAATTAGCCTTACTTACAATAAAACACAGAAGCCTCCATTGAAGTGAGGTGAATTTCTGATGGCTAAATCCAAGAATGCAATCCTGGTACCTCTCTGATGAACAAAGTGTTGGTTTTCTGTCTTAGCTCAGAAATCAGTCTGTTCATCCAGGACACAGTAGATCCCAATTACAAAGGCTTTTGCCTAATAGGAATCTGTCCAAGACTTTAGTTCCCCAAAGGGGCCTACTGTCCCTAACCAGCCACTCCTGGGACCCCCCACCCCTGCCCATGGGCCCAGTGGCCCCTGTCATCTCAGCCTGGGGCCCTCGGTCCCTGCCTCAGTGATGTTGTAGCTATGCCTGGCTCCCTCTCCATCTCCCTCAACAGATCTCTGCAAGTAGCTCACCCCCTGAATGAACCCTCGGATGTGGATCACAGCTTGCCCTGCCTCCAACCCCTGTCTCCTGACGGACCTTGGACCCACACTGCGGCCCAGTCTCCAGCCTGGTCAGGAGCATCTCCTTTGCTTCTGATCTCAGCCCTGCCTGCTGTGTCCAGACCCTGTGGGGCTGTACCCATCACTGAGGGCATGGCAGGCTCTGGGATTACCCTCAGCCTGCCCTCACTGCACCCTGACAGAACGAAACCTAAATGTTATTCTGTGGCTTGTCCCCCAGGTGCCGTGCGCTGGCTTTCTTTGTGTGGATTTGTGCATCTGCAACCCCAGCTGCTGAAGCTGTACCGCTGTGTAAAAATGAACCTAAGTTCATCAGACTAGAAAACCTACTGGTGAGGAGATGTCTGAGCTCCAGCCTTTGCTCTGAAGTTCTTTTTTTGTGTGTGTTTTACAAGCAATGGTCATGAATAAAATGGATTAACTGTCTTTCATGTATTGCTTGATATTGTCAGCTTCCTCCATTTCAAGGGGAATGTTTAATAAACCAAAAGTCACGTTCTCACTTTCCTTGTCCTTTTTTTTCTTTCTCTATCCCAGATAATCTTGAATTCTTTTCTATATAGAATCAACAAGACAAGAGACGATCACTCCCTGCTGTTCCAAATAAACTATCTTGTTGATTATTGCATTTGCCAGGGAGGTGAGAGATGAGAGGTTTTATTCCCTGAGACAGAAACTGGCATTGACCCTAGGTCTCGCCTGTTCTGGGGAAATGAGTTAGCCATTGAGGTATTTTATAAAAAGGAGAGAGTAGATACGGCATCATCAGTAACAGTGCTTGAAAGAAGGTCATCCTGCTTTGTTTCTGTAAAACAATTAATGCCAGAACTAAGAAAACCTGATTTTCTATGGGGTTTTTTTGGGGTGTTTTGTTTTTTTTTGTTTGTGGGGTTTTGTTTTTTTTTTTCTGCTGATTGCCTCTGCAGTCTGTGAAAAGACAATCTGATTGAAGTTTTTCCTTGGATTGGGACATGCATATTAGAGTGCATATAAGGAGCAGGCTTTGTGCTGAAATATTTTCCTTCAATCATAACACTTCCAGAGTCTCTAGCCTTCTGCTGCCAAGGTTTTTAAACAAGTAACAAAAGCTGGGGGGCATGGTCGGCAAGGCACAGGCTAAATCTTGTATTAATAACTACAAAAGGCCAGGGACTACTCTCTGGCCCTGAGGGCAAAGCTCACATGCATGTATTTTTCACTCTCTCGCCAGAATGGGTTGAGCTTGTCCATACTTCCTTGTTAATATAGTTCTTGGTCTGCAATATCACTTGAACTGTGCCTGAGCTTTGTCTGGAGAACTGTTCCCTTGATAAAAAATTTGCTAGGGCCCATTGTAACAAACTGTCATTGACCAGTGTGGAGCCCTTGGTCTGTTTCAGATGTAGCCATTGAGAAGAAAATACACATAAACAGTCTAACCTGTAGGAAATAAGGTTAAAATAATAAACAAACTAAGTAATTAAACTTTTAAACCTGGTGACAGCTGTTTTTTACAGAGATTTATGGATTCATAATGTAACATAGCTCCTGTTTTTACTAAATAAAGTACCAATGCACCTAGAAGAACTGGGATTTAAGACATCGCTCCTTTCTTCATGTTTCTCTGTTAATAACTCTGTATGGCTTTGACACTCAAAACAATATAAGCAAAAAGGGAATATAACTTACATGTAGGCTCAAAACTTTTTATTATCATAAGTTTTAGCAGCCTAATGAAAATGCAACAAACATTATTATTAGTTCAGTTAGAGTGATACTAATACTTCTAATCCAAAGTTTCTTAAAATTTTCATTTATGATAATTAAAGTTCTTGTACAAAAAAATTGCCTGCCCCTTTTTGCTACCATTTCTACTGCCCCTCTGGGTGCTAAGGTCAATGGGATTAGCCTTAAGAAAACTGAGAAGAATGAACGAGAAGGGGGTTCAGGGATGAGCCACCAGCATCCATTATTCTTCACCACAAGGTACATGATGCTGATGGTGCAGATTTCTTCCACCTGCTCAGTCATGGATCTGCTTGGGGTTATTTTTATATGTGTTCTTAAAAAGCCTGTTTGTCCTTTCTTTCCCTTTTGGCCCACAGGTTTTTCACACTTCCTCAGTTTTGTTATACCTGTATCATATATGGTTAGACCACACCATTACAGAACAGCATTAAGGTATAGCAAAATGAGTCACTTTTCACAAAAGTGAAAGCTACAGGAAATAGCCCTTCTGAGCCTTACCTTACACTTTGTAGTTTTGAAGTCACATGTGAAATAGAACCACAACTACACATAATTATCAGTAAATCCCAAGGCCTGAGTTAAACTGTTATGAAGCCAGTAGCCTGCTGCTAACAGCATTTTGTTGACTGAAGTAAGTGGCCTTTCAGTTAGTAGACTCATATTACTTTTTTAACTCCATTTGTGGGTGTCTTATTCACCCGAGACAGTGCAAAGGAGCCTAACACAGACTTTTGGATACCAGCACAATTGCAGAGCTTAAATATTTGGTATAAAGTGCTAATATTCCCTTTTTTGTCTATCTGTTTCTTGTGGGCTTTAAGAGTTTACAACTTTACTGACATCTGTAGATAAGTACGTAATTTATACATGGAAGAAGGTACAGCTGATGTCATACTTAACATTTTTCCCAGAAAAATGTTTGGGATTTTTGGTTTTGTTTGTTGGTTGTTGGGTTGGGTTGTTTTTTTTTTTTTTTCCATAAGGGACAGTACTGGATAAAAAAATTACCAAGAAAAAAATCAGTATGCAGGGCAAAGTTTAGCTGTCAGATTTCATTGAAATAAGTGGTCTTGATTCTGTATCAAATTGCAGAGGTATGAACCACACTAACTTGCTGGAACTTCTCTCTAATATCATAGGATTAGTTGTTGTATGGAAACATCTTACTGTATTCAGTGTTTCATGATGTAAAGAAAATTTGCCAATCATTAATTATAACTTATGAGCATCCTTGGTCAGTGTTTGTGTTGTCTATTTTGACTGCCTTTCCTAAATTCCCCCTAGCACTCCACAGAGTACTGTCTGGTATGGATTATATAGTTTGGTCCAACAGTTACAAAATATTTTAGCTGTAACAAAACATGAGAGAAAATAACAAAGCTGGTGCAATAATAATAATAATAATAATAATAATGTCATGTCAACATATACCTTTCACCTATTTATAAATCAATAGTTTCAGTACTGTGACTTCAAAGAACTGACTTGTATGTTACTACTTAGTTTTCAGCTGCTAAATAGGTTTTCAAAAAAATTAAAACTCAGTTAAGTGTTCTCAGTATTATTTTTCAGTGTGTATAATGTATGCCTTCTTCACAGAGACAGTAAGTAGCCATGAGTGAGGTAGAAATGAGCTATGTGTTTGGAATACATATTCTATAACACAATTTCTTCGTTAGAGTGTGGTAAGTACTAAGTGACCCCAAAAGCCCTACTTAAAATCCAGCACATTTTGTCATTCAGATTTTTTTCAAGGTTAGCCAAAGCCTGAGATTTGTGCATCATACTGTATTAAAACTCTTTAATGATTTCCACTGTTACAATCCTAATATTATGACTATAGGCCTGAATCAATATCAATAATAGCAACTAACATCATCCCCCATCCCCCACCCCGATCTTGGTCTGTAATCCCTTGCATCAAAACTACACAAAAACTCTTTGGTATTAAAAACTAAAGCTGTGCAATTCGCAAATACTTCTACAATTCTTCTTACCACTTTACAGTACAATAAGGTAGCATTTTTACAAGAGAATAAATGTTATTGTTGCAAAAGAGGGCAGTCAGACAACCGAAATGAAAACAGATGACTGAATGCCAGAAGAAACATCCTGGGTGAAGACTTAAAGACATACTAGCTAAACTTTCATTTCAGTGCAATGACAAGTAAGAATACATTCCTCTAATTATTTTGTAGTAATAATAAACAAGAGTCTATCTACATTTAAATAATTGAAACATATAAATCTTTCTTATTATTCAAATAACTGAAAGTTACACCTATGTGGATGGTTGCCATCCCTTCATAAACAGATGAACCTGACCTTAGTATTTGGAGTCTTCTTAGTAAAACTATAAAATAAATATGGACAAACTGGAAATAAATGTTTCCTTATTAAAAAAAAAATAAAATAGCAGCCATATTTTTAGCATCACAAATTTTCTTCTTATCTGAACTTTTTATAGTAAATGTAATTGCTTTCATGGAAGACACTGGTTGAAAAACTCATTTTTACTCAGATCTCAGATAATTTGCTCAGATCTCTTAATTCTAACAGAGATTAAGTGTAAAAAGTATGATTCTAGGTAAAAATGTTGCAGTTGATAAGTTTAATTAATGCTTTTAGGTGAAAGTAATATATACCATTGGAGATTTAAAATTCTGTAGAACAGTAGCAACAGAAGGTAGCTTAGTGGTTGCATTTGCACAGGTGGCTTTAAAATATGCTCCATGTCAACTATCTAAAACCTCAACCTGCTTTCATTGAAGCTGATGGCAAAATTCCCATTGAATTCAGCAGGGGCAAGAACAAAGTTCTTACTATGCCTTCAGAGTAATTAATCTGCTCTTCAGTTTTCATGTAATATACATATGCAGTCTATAGCTAGGAAATGTCATATAATTACTGTTTAAAAAAACACTTGCAAAAGCAGGTCTTAATGAAAAATATTATTAGTCCTTGTTTTTCTTTGAGAAGTTATGTTTCCTAAACAACTATTAACAATATGAGTCACATTATTTTAGGAAGTATTTTTTGCTATTGTTAATATTATGAAAATATATTTTAAGTTGAATAATTAAATAAATTACATCTGGAGTTTCGAATTTTGTTAAAAAAGAAGCCACACTATTAGACATCATTAGAGAAACAGAATAAATATTAAATTGTGAATTGTAAATTCAGATTACATAATATTTCCAGGGTTCAGATGTAACTTTGAGGTTTGTCTCTAATCACACCCCTAAAAAAAACTTTGTTAGTAACAAGTACTGAAACTGTATGATATCTGTAGTTACCTTTGTGTCATTTTTCTGTGGAATAATCCAATGGGATTTGGCATCAATCCATTGCTTTATTGTGATTATCATTAATTATTTTTCTGCCATTTCATTAAGCATTTAGATAGCTGATTTTGCATGCTTTGTGTGCTCTGCCTTATCGGTTATTATTGCTGACACCAAAGGGACCATCTTCTTTACAAACCATTTTTATAAAGTACATACTTCTTAAATAATTTATATTTATACCATTTTTGTTGTTAAACTGTGCCAAGAGCTATGAGATTTAAGTTAGAAGTGAGTTGTTAAGTATGAAAATACAATGTGTTCCTTAGTTATAATAGTGGGGCAGTTGGATATCAGGGCTCTGCCTGTGTGCACACCAGGACATATAAATTGTTAATTCCTTGGGTTGTCCAGGAACTCTCCAGACAGTCACCTGTATGAATGAATTAATGGAAAGGCTTGAGACAAAGGGCCAACTTGAAACCAGGTCACTGACTGATTGAAACTTCATGATGACATATTTGACTAAATAGTTACAGACACCCTGCAGATGAAAACTCTGGACAGTTTGGCAACTCCTGCTGTATCTAGTTCAATTTATATGCCTGAATGTGTTGATTAACATTCTAGATGGAGTACCCAAAGGACTCAGCTAGGTCATGCCTGCTATAGACATGGCTGAATTGTGCCTAGATAAGATACCTGTAGTCAATAGAAACTTCCTGCAGAAATGGTTGCATAGGACAGTCTTTTGTATGTAGGTGTTCAGGAGATAGTTTGCACGCATTTTAGGTGTATCAACAGTGATGAATTATGCATGGGATAGGCTAGTCACATAGGACACCAGGAGAACTGATTCTCCATGCTAGCATTACACAAAATAAATTTTCTTGCTTTTTAACAAACACTCTGAGTATCAAAGTGCAACAACACGATTAATGAGTTAGTCACATAACAGGCATCTAATGACATTTAAGATGCTTGAAATTATCCTGCCTGACCTGAATCTGACTCTGCAGAAGACATAGTTTTCCTCCAGGTGCCATGCTATATCTGGCTCCTTCATGTTGTCTCGGTTTGCAAGTTGTCCCAAATGGCACTGATTTTGTTTAGGCAACAGTACAGAGCTCTTAATGTTCACTTTACCGATCTGAATTTTTCTCTAGGCTCCATTGACTGCATTATCTAGACTCAGACATCAAAATTTAAGTACAGTGAATCCAGCTTCTCATGTCCCATCAGCTGAATTGCTCTTTTATATTCCACTAACTCTTGCTTTGATATCCATTGACTATAGTAGGAGCTTATACATCTACATTTAGACACCTCAGTATCTTAAACTGACTTCCATTCCTGATGGAATGGAATTCCTGACTGCGCAACACAGAATCTATACAGAAGAAATGTATAATATCTGATGGATGTTCAATGTAATAGAGAAAAAATTATATTGAGATCCAGTTATTGAAAACTGAAAAAAAATATGTACTAAAAATAATTCCGCATTTTTAACACTAAGGGCATCTAATTATTAGATATTTTGGGAGGTCTTTAAATGGGAATTAAATTCCTTTCTTGAAGAAAATGAATTCTTATTTTAAATCTTCCCTCTTGAACTGTTTTGCTTAGAATAGCTTGTTGCTGTGGGTTTTCTTCCCTCATATTTTCTGACAAGTTTAAGTTAATTAAAAAGTTAAAGCTTTTTGTTGTTGCTGTTTTGATGAGGATACAGAAAATCTTTTGCTTCTCAAACTAAATGGAAGGGAAAATCGTCTTGTCAATCTGGATAATAGTTCTGCATATTGATCAAACATATTCCTTATTAGATTTTTGAGACAGAAGACTGCAGTTTAATATCTATCTAATGATTATTCTTATGTCAATATGAGCAATGATAATTACACTGTGATTAACATTGTGATTGAGATCTGTGTTGATTTCTTTTCCTCAGATGTTTTTGATGGGTTATCTTTCTGGCTGAAGTGCTGGTACAAATTGCTAGTACAGATTTGTCGTATCTTTAAAATCTTGTACTTTACTATTAAATGCCAGAATTTTTATACAGCAGTAAGTAATGTGAACAAGAATATTCTGCCTTTGGTTGACATTTCTAAAGGTTTGTCCTTTCTTTGGACCTGTCTAATCTTCCACATCTATTATCCTGGAGTTTTAATAGTACCCATGTGTTGTGTTTGAACAATTCCTAGGTGTAGACAAGCTCCGTGAGCAGATTTCTAGGCATCCTTTGAGGACCATTTTATTTACCACAACTGCAACAATGAATAGAAGGTTCTGAAAAATGCATGTTGGAGTAGTGTATTGCCTTACCAGGCTTTATAAGGATAAGGTCTGAAATTGTTCTTAAGTACTTAAAGGAGGACATTGGTGGACTTTCTATGCTGATGCAGTCTAATAGGAAATGCTCTTTGCAACCATCAAATTTAAAAGGCTGCTAATTCTTCAAGCCAGCCAAGCTTTGGCCTGAAAAAAAAAAATATTCCTAAATACCTTCAAATGGTCATTGCATATCTGTCCAGAATTATCTGAATGAAAAAGGGATGGCATTTGGCTCCTGTTGACTGCCTGCCTGGACCTAGAACCTATACAGAGCAATAACCAGCAGTGGAGCATTTTCTGCATCAATTTAAAATAATGAGAACTTTGAGTCTGTCATGCTTCAAGATAATCTAGTTGGAGACGGAGGAAGAGATCAGGATGGATCATCTATTTTTCCTGTGGATGATTTATTACTATGTAGAAAAGAATTAAGATCCAGTGTGTATGAAGGAAAAAGATGAAGGCATTTTTTTCAGCTGTAATGTGGCGAGTCCTAGGTTCTTGCCTTTACTTCAGGAATGCGTATGTGTTTTATAAACAGCGACAAAATAAAAGGCAGAAAAAACAGAGGCAAAAACTTAAAGCCACCATCTTATCTCATTTGAAATATACTATTTATTTATTACAGAACCAGGGTCTTACCTACAGGATTTGTTTCTGCCGTATTAATTTTGTATCCTTTTTGCATAGAGACACAATCTGAAGAAAATGGAGCACTTCCCTGACTCCTCTATTTCACCCTGAATAGTGCATTGCTTAAAGATTATAATTACCCCAAAGACATTTAAAACCATGGCCTTGAATCTTCTTGGACAGAGGGATGAATTCAGCTTCCAAAAGCAATTACAGGTGAACAATTGTATGGCTTTTGGGACAGTTTGGCGATTTTGTTTTGAAGAAGAGAGCTGTGAGATGTTCAGAGAAGGTCATCACACCTTTCCTCACAAGAGATGTGGATTTTATACCATGTATCACAAGAGAACTATTGCCTCATGCTTCTAATTCAAGAACTTAAGCTCTGCAAAGTTGCGCAATTTTGACACACTTCTGTATCCATTATTTCATGCTGTATGAAATAGTACTGTAGCAGGCTCTCCACTCTCAATGTTTTTCTTGAACATATTCATTGCAGTTCTTCACTGTAGACAGATCTTATTCATTTAATTCTGGGTCTTGATACAGATATAACAGAGAAAATGGTACCTGTTACATAGTCATTTAAGAAATATACTCTAAAATGTCTTCAGAGTTTGAGATGGTTGATTAATAACCGCAATACAGTCGTGTATGTTAATATATATTTTAATGTGAACCTTTCCCTGCATCAAACACCTCTATGAAGTTAACACTATCTGCAGAAAACCACATTTCTTAGTCTTAATTTAACATGATTTTTTTATTTTTTTTCATCTCTGTAGGTGTTATTTTGAAGCAACCAGGATTTACATGATAACATAATTTTCTTCTATCAATTTTTACAGCTGCCTGTCAAGACCTGTAATTTGATCCCGCAAAAAGAAAGTGTTCCGAGTAGTCTCTTTTATTTGCTGAAACAACAATCTGTCAGCCGGTTGAAAAGTTAGGATTCCATGTTCACTCACTCCAGCATTCTGTGAATTCACTTTATCTCACTTAAATTTTGAAGTTAATGTGTATGCATCCAAGATATACAGTGATTTACATATAGTTTTCAAATCAAATTCTAAATGTCTTTCCAGTTCCTTTGTTTTCAAATTATAATTTGTATTTGAATATAATTGCACTAAACAAAACCATTTCATAGATTCTACTATCAGGTAAATCATGCTTCACAATTACATGATGGAAATGTGGCTATATCAATATAAAATGATCATTTTGTTTGACTGAAATGTAATGTAATAGAAAATGCAGCACTGTAAAAGATGAGGTCAACAGAAATTTCCTTCTGGTTTCAACTATTTTATAAAGTCTTTAGAGATCTCTACATTTCTTTCAGATAATTCTCATGAACTTTCTTTTACATATGTAATAACACTTCTGGCAGACGATATATAAGGAACATGTGGTTTTTTTATTGCTTTTAAAGTAAAAAAGCTTGAGAAAGGAAGGGGAGAAGTATTTTTCCTTTCGCTTTTGATCCAAAATAGTCATAAACTATTTTCTTAAAATGACACTTCTTACTGATCTGTTCTGCTTCACATTTCCTACTTTCTACTGATGTGTATATTAAGAATTTTCTGCAATCTGTTTTCACTAGCACTTGTGACACTACGATGCTAGACTTAAAATCAGGAGACCTTCTGGGATCTTCTTTTGGGTCAGCCATTGTACTGCTCCATGTCCTTGGACAATTAATTGCCTTAACCACTGCAGCAGTAAATTATCTTCCATTGCATGTCTTGTTACCACTGAAAGTTTTGCTGGTAGGTAGAGGCAAATCTTGTAGCTGCTCAATGTGAAGGAGGAAGAATTAATAAGAATTAATAAGAGTGGTCTAACTTAGGGGAGAGCAAAAGAGAGATCTGAATGCACAAATCAATAAAAACATAGCCATGGCCCAAGCCGGGTCTGCTGAACCTGTCCAGGGTGTGCAGGGGCAGCTGCTCGCAAAGAACATTCAGTCAGCACACAGAGGACAGAAGTAGCCATGGATTTATTTTTTCTGTGCATGTCAAGCCAAAGATGTTGGACACTGCCTTTGTGGGGAAGACCAAATTTGCAAAGAGTTGTTGGCCTGACCAGCCATTTGACCAGGAATGACATCAATATGAGTGTATGTGTGTTTGATTTCCCTGTGAATTCTATGCATTTCTGTGCTCCAATTTGATCAGCAACGTTGAATAAATAATAAATTGAAGATGGTTTGTATCTAATTAGTTACTCCTTTGGGTAACAGAAGCTCATTGAAACAGGTGTGGTCTCCTACTATGTATGCGTGCGGTATCATGCTCATCATGCTGGAAGCCTTTAATCACTAATGTTTTACAGTTAATGAGCAAGACACAAGTGAGAGATGAATCCAGACAAAAATAATTCATCCTTTTCTCAAATCTGGATTTAACGGGTCTTAATCTGATCTCATATACAATAACATACATCACTGGGTAGAGGCAGAGGACCTGAATCTGACCACATTGTCATTAACCTATGTTTACAAATGAAACTCCAGTCTTAAAATCTTTGATGTATTGTGTGTGGGCAGTAAAATCATAATCTCAATCCCCATGTAAAGTACTTACCTGAAAAAGCATGTAGGATCGGAAATCCATTATTGCCCTGCTAAATCTACTGTTCATGCACACATACTTAACTCAGATGTCCTTCCACTTCCAATTGTTATTGACTTTTCTTTAAGAAAGATCTTTCTGGATTTAATATATTGATAATATATATAAATAATAACTATATTTATTTTTATATATGTATATTGTATTTATATTATAAATAATATAAATTTAAATTATATTATATATAAATAATATAAAAACCAGCAAGAGTAAAAAATAGAACACTTTTCTTCTTTAACATTTATTGTCTTTAAAATATTTTAAAGATTTTTTAGTTATTGAAGAAAATTGAACTTATTCGTAAACATTATCTATTTATATATTGTATGCTTAAGAACACATTAGTCAGAGTGAAAATTTTCAGAAGATTCAGTGAAAAAATGTAAAGCTGTTTCTCATCCTTAGTTTCTGTAGACTTCTGTGTCCTCTTCCAATTCTGAAAATATATACTATACATTAGACTAAGAAATTTCACATCTACAGAATGGTTTTATGTATCCAGTTTTATAGCAAAATATTAACAGATTTGTCTTTATTTAGAACTTACCTCATATATCTGTTTCTTAATTTCTGGATCTGTGTATCATTTTATACATGATTTATTGCATCTTTTCCGTGTGTGCACACAAGATTTGTTTGAGCTCCAGTGGATTTCCAAAATCAAGGTCATGAATTTCCATGATTGCATCAGCAGCTCGTTGGCTTGAGGAGTTTAAGTGGGGCTCTGTTATTAGGGTTATGTCATTCAGCTGGCAGTGTGTTTGTGGCTTCAGCAGCAAGGAAGGACTCTTGAAACTAAAGACAGTGAATCACCCAAAGGTCTGGAGTCATGTCCAACCTTCCCTTATTCCACTTCAGAGTGATAGGAGGTTTAGGAAGCCGTTGTGTTCCAGATGTGAAAGATCTCAGAGCTTCCCTCTCCATCAGTTCTTGAAAAACATCCCGTAAAATGAGAGGATTTTTCCTGCATGGCTTGCAATGTTGTGAAGGGTGGACTATTCCTAGTCTACTGAAAACTCTTCTCATACTAAGACTTTGGAATAAAGAACAAAGCAGGTTGCTTTCTTTTGCTTAATGCTGACATTAACCAGAAAACAATCAAATGGAATGGGGAAATAGGGGTGAGGTGGGGGGAGAGATGTGACAATACCAGAAACAAAACCACAGAACAAGACTGTAAATATAACAAAGCCTTTTAGACACTATCTACCCAACCATCAATGTTTCTGGAATTACAGGTAAGAAAAAGACACTTTTCCGCATGCTAAGTAATGCAAAATCATAACAAAAATAACAAAAATGTTTAGAATCTAACCTCCTATTGTCCTCAGGGCTATAGTTACTTATGTTTAAGAAGCACTTAAAAGCATTTTTACTAAAACGCTTCAGATTGACAATAGGTTTAGATTCCCAAGTCATAGTGTCAGGAGAGAGAAAAAGCAAAATGTTTCCTGGCTTCAGACTAAGGATTTGGGAATTCAGATGAGTGAAATGGACGAGATCTAGGAGTAGTTATTTGCTTTCTGTTTAACAGATAGTGGCAAAAGGCAGAAGTAACGCAGGGAGCTTTTCCTACAATTCTGTACAAAAGTAAAAAGTCACACAACTTTCTATATTGACTAAGTTCAGAAAGATGCCTTTAAATTATGGCAAAGTTCATTTTGTTAGCCTCTAATAGTCTTTCTCAGGACAGTTTAGTTTTGACTAGCAACAATATATGATCTCTCTTGCCAGGGCATTCAATTTCTCCTCAGATTAATTTAAATCTTCCCTTGTAATTTAAATTTTTTATTTGTCATTGTCAATGTAACATCAATTATTTCTGGCTCTGCCCTCAATTTGGCTGCAAGAATAAGTCTCTTGGTACTGTTTAAAATCGTGTTAGGAATTTTAGGAAGGGATACCGGATCAATCTAATGATAATTATTTTTGTCATTGTCAGCTTGAGTAATCATGTCCCCTTTGTAATGGAGTCTGATAATAGTGCTGTATTCTACAGGAATATGAGTTGTATAAACTAAAACCATAAAATGTGAGTTGGTTAGGAGTCTAAACAAATATAGGATCTGAATTAATGTATGTGAAAGCTCCACTTTGTAGGCAGGAAAGTTAATTTTCATATCTTTGTTTAGTGTCTGATGAACATCAGAAACTCATCTATTTTTTTTTTTCAATATTTTTTGACTAGGTTCAATTTTCTTAATAATTTTCTTTCTTTATCAAAAGTTCTAAGACCATAGTTCCGTAAGTAGCAAGTATTCTAATAATGGCAGTACACACTCTTGCCCTCTCATAAAACTCCATATTGATGATGAACACATGCCCTTCAGCTGTGCCACTCCCTCTGTCAGTTACTTTTTTTGAATACGGATATGACCATATGTGCTGACTTGAAGAATTACAGGCAGTATGTGAGGTGTCTGCAGGATACATTTTGCCATCATTAAAAAATCTCAGACATATAACTAAATACAAACTATGGACTCGTTTGTACTGATACCCATACTAAAGAAAAGTTCAATGGTTTCATTCTTTGCTATACAGAACCTATTTCTAATAAAAACAGCTGAAACTAATGTATTCCTTGCCCACAGGGTCCCACAGTCTGTCAGCAAATGCAATTCTCCCACAAACCCCAAGTTTCCAGTGTTACAGGACACAGTTCCTGTGGTAAACAAGGTCACTGGTTCTCAATAAACAGATTTTCAGCCCTAAAGGATCCTCCTTTAACTACCGAATTTATACATTAACAATGTCTGTCTCCTTTTTTATTGTAAAATAAATTATTTTGATTGGAAGGAGAAGGTAATAGAACAGTAACTGATTTTTTTTTTTGTGTGTGTGTGTGTGTATCATCAGGCGCAGATGGACTTACCACTGCTCAAAATTTCTCACAAGGTTTACAGCTTAACCAATGGAAGCCCAAAAGTGGCTCACACTAAGAATTCAGGATCTATCCAAACTCAGGTCTTGAAAAGTCATGCTCTTGTGGAACTCTTACATGAGAAGAAGTGCATCTAAATCGTAGTGGTGATGTTATCCCAAATCTGGGTTCTTCACCCGGTGTGCAAGAGCCGATCCACACACCCAGTCCAGATACTTGCTCATTGCATGTCTGCACAGAGGTGGGTGCTGGGTGGGCGATCCACAAAGCCAGCACACCTCTTAACGCAGAGCAGAATCTTTTACATACTTTGCACAATTGTTTACGATTACATCTAGTCAGACTTAATTCTCATTAGTTCTTAAAAGTTTTGTCTCCATGTAAAGGTACAGTGTTCTTTTTTTCACTGTATGTGTTCTGTGTGGAGGGGGCTTTGTTAGTAGGGGGCTCTCGTTGCTCGAGGGTGGATCTTTCAGTATGCTAATTAGGATAGTTCCAGTAATTTTCTGTTTAGTCTCACTAATGTTTTGGTTCTTAAGCTTACCTTGTTGTGCCCCAGCTTGATATTCTGTTGTGCCTGTTCCTTCTCCCAAGGAGAACTGTTTGTAAGAATTTAACTAGCATGCTCTGTTTTTCAAATTCTTTGATGTTTTTCACTATAGATATTTGCTTATTTTTCTTCTCTATTTCTTTTTTAAACTAAATAATTTTTATATCAAATCCCCCCTTGAAACTGTTTAACAGGAGAATTTGTATTTTTCCCTTATATTAGTCTCATCTTTTCATAAATTGGTCCAAGATCAAACAACATTTCCATGTACATTGAATTAATATATATATATATACCTAAAAGTATTAGATTTTTTCAATTAAAATGTATATTACTTTAATTAATCCATGAACTTAAATCTGATACCAAAGAGGTCAGCCGTTTCCATGTTTCAGTAGAGCCAATAGTAATGACATTCTTTTGTACCTCGCATTAGATATTCTATCACTTTAGTACACACACACCCCTCAGATGCTAACAGCACGTCAATCTAATTTACTGTTCCTTTGGGGGCTGGGGATCAGGGGTAGTTACTTCCAATTCCTGTTTTTCTGTTCCTCAGCTTGTATTAATGGACATACTTATCCATAATTATACATTAGAAAGGTGTTTCTTCTTTCCAAGGCTTCTGGGAAGTGTGTACAGATCTGGCAATTGGTTCTGTTTACTATTTGTATTAGTTTAATAATGCATAATTCCCCCCCTTATTGGCTGACTCCCAGGGTTCTCGCATTCTTCTATCACTGTAACTTAAGCAAAGGATAACAATTTCTAGTACCATTGTTATTTCTTTTTACTTCTAATCACTATTATTAGCATGCAATTATACAAAATTAATTCTTAAGTACAATCTAATTCCAGATATGATTTTCCAGAACTTACAGTTCGTCAAACTAGTAAATTTCAGTTTATAGTCCCTGGTTTATTCAGTGGTTTGCTGTTTTGTTGTAAGTGCTTTCTTCACTTGGGTATAATGTATCCAGGAATTGATTCCTCCTAATTTTACTGCTGTGTGGGTAGTCAGTAATACAAAATATAGTCCCTTCCATTTTTCTTTTAATGGTTCACCTTTTCAACTTTTGAGATAAACCAAATCTCTCTCCTTGTTGAAACTGATGTACTGGTGAATCCAAAGGTAAAGGGGCTCATTTGATTTACGTATCTATGTAAGGAGGGTAATGTTCATGACAGAGAAATTAAATATCTCCTTAACATTTTTTCACTTTTAATATGCATTTCATCCTCTTTTGTGGTTAGGCTATTAATTGAATATGATTTCCCATAGAAAATTTCAAATGGGCTTACCCCTTCCTTTGTTCTAGGGGCAATTCTAATTCTCACTAGAGCCACAGGTAATACCTCCATCTGCTTCGTATGAGTTTTTGGCACAGTTTTGTTATCCGCCTCTTAATTGTTTGATTCGTCCTTTCTATTTTCCTGCCAGATTGTGGTCTCCAAGGGATGAGTAAATCCCATTTAAACTGGAGGTTTTTGGACACTCCTTGGACTATCTGTGCCATTATCAGAGGATGATCCTTCTGGAATCCTAAATGTAGTAATTATTTCTTTTAATATTACCTTAATGACTGCTTTTACCTGATTGGCAGAACAAGGGAAACCTTCTGGCCATCCTGAAAAAGTATCTACTAAAACAAGCAAATACTTATATCGATTGCACCTTGGTAACTCAGAAAAACCTATTTGCCAGTGCTCCCCAGGAGCAATTCGTCTCTTCACATCTCCTGCCAGTGGTTTCTTTTGGATTTTAGGGTTATTCATATAACATGTCTGGCACTTCTTCACAGTGATGTCTGCAAGGGTTTGCATTTTGGGTCCCACTGCATATCTTTTGATACTATCTAATAAGGCTTCTGTTCCCAAATGGTTTTCATTATGCATTTTCTGCATGAGTTTTTCCATCATTCTTACAGATATTAATACTGGATGATTAGGTGTCACCCACCATACTTCAGAATTTTTAGAACATTTTATTATTTTTGGCCATTTTATCTTCCTTTTCTGTATATTTTGGTAATTCCAAACCCATTTTTATTTCAAGTGTCACTGCTCCCAGTAGTGACCCTTTTTATTGCTGCCCTTCTTGCAGCTGCAGCTGCTCATTGATTTCCCAGGATTACATCTCCTTGTACCTTTTGATGAGCTCTGCAATGCATTACTGCTGCCTCCTTGGGTTCTAAGACTGCTTATAATACCTTCATTATTTCATTTCCAAATTTCATAGGGTACCTTGTGCAGTTAGTAATCCTCTTTCTTTCCAGACTTCTCCATAAGCATGAATAACGCTAAATGCATACTTAGAATCTTTATATGTGTTAATCCTTTTGCCTTTTCCAATTTCTAATGCTCGAGTTAAAGCAATTATCTCTGCTTTTTGGGCTGATATATTAGGAGGTAAGGGATTAGTTTCACTATCTTCAGTCTGAGTCACCACAGCATATCCTGCCCATCTGTACCTGTTACATACAAAGCTACTCCCACCTGTGAACAATTCCATATCGAGGCTCTCCAATGGTCCATCTTTCAAGTCCGGTCTACTAGCAAAAAGTCATTTGATCGTACCTAAACAACTATGTCATAAAAGTTCTTGTTCTGGCAGGGGTAACAGGGTGGCAGGATTCAGGGAAATTACTGTTTTAAGATTGGTGACATCTTGTTCCAGCAACAGTGCCTGGTATTTCATTAGTCGACTAGGAGAGATCCAGTGATGTCCTTTCAGTTCTAGAACAGCTGTTACTGCATGAGGAACAATGCTGTGGCAGCTGCAGCTCATAGACAAGCAGGCCAGCCTTTACCTACTTCATTTAACTATTTAGAAAAGTAAGTGTCTGGCTGCTTCCAACCACCAAGCAGCTGAGTTAACACTCACAGTGCCACCTGCTGTCTTTCACGTCTTCCATCAGTTTTGGATTTACCTTTCCATGCTCCAGTTGCTTTGCCAACACATTACCGAACAGAGTGGGGCTGTTCTTGAAACCTTGTGGGGGCATCGTCCAGCAGAACAGCGCTTTTATTCCAGTGATCAGGTTTTTCCCACTGAAAGGTGAAGAGGGTTTGACTCTGCTCAGCAAAAGGTATGCATCTTTCAAACCCAGAACTGTCAAATAAACATTTGTCTCATGTACAGTTGTTAAAAGTGTATAGAGATTTGGCACCACAGAATGAACATCTACAGCAATCCATTTCCTGTAAATCTTGGACCAACCTGTACTCATAAGTCTGGGGTTTCTTTATGGTTAATATAGGAGTATCATACTCAGATTGGCATTCTTGCAACAGTTCATATTCTAAGAATGTGCTAATTACTGGTTGCAACCCTTTCCTAGCTTCCATTTTGATTGGGTAATGTCTTTTCCTTACCGATTTCTCCACAGGTTTCAGCTCAGTTTCAGCATGAGATACATTCTTTGCTCTTCCCAGTTTCTTAAATGCCCAAACAAAGGGAATTACTGCATTCAATACCATGCCTGGGAGGTTGTCTTCAGGCTTCTTGAAAGTTTTATCTGTCAACAGGCAAATTTGTGCTTTCCATGCCATATTAGGTGGAATGTGGAGCTGTAGAGAATTCTCAGAGAAAGTCATGTGAGCATTCAGTTTGTATATTAAATCTCATCTTAGTAAAGGGAAGGGACATTCTAGCATATATAGCAATTAATGAGTTAATTTATTATTTCCAATTGTGCTAATTTAGTATTTCCAACTGTGCATTCCATAGGTTTTAAGAAAGGCAGCATTGTTGGTTTTTCTGTTGCCCCAACAATTGGGATTGCCATTTTACTTAAACATCCTTTAGAACTAGTAATTACCAAATTAGTTGCTCCGCTGTCCATAAAATTAAATAAATAATAATAAAAAATCAACACCTCATTCCCCAAATTCACTGGAACCTTGGGATCAGGTGGGGAAACTTTGATATTCTCTCCCAGTCCCTTGACTTGCTCCTTTCCCTGACAGGTAGGACATTTGTTTTTCCAACGTCCTTTATTTCTGCATAGAGTACTGTGATTCAGTCCCAAAGGTGTCTGACCTTGTGGATTTTTTCCCAGCCCCATTCTACTCTTCCTCTTCCCCTCTGTTACCTGTAACAGTCTCAGTTATAGCTGCTGCCAATAGAGATGCTTTTTGTTCCTTTTTCTTCTCTCAGTTGTCATACACTTTATATACTATCTCTTGCAACAATGAAATAGACATTCCTCCTGCTCCGTCAATCTTCTGCAACTTTTTCTTATATCTTGTGATGATTTTCCAATTAATAACATGTTAAACCTTTTTTTATTAGCTTCCTCATCTGGATTTAAATCTGTCCAATTTTTAGCCACCTCACAACCTCTCGTAATAAACTAATGGACTTTCTTCAGGACCTTGTTTTCCAAAAGCTGGTATATTCCATCAGAGTTTTCCCAATAAGAGCTGACAGATTGCTTCCAGTTCAATAAACCAGAGGTAGTAAAGGCAACATTTACAAAAATACCCTTGTAAGCACTTCACCCCCCCACAGCTTGTCTCAGAGCAGTCCTGCTAGAAAGACTAAACTTTTCATCGCCCATCTGTTTTCTGTTTTATTGTTTTGTTTAGTTTTCTTTTTTTTTTCTTTAAGTATCTGATGATTTTTCCTGCATTTCTACCATATAGAGGCAGGACTGTGAGCACCAGCAATTATACATCCTCTGGTTCCTACATGCCACAACATACAGTCCCATTCTTTTTGCAATTGCCTCCACGTACACTCTTTTCTAACACATACAGCATTAACACATCTTCCCCCAGTTTACACTTTTTCTAAATATCTGGTTGTCTATACAAAGTCATAAAGGCATTGATATAAAGCACTTCATTCCACTACCCCAACTGGTGAAAAAACAATATCAATAGTAATATAGTATTGAAACTGTAAAGATCCATTTTCTGGCTGCTGTTCACCATCACCCAATTTATCATTTGGCCACTAGTGGTTACAAGAGCATTGTAATATTTCTTTAGTGAAAGGATCCCCTCCAAACTTATTCAGTGTTTCAGGATGTATCCCAGAGGAGTGCACAGGAAAACTTCTTTGGATGTAGCCGTACCCATATTACACTTAATATTACACTTAATTTTACACTTAATTATGCTTTACTGAAGTTTCATACACTTGGCTTTAATTCTTTGTCAGCAGACAAAAAAAAAAAAAAAGACAGTTTTTACCCCTTTCTTTGTCACATGTCTACATGTTGAAACTTATAACGCTTAGTCATCCTGCTGTGAACATTTCAAGCACGACTTACATGGAGGATTATTAGTGGCTATTTACCAGTTCCAAGACCCTGTTTCCCCCTACAAATATCTCTAATGAGGTTGCACCTTTGAGTGGCTTACCACGCAACAGAGATGGGCCAGAAGAGTCTCCAATCAACAGATCAATGCGGGTTGAAGTCCTGCTTGATCTGTGTTCTCCTTGTCAGGGATGGTAAGACGATCTAGGCTAGACCTTACAGCTGTCCCATGAGGGCTGCCAAAACTGTTATCCCAAATCTGGGTTCTTCACCCGGTGTGCAAGAGCCGATCCACACACCCAGTCCAGATACTTGCTCATTGCATGTCTGCACAGAGGTGGGTGCTGGGTGGGCGATCCACAAAGCCAGCACACCTCTTAACGCAGAGCAGAATCTTTTACATACTTTGCACAATTGTTTACAATTACATCTAGTCAGACTTAATTCTCATTAGTTCTTAAAAGTTTTGTCTCCATGTAAAGGTACAGTGTTCTTTTTTTCACTGCATATGTTCTGTGTGGAGGGGGCTTTGTTAGTAGGGGGCTCTCGTTGCTCGAGGGTGGATCTTTCAGTATGCTAATTAGGATAGTTCCAGTAATTTTCTGTTTAGTCTCATTAACGTTTTTGTTCTCCTTGAGCTTACCCTGTTGTGCTCCAGCTTGACATATTTATGGTGTTTGTTCCCCCTCCCAAGGCCAATTAACATCCTCTGTGTTTTTCAAATTATTTCTTGTTTTTCACTACAGATATTTACTTTTTTGTGTTTCCCTCTTTTTTCTTTTTTTAAAGTAAATAATTCTTGTATCAGTTACAGGATTAAGTCTGAATTACATCTCATCACAGTTTTCTCACAAATATCTTCTTCCATTATGCTTGGATGGGGTAACCACATGAGAATTTAGGGTTTTTGCTTCTTTGCTTTACTTTCCTAATTTGATAGAGGAAAGGAATTTTCTACCCCGTGGATGTATATATAACCAATGCAGAGCAGACAAGAGAAACTTCAGAACAGGAATGAGTGACAAGGGGAAGTGCAGGACTTCACAGTGTCTGGGTCTGGCCACCTTGCTCTAGAGGCTGGCATAAATCCAATGTGATTTACATTCTCCCTTTACACAGAAGTGCTGCTAACTCAGCAGTGTGCTTCTCTTCAATCAGTGTTGAGCTGAGTGTGGCTCTGGTTTAGGCATGCTAATTGTCTATCTGGAAAGAAACTAAAACAAGTATTGCAATTTTCATTTGAATACCTAAATGTTAGAGGGCAAACAAGAGTGCTTCACCCTGAGCCTCACTCTTTCAGAACTTTGAAGCAGATTTTTCTCCATGATGAACTGTAGTCAGAAAATTAAATTATTAGAAACCTTTGTGCAAGAATGAAGCTCTTTAGATAACAGTTAATTCTTCATGGGGTCATTCATGCACCTCAGATAGAGTGAGAGGGAAGAGACACTATTAACGTTCAGGAAAAAAAAATATGCTGTAGGCTAGGACTGTATAAAAAGCATTTAAGGGACAAAGGCAGAAATAGCTTGACAGGTCGAAGGCAAGGAAGTCTCCAATGATATATCAAGAATATTTTCTGAAGGCAAAGATTCTTGTATTAATGTAGGCTTGCAGCCCTGTAAATATAGTGTTGCCATCACTTCTAACAGGTCAGAGGATAAGGAATGAGGCTTGCCAGGCTTTGTCTGAAGTAGCATTGCCCTACATTGGGTTTTGTTTTAGTTTCTTTAGATATAAAAAACATTTTCTAGTGACCAGGTGGCTATTACCTTATTAGTTTTATTTTTGCTTGTATTGGTATAATTTTGTGGTACAACCACGTGTTTGTATTTTTATAAGACAACTGTTCTGCATAGAATGAAACATTCGGCATAGAATTAAATACTTGTAGAATGATGATGTAGTGCAGGAGAATACAGGCATGATATGACAGCAAAAGTCTTGAATGTGGGGATACAGAATGCAATATTGAGGATTAAAACCACAAGGGGATACATGAGACACACAGATGACACTGGAAACCCCACAGTTATAAAAAAATCACCAGATGAAGAAATAGAGATCAGGGTGCAAAATCAGTTTTGAGGATAACAAAAAGAATAAAGAACAAGTATCTGACATGCTTTAGACAGGCCGTATCTAGTAAATTTAGATTTAACATGTTGCTGCAGACCAATGAAAAAAGAGAAACATTGTGTGGTAGAAAATTATTTAAAACTGCTCCAATATATAAAAATCTCCTCCTCTAACAAGAAAAGGAAGAAACTGTCAACATTATGCTGTTCCCATCAAGGGGCCTGGGAAAATGACAGCTTGCTGTAAGCTTCTCCCCATGTCCCATATGAAACCACAGCCTTTGGATCCACTTGCAAACACTGGAAGCGCAAGTGTAAAAGCAGAGAAAAGGGTATGTGCTAGGAATAGCAAGTGTAACAATTGTAATTGTATTATTAGTGAGATTTTCCACAATACTATTCTTTTCTTTAGTTTTCAGTAATAGTAACATCTGGACTAATAATAACTCTTTCATTAGACTGTCAAGATTTCAGTGTCACTAACAATGTATATTACTGAGCTTTACATATTAGTTGTGTTTCCTTTTTGCTTCAAATGAGGCTTTGAATGTAATTTTAGTAAACAGTCTGAGTCAACGTTCATACCTGGGATGAATATTTAACAGTAAAACTGGTAGATTAAAATATTAGATAAATTAGTGGGATCTCTGATTCTTGAAAGTTGCTGATATGAATGGTTAATAACACGAGATCATTTTAAGAGTATTATAGGGTATGTTATATATATGCATAACCTATGTTTATCAAGAGGAACTCCAGGACAACTGTAAGACATCATATTGTATGGTTTTCAGAATACCTATGCAATGTATTATCTGTTCTGTTCAATTAATTCAACAAGACTGAACATTTAATTACCCTGTTTTGAGCAGTCGCATGCTACAGTAGTAATTGGTAGCTCATTATCCTTAACATTAGCCCTAGTTCACTGTCACTTCTCCTTTTCCTCTCAAAGACAATAAAGCAAGTAAGCTGATGCAATATCATGAGCAAAATATGCATTCCTGACAAAAGTGTATGAACAGCCGAACACTATGAGGAACAGAGTTAAAAAATAACTTATCTGAGAGAATCATTGTAGAAATATAAACATGCTCAGGAGAAAGCAAGCTCTTCACAGGCCACGATTTTAAAACATGAAAGACTTACAGCCCAGCATGAGGTTCTTCAGGATATTTTTAAGCATGAAAAGGAAGCAGAATGATGCAGACAGAAAGAATAAGCTGTGACTGTCGGAAATGCTCTACACTGCTGTTTCCTTAGTTGGAGAACTAGAATATTTCACTACCTATTTCTCTGTTGATCATTTTTCTAGGCTGACATATTTCAGGAGACAAATAGTCCTGAGATCTGCAGAGCTCAGATGTATTCAACATTAGATGCCCATGCAGTAGGGATATTGCTGCTCCCCACCACAAGATTTTTCTGAGATGCTTATATTGTTAACTCTCAAAACACTCTGCAGAGGTAAAGGGAGGCATACCACTCACCTCTTTAGAAACCTTGAATGATGTGTATTAGGATGGTGATGACTGAGAAGCATCCCATTATGTTAACTTTTATTATAAAAAATTTCTTGTTTATCTTAATTAAAATTTTCCTATATTTAGATTTCCTGCTGTTGTCTCCTCCTCACTGTTTCATACTATAGGGAGCAAACATAGTTCGATATAATTTGAAGTATATAAAATATGGCTGACCAAACTAACAAACTACCGGGAGATGTTTCTGTTCTTAAGTAGTGATTAATCTATATTTGCTGGGGGGCTAATGCCTATTTCTTGGGTTTATGTCTTGTTTCTAATGCCTGCATCTCTTCAATTAACCTGTTTACACTTGTTAAGTGTTTTGTCTATGCTTGTGACATTCTTAATAAAACAAAGATTCCTTCATAATCATTTCAATCATCACATACCTCTTCATTTTAACACAGACCTAAGGATCTCAAATGGGTTAACTGACTTAGAAAAACTGCCTGTCGTTTTTCTGCCAACCACAATAAGGTGTACTGAGGACTCCTCAGCCCTCAAGGTAGAGAAAGAAGTGAAGAATGCTGGGACTAATGGAATTTAATAGATTTAGATCTGACCTCAGTCTTTGTCTTCTCTGTCCTCATGTCTCTCTGGAGTCCTCGTGTCAGAGATGCTGCTCCTTGTTACATTTGTCACAGTGGGCTCCTTGGCCCCTTCATAGTGGCTGTCACTGAAAGGACAAGTTATTGAAAGTGTTGAGGAAGATTTCATCTCTCTCTTTCACAGTTCAGTGACTTAGTAGGTTCAGCAATGTGACATGTTGAATCAGGTCTGCCACTGCTGTTAGGAGTCTCTGACTACTTGGTGATTATGTGTGGATTGGTTGAAAAGGTTATGCTACACAAGAGGAAAATTAGGGTAGTCAAGTACAGTAGAACCACTTACAGTAAAGTGGTCTGAAAATCCCTAACAGCCTTAGTGCATTTCAATAAACTTTTTCATCAAGCTGCATACAGTGATGCTTCTAGAAAAACTTCTTTTCAGATACTAAACCCTTTGGAATACATCAAATAATGTGTCTACATAGTGCTAAATAATGAGAATTATTGCCTTCTCATCTTGGACAGAAGCAAAAACAGAGTAAAAACATGTTACCTGTTGCTGCAGATTCTCTCAGCTGGAAGTAAAACCCAGTCAGGCTAATCATTTTGCAGATGCTTTACCTTGTACTACAAAATATGCAGTAAAATCCTTTGGAAAGAAAGCAATTTGATTTTTATGAATATAGGAGCCTCTTCTGGGACTGAAGACTGCTAAGCAGAGATGAGATCCACCTGGCTAAGTGAGGCAAAAACATCTTTGCCAGCTGGCTCGCCAACCTGGTGAGGAGAGCTTTGAACTAGTAATACTAGTGAAGGGAGATGACAGCCTTCATTTAAGCTAGAAAACAGTGAACCAGGTTGGCAAGAAAAGGGTGCAGTGTCACGTGGACAAGGCAGACTTCATAATCAACAAAACAGAGCAGAAAAGGGCCCATCCCAAGTGTACTCACACAAATAAGGGAGAGCCAAGAGGCCAGCACTGTGGAAGAAGCTTTCACAGTTTTTATGGGAAATCAGCACGAGCAGGTGCCCCTCTCAACTGTTTCTGCACAAACACATGCAGCATGAGGGAACAAAAGGAGGAATTAGAGGTCTGGACACAGCATCATAGATGTGGTGGAACAGCTCCCACAACTGGAGCTCTGTGATGGATGGGTACAGGCTCTTTAAGAAGAGCATGCTGGGAAAGGGAAGCGGAGGGAGTTTCCCTTTGAGAAAGAAAGGGGAATGCAAGAAGCTGTACCTAGGAATAGGAAAGGAGCCAGATAAACAACTCCCAAGCTGATAGCTGCAAATTTTTTTGGTCAGCCAAAATACTTCCTACTTGCAGTAGCCAGGTAGATTACAGAGGTAAGAAAGTGCAGCAAAAGGCGCGTATTTGTAGGGTCAGTTGCTGCCTTGCTTTTCCCACTTTCTTCTACAGGAGGGTCACTTTGTTGCAGAGACAGCTCTGTGATCTACCGCAGGAAATATCTCCATCTAACTCATGTCAGTTTGCCAAGGAGAAGGTAAACACACTGTTTCTGATTTTGTGATTAGGATAGGGGAGGGAGGTGAAGGGTTTTACTCTTTATTTTTGGTGAATAAATAATAAAAACCTCAAAGCATCATGTTTGTCACACAACAAATATAACTGGTCATGTTATATACGGATAACATGTTATCCATATCTGTTTAAGTTCTTTTTCAATGCTTTGGGATTATCTCACACTAAGAAATGTCATAAGTGAAGGACAATATTTAGAAATACCCTTTAGATCTTGAAAAAAAGCAGAAGATAATTGCAGTGGTTTGAATTTGGTGGGCAGCCAGACCCCAACCAGCCCCTCTCTCACTCCCCCTCCTCAACAGGACAGGGAAAGAAAATAAGATAGAAATGCTCATGGGTCAAGATAAAGACATGGTGATCGCTCAGCAGTTACCATCATGGGCAAAACAGGCCCGACTAGAGACTAGGGGAAAATTAGGTTAAGTTACTGTTAATTAAAATGGATTTGGATAGTGAGAAACAACCAAAACCTAAAATACCTACACACACACACACACACACACACACACACTTTCCCAGGCTCAACTTCATTCCTTTTTCATCTCTGCTGTCTCCTCCCTGTCCCTGAGCTGTGCAAGAGGGATGGGGAATGAGGGGCCTGTGATCAGTCCCTAACTGTTTTGAAAGGGTGTTTTGCCCTTCCTTTAATCTGTTTTCCCAGAGGCACCGCCACACAGGCTGCAGTGCCCAGTGGTGCCCAGCGGTGCCCAGTGGCAGGTGGGCTGGAGCCAGATGGAGCCAGCTCACAGCGGCCTCCCCCAGCCCCGCCACCAGCACCGGAGCACCGGCACCCAATACACACATAGGATAAAACGGGAGAGAAGTATTTCCTTATTATTAGGAAACCATACTCACTAGTATGTTTTCTGATACGCTGTTGTATCCTGCTTTGAAAAATATGCTTGTACTCACATGAGATCTATGCTATAATCACACATTGGTCACTAAGGGCCAAGACCTCCAAAGTCAGGGGTGATTCCTGCAGTGGCTATATTCTTCGCAATTCAGCTACGTATATTTAATGATCAAGCCATTGCACAGTCTCTTTGTGCCACTTAAAAAAAAAAAAAAAAAAAAAAAAGAGGTGGTTAAAACTTTGTAGCAGGTAATAGCAAAAATACTGAAAGTACGTGGTCTGCAGCCAGAATCCATTCACTGTGTAGACTTCACCTCATGTTGGTCTCTGGAGATGCATATGATCACCCGCAAACTGAAGGCTGCATGGTTTTTTAATTGCTTGTTGTCAGTGCATAGAGGTTGTATTTCAGATCGTGAATTTTAAGTTGTTCATCCTCCCTTTGTTTCCTAATTATATGGATATGCATGACAAAGGTACAGAGTCAAACCAAGTTTAGAAGATGCGGTAATACCTCTTGAATTATGTATCATGAATTGATTTATGTTCTAGGGTTTTTCTGCATAAAAGTATAGAAAGAAGATCCTACCTGTTGTCTCACAGACTCAGTCTAGATCTCTCGGCATGTTTTAGGTGAAAGTATGTCTTTTCTTTCTGTAGTCTTCAAGAAACTTTTCTATGTACTGTAACATTGTTGAGGGCAAGTTCTATATCCCAGGTAGTGTTTTCTGTCATCAGTAAAGTTAATCCTAATAATAAGTAGAAAAGTCCTAAAATGAACCTTTTAATTTGGGGATCTAAAGATGGGGAGTTTTCCAACTGGTGCATTGGGATTTGTGTAGTGTACTGAAACACAAGGTACTCGTTTTATTTGTATCATTAAAAAATGACAAATAAAAAAAATAACTAAAACATGAAGTTTTCAGAGATAGACCACATTACGCTGATGTCTGGAAATAGGTATCGTTCTCTGTGGTGCACCTATCTTTGCTGCAGTTCAAAGCTCGCGCCATTGAATTCCCATGGAAACAGGTTGGTCTTACCATTGAAAAAGGCTTCCTAACTTCTTCTGAGGGGGGGGGGAAAGAAATCCTGTCCCCAGTAAAGTCAAATCACAGCTCTGAAAGCTGTAGTTTGGAAACAGTATTTCAAATACAGCATCCAGAGTTTTTCATGCTAGTGTCTTCCTTCACAAGCAGCACTGAAGTGAACTCTCTGGAGACATTAAAGGGATGAAAGTTTTTAAGAAGAGTCTATATAAGTCTAAGTTTATATAAAGCTTGAAATGAAACTAACCTGTTAATTACACAACATCTATATCTTTTGGTTTTCTTTGAGCCTGTTCTTAAAGAAACCTCAAAAAATAATGGGAGACTTAAAGTAGGTGTAATATTAAGAATCAGAATTGTCTGCTTATTTATTGGAGAGCTTTGGCCAAATACGTGCAAAATCACATTCACAGCTGTCATGGTTTAACCCCGGCCAACAATCAATCACTATGCAGCCGCTTGCTCACTCCCCGCCACCCAGAGGGATGAAGAGGAGAATCGGAAAGGAATGTAAAACTCAAGGGATGAGATAAGAACAATTTAATAATTTAAACAGAATAAAAATGAAAGAACAATAATAACAATAATGACAGTAACAGTTGTAATGAAAGGGTGGGGGGAATGGATAAAATCCAGAGGGAAAGGGAGAAAGAAAAACAAGTGATGCACAATAGAACTGCTCACCACCTGCTGACCGATACCCAGCCAGTCCCTGAGCAATGATCGGCAGGCCCTGGCCGATGCCCCCCCGTATTTATACCAACCATGACATCCCATGGTACGGAACACCTCTTTGGCTGGTTCAGGTCAGCTGTCCTGGCTGTGTCCTCTCCCAGTTTCTTGTGCCTTTCTAGCTTTCTCACTGGCAAGGCCCGAGACACTGAAAAGTCCTTGACTTAATACAAACATTACCCAAAATCAACTAAAAACACCCGTGTGTTATCAACATTGTTCTCACACCAAATCCAAAACACAGCACTTCAGTAGCTACTAAGAAGTAAATTAACTCCATCCCAGCAGAAACCAGGACACCAGCACATGTTAGTTCAGATGAGTTACAAACAATAGAAAGAAAATAGTCAAAAGAATTTTAATAAATTTGGCTAAATAAAGAAAACAAGGCTTTATAACATAAGCACTTTTGTCAAAATTGAATGCCAAGTGCTGTTTGACTTGTTTAAAAGCTGGTTGAGTGATACAAAAAAATATTCTTCCAAGAAATAGTTTGATAAATATTTTGTTGACAGGATCAGTATTAATATACATCTGCTTCATCAAAACCAGACAGTATATATGGCATAAAGGAAAAGAAAAATCAGTTATTTGCAGGATCACAGCCTAAAAACTCTGTGACAGCCTAAGTGAAGATTTGTATTCGTTAACATTTTATTTTCAGCAGAAGCTGTTAATTTAGTTGTTCCACAGGTTCTACTAGACCAAAGCACAGTAGCTCCAAACAGTAGGCCTTTCATTATTTCAGCATGTTGTGTTCTCAAAGATCAACACGTTTAGGGCAAAATACAAGCGTTCCATTGGTAAGGTCATTTGCAGTCTCTTTCACACTTCCTTTTCTACTCCAAGCACAATGTTAAGGATAATGAAATTGCTATCTTCAAAATCAGTTTATGGGAAATCCCAAATTTCACTGGTGATGATATTGGAAGAATCTAAATGGTTGTCATTAAAATTCAAATGGATCCAAATGGAAACCTCCCAGAGGAGTCTTTTAGGATAGACAATGACTTTCTAAACTTTTATTGTGGTGATTCTCCAAGTATGAGAGTCTTGCATAGTTGTCAGCACTTAAATTCACATGGTAAATATATATTTTCTGATTTCAATACCGTCTTTCTCATTCTTAGAGAAAACTGTAAGTCAAGTCTCTTTGCTGTATTCACTGCACATGTGAATATTGATGCATTTATGTTCTAATACCCTGTCTGAAAGAAATACAAAACAGTCAGAAGTTTACTTACTGTGCAAGAAATAAGCCTCAGTTTATAGACAGGCTCCAGATTGCACAAACATAAGTGTTACAAGAACTGTAACATCAGTGTTGAAAAAACTGTTTCAATAATAAATAAATAAATAAATAAATAAATAAATAGAGAATATCTATATGTTCCACTAGATTATTTGACCAGTTACCCTTAAAACTAGTCCTCCTTTCAGGATGTTACTTGCTGATAAAAATGTTGAAAACTGGCATTAAAGTGAAGTGCTGTCTTCTTCGTAATTATGACAATGAAAGAGAAAAGTATGTATCAGTAAAATATTCATATGTTCCATTGCGCACTCAAGAGTATCTGTTATTCAAATGAAATTACCATTTGATTTTCATTATGGGAAGGACAATCTATATTGTTAGTAGCAACTATCTGAGAAATGGGTTATAGACTGAAACCTATAGGTCCAGCTTTTCAATCTAATTTTTTTTTTTCTTGGCTGAAATAGCATGAATGTTTATTGTTCATTGGCTATTGGTTTCTAAAGTACAGAGCATCAGTGAAAAGCAAGCCTTCAGTGAGACATATCTGAAGAGCAATGTTTTAATTTGCAACATTTTTGTTTCAGAGATACTTCAGTGACATAATGTACATAAATAAAAATTAATTCTTTATGAAGAATAGTACATAGGATTTTACAACAAATACTGTGTATTCCTTGTGGATTATGGCTCATTGGGCACAGATAAATTGGTCAGCATGCTGGAATGTTGCATATCTCAAGAATATAGCTGAAAGGCAAGTCATCAACAGCATTATTCAATTTGTTGCTTGTCTAGACATGGAGTTAAAATCTTTATTACTTCCCATACAAACTTAATATTCTTATTTGCCCTTTCTGTAACTTCTTAAGTTTTACCTAAAAAGCCTACTTAAAAAGTATATTTTTCCATGTGAATTTTCTGCTGACTAGAAATAATAAAGCAATTTTATGTAATTTCTCTATGAGAAGTGAACTACTGTATACATTTGCTTTTATTGTGGGTTCTTTACTAAAAACTCCATTTTAATGATGCTTCAAGAGAGTTTTCTGAAAAAAAAAAAAAAAAAAAATTACCTGTTCCTACAACAAAGACAATTTCATAATTATATGTACATTGACAAGTGTCATTATAAAACGATAGCTGACTTTTAGTGTAAAATACATTTTTATTATTGTTATTCTTTTTTTCTTTGACTAACTGCAGAAAACTTAACTTACATACCCATTTTGTCATGTTACCCCTATTTTACTTTATCAGTATGAACATATGCATATTCTTTCTATACATACACATATATAGCTTGCTTCCAATGTACATTTCCCTTTTGACAAGATACAGTATAAATAATTTATAGACACAATTTATTGCAAGATAGAAATATGCTGATACAAAGTAGAGTACCACCTTCTATTCAGGGAAAAACAATATAGTATCCAATGTTGTAATAAACTGCATATTTTGTTAGGAAAGATATTTTATTGATTTATTTTTCACTTGTGCATTGCACGTTTTCTATAATTGAAGTCCTGATTATTATTTTTTATATCGTTGCTTAAGTTACCAGAGGAGGAAATTAATTTTTCCCGCTCTTCAGTGTGAGCTGTCCTTAAATGTGAGTAAAATGGCTGTACTTAACTGTGTAATAATCCACCATTCATGCTGAGTTAGCAAAGAGAAACAGGCTTTCTCTTCAGACATCAGCCTGCTGGATGGCCTTCTCAAAAGGGAAATAAAAAATCACCTCATCTCAAAATCACCTGCCTGAGTTTGACCTCCACGTGCTAAATCCCTCTGCAGGCAGATCTTAACAGCCATTTATCTCTGACACATCCCTGGTGCCAACTTTCTCTGAGGGCAGAGAGAAACATTTAGTAATATAGGATGTCATTTCCTCTGTAATTAGCAATCCCCTAGGTAGACTGGTTCAGCTTTCTCCCTCAGAGACCCTTGGGCATGCTGACCTGCCTCCCAGCCTCAGCAATTTCTACCCCTGGAGCCAGTGACTGCCTCCCAGGCAGACACGTATCTGCCTGAGAAATAGTCCCTTCTGGGTGACTTGTCTGTGGTGCAGTTCTCAATAGCATTTCTCACCTCTTGAAAGACATCCTCTGTCCATTTCGGTTAATAAAGTGTGTTATTAATAACTGTGAGTAATCATCTGCAAAAGGACAGCTAACAAATACAGCAAATGTGCAATCTGTAACATCAAGTGTTCTGAGAATATAAAAATACTACTATTACATAGCTAAACTGAGTTTGAAGATGCCAGGATGTTTAAAGATGTTACTACCCTACATAGGGTTTATATTTGTATGTAAACAATTGATTTTGGTGAAGCTGGATGATTTCCATGCAAATTTTAAAGTGTATCACATCCACCATCTCTGTAACATTTTGCTAATTTGACTTGAATTATCACTGAGAAAAGAAGACAAACTAGTAATGGAATATTTTTTTTCCCTTCAGTGTTCAGCTGAAAAGGAATAAATTGGACATGGAATAGAAGTCATTTTTTAAGCAGGTATAAAAATAACATTTATAAAGAAACATCTTTGGAAAATAAAATGTAAACATGTAATTGCTGATCAGTGAAACTTAGGTCAAAGATCAATTACAAAAGGTGAGAGGTAATACTAAAGAGAAGAAGATCATGTTCCAATTGGACTCATATTTTGCTTTGCAGATGAATGTGCTGTAGAGGTAAAGCACTATTTATGCCCTTCAGTCTTACATAGAAAGTAAAAATATGATCTAATTGCGTGTTCGGATTTGATTATGGAAGTTGCATAATATCACATGGTGTACTTTACTGCAGCTGCTGCCCTAGCTGCAAAACATTAAAAAAAACTTCACCCATCTGCCTTTTTATTTTTTTCCTTAGACTGTATTACTTAGAACCAAATAAGTAGAACTGGGGTTTTGGTACACTTCTGTCGATTACACATAGCCAGAGGTCACAACACATATAGAAAGGGTAAACCCTATTTTTAAATTCTTCTTTCTCTTCCAATAAGTTGCAGGTACTTGGCATTTATTACCAATACAGCACCTTAAATACCAGTCTGCTGGGTCTGATGGGCTGGAATTCTCATGGCTGCCTTATTGTAAAAGATACCTGTCATTCACAGGAACAGAGATTTCACATACTGCTGTTAGTTGTGCAAGATATAAGGACAGAGCATTAAACAGTCACTCATGAATGATGTTTCTCCATCTCTCTGTCTCACTCCTGATTTTCACAAGCAACATTGGTTTCATTGCCCTCAAGGTAATGGCTGAAAATCTTCTGCAGGTGTCTGTCTTTGAAAGGAAAGGATGTAAGTCCAGCCAATTCCCAGCTACTCATGCCTGCCTTGGCACTGCATCTTGCTTATTCAGAAGTCAAGCTGCACTGGAAACACAAGTCCCTACATCAAAAGGAGTAGAATATAGGGGTCTGCAGGTGAGAGGCCCTTTTAGTGTCTCTATACTCCATAAAAATCTTGGCTTTCATTATTAATTTGTACGGTACTTCACTCATTAAAAGTACATGTTTTTAAGGCTTGTTCTTATAGTCACAAACATCCACAGTTTTCTAAAGTGGGAACTCTTTACTGTGTTTCAGAGCTGCTGCGTGTTTCTTTTTCTTTTAATTTAAAAATTAATCTGAAGTAGAGTTGTTCAGAGCCTAGACCTTTCCTAGGCTTCTCAAGTTTATGCACTGTCAGTGGAGTAATTGGATTTTTGTATTTTTAGGAGATGAGTTTTGGGGCCTATTATAGCTTCTCTTCTGTCTGCAGTTTTCAGCCTTATTCTGACCAGAGGATCTATGCCACACTAGACAGACAAACAGTCTAAACAGCAAGGTAGATGTGCCTATAGAGAAATTAGAAGTTTAGGAATAACTTTGATTCACACCATTGCCTCCTTTGTAGAAGCTCCAGAATATGTATTTTAAGTGCTAGGCTACTGTACAACTGTATATTAGCCAGCTGCAAACACCATTTATGTATAAAAAGGTGTACTATAAAATTTAATTAAAAGCACAATATCAATCAGAAAAATACCGTTTGCCTAAATTGAGATTGTTTGTACCGCCTTAATTTGGCTGCTTTATGCAAATACATTGTGATATAGACCTAAATTGCAGAACGGCAAACTGTAATTGTCACACAACTCCCCCTACATTCACTGCACAGAATATTTGCTCCCTTAATGAACAAATAGTCAGTGTTTTGTTTTCTCCTCTTTGTTTGCTTAGAGGTTTCATAGCCCATTTACTGTGCATTGTCCAAACCCTGCTGACTGCAGAACTATGTTTTGATTCAGAAAAAGCCTCTTCCTGGGTTCTTTGTTTATGCTTGTTTCGTAAACATTATTTCATCTCTGTAACATTCTTAAGAAAAGGGGCACTATCTGCTATAGGAAGTTTGGTGTCAGTGACATTTAACAGACCTAATTATGAAACGTTTCTTTTCAGTTCCTGCAATCCTGTGCGGTGTTATACACACTCCAATCTCTGACAATGGATTCTACAGACAGTAAAGGCATTACTCAGGTAAAGTCAACCCTGGTGCAGGTTCAGCACGTTCATGGAAGAAATGGTTCAGGAATTTCACAGAAGAGGTTGACATGGACATAGAAGGCAGTGTTACCATAAAATACATTGGAAAAAGACATGAAAATGCATAGATTACAATACAGATTGTAACTAGGCATTATCTAACTTCTGAGGATATGTTTTCTATGTAAAGAATGCACAGTAATACTGAATATAACATCAATTTTCCTACTATTTTAAGAAAAAACTGGAAAAAAAAATGGATGTCATTATAATACATCATATCTTTACTTACGTCCACATCAGGACTGAAAACTGTAACTCTTAGGCTTCTGCTGCTTGAGATAAATGCCATAATTCAGTGACAATAGTAGGTTTTTGACATTAGTGTGGGCCAAATGCAGAAAGAAGCAGGAATGATTGAACCTTTTCCTAACAGATGAAAAATAATAGGACACAGACATTTTAAACCCTGGAAGGACAATGACCCCAGGCAGACTACTTTGCCAGCCTTCTTCAAGAAGCTGGGCTTTCTGTGTGAACACATCTGACACAGCTCCAGTCTTCATTCATTTGATGCAAAATCCAACTTGATATCCCAACTTTTCTGGGCCAGTTCCAGTTCCAGTTCCAGTTGCCCTTCCCCATCAAAACTGTCTCCACTCTGACACTATAGAAATAAAATATAAAACGCAAAATTTAGTTCAACTTTCTTTTGACATATCTTCAACGAAGATTTCTTCTTAGTATTCTAAGTATCTTCTTAGTGTTAAAAATGGAAAAATTTGGGGTTTAGCAAAACTGATTTATTCTGCTTACTTGTTTCAACTCCCAGAGTATGCATATTTACCTGTGAAACTGCAAGCTTGTTGTGTTATGTGGGAGCATGTATAACCTTGGGCAGTACAAATAAGAGGTCTGTGTAGTCCTCTGACAAGTCTGTCCCTGCTTAATACAAACGACTGTCAGGAAGTACAGCTTTACCTGTTTTTGTCTAAGCTGGATTCATGGATTCACATTTGCAAGAATGTCAGATATTGGTACAACACACAGGCACAGCTGACCATTAAAAAACTGGGGTTCAAATAGTGGGCTAAGGCATCACATTTTCAAAATTAATTAGGTCTTCAAGATAAAGGTGGAATCTTCATTCAAAGTGTGAGCAAAACTCAGTTTACAGCTAATGATTACAATACTTAACCATGATATGGCAAATGCAGGTCTAAATGCAGATGTGAAACAAAGTAGGTAGGCATATTTAGATGCCCCAGACCTTGGATGAATACTGTTTCTTTTGACTTTTTGTAAAAGCCACTTTCATTCCACCTCACTTCTGTCACTCTACTACTATATCTCTTCATAGCTTCCTCCATGCAGCTCTGAGCCAGCAATTCCCTGCCTGTTTGTCCATTCAGACAGCCTGCCCACTGCAGTACTTTGAAGTATTGTTTCTTCTGTGAATCTTACAAGCAGAATAAATTCAGATAGCCATACTACAAGGAGAAGGCAGGAACACCTGTAAGGAGGAATGGTCATTGTTTCTGGAACAGCACTAAATAGAAAATAGCAATGACTAATGCTGCCTTTTGTGAACATAAGGAAGCTTACAGGAATGTCATCTTGAACACTTTCGTCCTCTGACAGTGATGTACCACTAACGAAAGAGTCCCTGTTGTGAGAGAACTTCCTCTTGAGCATGCTGCCAAAGGTCATTCCCCTTCAGCTAACGTGCCTGTGGATCTGCATCCATTGCTGGAGTTCTTAAGTTTCAAATCCACAGAGGGAACTTCTTTGTCTGTTTTAAACTGGTGTCTCAGTTTCATCATTAAAGAAACTTGTTCCTCATTCCCTGCCAGCTGCTGCCATCATTCAGCTAGACCTTTGCCCATGAGAAGCTGTAGAAAAAGGGAAAGGAGCATGGTCAGACATAGACCTGATTGATTTTAAATTGGCACATGCTGTTATCCAGTAACTAAGTGGTCTGTTAAGGGTGATGTTGTGCTCTGTGGGACAGAAAACTATGATGAGAAAGACAAAGTAGCAGAAATTGGAGCAGCAGGAAAATAAATAGGTATTTCTTTCAAGACTCACATATTGGCTTTCACTCACTTAAAATCTTCCCGTGGGTATCACAGTAGTACACACATTCACACATACATATCAATCCTGTGTTTTCTGGTTTCAAGGATTTAGAACAGTTCAAAGCCAAGTTGCATAAACTAATCTTTTCATTTGCCTGCAAACTTTACTTCAAGAGGATACAAAACCCTCCGAAGTGAAATAGTTACTCCCTGTGCATTCCTTAGCCCATGACTGTATTTCTTTAAATATTACAAAAACATGCCTGAAATGAGAAAAAAATGGCTTGAAGATGAAACCAGGTGATTTAATTTGCAGAAAATGTATGTTTGGGTATATTACGGAACAAGCAGAAAGTATAAATAGGACAAAGCCCATGTGAAGACATGTAATTTCATTTACGGAGAAGAAAATGTTATTCATTGTAATGTGACAGTGTTATGAGTAAAAACTACCTGTTCCTTTGACGTTTTGATTTGTACTGAAAGGTGGTGGTACTATGATGTTTTACTCCTAAAAAAAAGACTCTGTAGTCTGGTTTTATAGAAAAACATATCAGGTGTTCCCTAAAATTCCCCATTCACACTTTGAGGACAGAAGAAACTTTTTTTTTATATATGTAATTAAATTCAGCAGTTAGGTCACAAATTAGAACAAATTAAAAACTGAAATTTAAAAAATTGGAACAAAGTAGAAATCCCTGTGCTGTCTGCTCATTATTTTCCCTGAGTAGTATTACCTATGAATGAATAAAATCTGTTGACTTTTCTACCGAGTTCAAATTATCATAATTCTTTGCATAAACAACTTTCCTAGAAAGCAGGTTGCAATAAAGCTAGCTATTGACATTCATTATATTCAATGTCTGTGAGTAGAAGAGGTACATTTAGAAACAAGAACATGGCTAATTCTGAAGTGGTTAGCTTTGTGTTGTTGCAGAAAACTAATGCAATCAACTGACCTTGAGGATTACCTTGTGTATAGATTACTCTTCATGTAGTTTGCATATAAAAGTATTCTATTGCTTTTAATGATGCAAAGGAAATTGGTTCTGTATGTTGAAAAGTTTTATTAGTGGACAAATATCAGAAGACTAGCTGCATTTTAAAGTCTAATGTGTCTACACATTAGTCTGGGCAGCATCCCTCTGGTACTGCATTTCTAAACAAAACCAGTGCTGGGGAAATAAAGCAGTAGATCAATAGGGAAATAATACACGCCTTTAAAAGTCATGTAAGAATACAGGAGAAGATTCTGTACTGTCTGTGATGTTATTCTGTGACACCATAACAAAGCAGTGCTAAGGTCAAATCAGAACCTTGATTGTATATCTCTTTCTTAAGATGTCAGGGTTTCCTTAATATACAAATCATTAATTTCCTAGATTTAAAGATTCCTTTTCCAGTGATTGCAACTTGTATGGAAATGTTCTGATATTACTTCTGGCATTAATTCCTGCTGTTATTCTCAACTCCATTTGGAAACCATTTTGCTTTGCTCTGTGTTTTTGCCTGCAGTATTAGGTTCTGAAACTTAACTATTTAACAGTCAATACTTTAATAACTTCAGTAACGTCTATGTGAGGTGTTCCTTGGGCTTGATCTAAGTATTGTAAATAGTTGAGCTGGGCATATAACCCAGAGTGGAGTTTTTTCTTTTGTTTATTAGTAATTTATATGATAACTCTCTAGTATGGTATAAGGATCTCAGAGGTTTAGTAGTGCTATCAGTATAAAAGGTTGAAAAGCCCAAGATACGCAACACTTCTTTAAACACAAAGTTTTAAGATGTCAGTGTGATAGTATTTTGAGACTACACAGGCATTAATTTTGCTCAGCTGGAAGATCATATGTGGGTGCTTTGTGTACATGACACTGCCCTCTGGAGGGAAGAACAATACCTTAGTTCTGCATTGTATAACTTGGAAGTAATACCTCTCTGCTAAGTAGCAACCAACACCTACATTAATTTTTTTAACTAAAACTGTGGGAGCTTTTGGGGAAGAAAAATCTTATTTTTGTCTCTGCTGTTGTTACACAACTATGAACAGTTATAATGTGCACAAGTGTGCTCAGAGTTTTACTGAAATGTCTATTTTATGCATATCATGAATTTTAGGGACAATGAAACAAGTGGTATGCAAATGTGTGTCTGCACATACACGCATTTGCATGAGTCTGTAATCCCTAAAAATTCATTTTCCTTGGAACAAACTAAAAATTGCAAACAGATGAAATTTGTATAGATAATGATACCAGCCAGTTTCATTAGTATGTTCTATTTCATCATTAGCAATTCAGAAAAAAAAGATATAAAACAGCAAAGCTGAGAGTTTCACAGATAGCATTTTTTTTATTCTGAGAGCTTAGTTTAAGAAATGATGTGATACATTGTTCAAGGAATACCAATTAACTTTTTAAAGGATCTTCATTGTGCAAAAATAGAAAGAATAAATACAAGGTAATTAGCAGGACCTGCATAACTTGAACACTGGAAGTGTTCATACTACCACATTCTTTAGCGCAAAGGTGGTGGAAAATTGGCCACACATAAAGACCTAAGTAACTTACTGTTCAGGGTTTGTGTGATTTTTGTAATAGGCTGATATATTTTTTCTGCATATGTGTCTCCTTGAAAATGCCAAAAAATTTTATAGATATTCTAAACCCTGTAGATGTTCTTAAGGCTACAAATGGATGGAAAATCCATCTCAGATATGCAAACGGCTGGGTCCATTATTCAAAGTACAGGTTTATGCAGTGTTGCACTTAATTTTAAAAATATTTTGTAAACACATCCTTTACCCACAGATTTATTATTACTATTATTATTATTAAAGGAAATGGTGAACTTTTTTATCACTTCTTAAAATTTGATGAATTTGTTATACTTGCAGAAAAGTAACCTATATATTTAAAAGAAACATTTTCAGTTCTTGTAAGCTTAAAACTAGACCAAGCAGCTTTGTTTGGCTTGTGCCTTTATGAAAGTCATACTGTCCTTCTGCTCAACCTGCTGCTCCACTCTTGTGAGCCAGCGGGGCATTCAAACACGCGAACCATGCACACAGCACACTTCAATAGCAAGAGCTGGACAGCAGCTATCTTGAAGAAGAGGAGACTGGCTTCTGACAGTTCCTGTAACCTATTAACATTTTATTTAGCTTTTATTTCTAGGTAAGTGTTCCCAGGTGAAGCAAGACAAGTATTCTGAAAAATAAACAAGAAGGAATTTCAAGTACTGAGGTGGAAAAAGAAGGCTTTATCTTTCTGACCGTTTTCCCCTTGTTTTGTATTTATCTTGTATCTTTGTTAGAATAAAAGGAGCATAGAGGGAAGTAGCTCTTGAGGAAGTGTAGACATTACCTGTTTTTTTAGAGTTTGTTTAAAGGGCATAGACAGCAGCACTGGGAATGGTTTCAAAGGAAGCAATAAGCTGGGAAAGGGCATGGGGTGAATATTATAGGTCTGTGCCGTTATTTCTGTTCGTCCTGGTTTTACTTACAGGGAAATGAGAAGAAAGAGGTCTCTAAAGCTTGGGTGATCCCAAACAATTTCAGGCATGAGAAGGAGCAATTCAGCCACATAGAGATATGATTTTGGTTGATTTAACCACTTCAACAGGAAAAGCGTACTATAAAAATATAGATTTCTCAAGTATAATAATGCTATGGCATATACCAATGCTATTTTTATTTATGAATCTCATTAATTCTGAAACGTTTTATCATTAGTTTTCTCTTAAGACTCAAAATTTTGCTTTAACAGAATGTTTGCATCCAAACATTATATTATAATGTATTACAGTCCGCCTGTGGTGAATCAAGCCAAGACTTATGACAACCACAAATCTCAAGGCTCCCTCTTCTACACCTGGTTGGGAGATAGGATGACTTTTCTGTTGTGTACATGCAAATTAACATGTTATAGCTCCAGGGTTGTGAACATATTTCAGACTTGTCCTGAGAGCACTATGAGATACTGCCTCACCTTTCCCTTCTCATCTATACTGAGGGCTTTTAAATACAACCTTAGCGATGTGCTGAACCCAGACTGGCAGGCTTAGCTGATTTTTTTTCCCCAAAGGGCAATATGTGTCTTTAACAAGGTGATCAGTAAACTTGGGGGACTGTTGGGCGACTGTCTTTTTCAGACATCTGTGGACTCATTTCACTTGTAATTTCACATGTAATTTAAGTTTTACATATTCTATAAAACACGTAGGGTCCAATCCATTTCCCTGCCTTTAAAAGTACTTCAGTGATTTATTTAGGAGTTAAATCCTTCTCTTGGAATTGTAAAGAATCATAAATATAATTCTAATCTGAACAAATTTCCACTTTGTCACCTCATGTGAGCCAGGGGTGAAATTCACAAGAAATATATACAGATAACTAAATTAAAATTCAGTGCAAAACTATTTCTCAATATTACTTTCCTCAAAGTTCTACTGCACATAGATATTTGAGCATGTTTGTATTGAAGAGTTATACCAATCTAACAAAATCTATTCAGGCACTGATCTAGTTAAATTGGTAGAAACCATGTAAGTAGATTTAAGTAATTTTAAATTTATGTACAATTAAATCAATTTCAGCAACAGTTAAATTGTTTAGGTCAGGCAAGTAAATTATCAAATAATACTGATCCATGGGTTAGTACACCAACAGCAGGGGTTTGTATTGGTTTCATTTGATAAATATAAAATCTGTTTAGTAAACTTTAGAAATTCTTAGATAACGTCTGAGCTAGTTTGTTTAAACATTATCCTCTAACATGAGAGAGACACAAAACAGGTCTCCAATTTGGCTTGACATTTTCAGTAAAGCTCAAACTTTATTACTGATTGCATTTTGCTTTGCAGTTGGTAGGGTCATACACACCCGTATATAATTACTCTCTCCAATAATTTTAATCCTACTTTGGACAAGTGCAAAGCAGGCCAAGGCATTGGAAAAAAACAGGCTGCTAATATGCTGGAAAGCTGAAGATAAAAAAGAAAGTGGTGACCTTGTTCTCTTTGTAACAGTAACAGAATGCTTGACCCTGGTATTTTGGGTTCTCACAGAATAAAAATGTTTTGGGTGCCTTAAGTTTACACTTAAGAAAATTAAAATAATAAAAAATTAATGCAGACATAATAATCTGAAAAAAATAAGGGAAAATTATGAAAACTTATTACGTCTTGAATATGTGAAGTCCTTAAGCTACTATCTGAAATGTATCACATATTTTGTTCTGTTTGGAACTACAAGTAAAGCTTCTGCTTCAAGCATAATTGAAAGTATTTCTCCCTTCAAAACAAAGCCTTATGTTGGTCCATATGAGCCAGCACCACATCTTCCAGAAAAAAAGTCTTATTCTTCAAGCAACTGATGAGGAGGGAAAGGAAATTTACTTCAAACCACCCAAGGGCTTAAAATTACATAGAAGAAGAATGATAGCATGTGACCTTCCATTTTCTATTGAGGAAAGACAATGATTTTGTCAATTGTCCAGACTCTACAGAGAAGTGTTACCATATTGCTGTCAAAACATGTTTTGCAGTCCTGGATGTGCCAAATGTACAAGAAATTCTTAAGCAAGTAAAGCAACAACTGTTCTTCCCCAGTTTTATGGACTGGTTAAAAATGGGAAATCTTCAGTCTCATATTTCCCCACAAACTCTTTTCCTTCATCCCACCATTAGATATGCCATCTGCCAGAGATTTATTTCAGTTTTCATGAAAAAAAAATTCCATTCCTTTGGTAATCTGCCAAATATCTATCAGTTCAGTATACGTGAAGTCAAAAGCAAGCATGTGAAACAGTTTTCTTTAGTCAACCCCAAAACTTACAGGAATGAAAGGCACAAAGAAGGCACCAAACCAAAACATACTTATACATTAACCTGGTCAGGTTTCAGACCATATGAATAGAATTGAGTGGCTAACCCCATTAATTTTGTTGTGGGCAGTGCTCTGAGATACAGGTCAAATTTTAGCCCAAGCCCTCTGTATTAGGAACATTCTTATTTTTGCATTGCTTGGAGGTAGGCAAGCAGAGGAGCCGGGAATAAAGGAGTGAGGCTGAATGAAAAACCTGGTGAAAGGGTGGGAAGGTGTTTTAGTTTTTGTATTTTTTCTCACTATCTAAATCTATTATGATTGGCAATACTTTAATCTTCCTCAATTTGAACTGTTTTGCCTGTGATAGTAATTGGTGAGCAATGTCTCTGGTTTTATCTTGACCCATGAGCTTTACCACTGTATTTTCTCCCCTTGACCTTTTGAGGAATGGGAGTTAGAGAGCAGCTGGGTGGGTTTTTGGCAGCCAGCCAAGGTCAACCCACCACAAACAAAAATTGCAACTTCTGCATTTTTTTCTTGTTTCAGCATAATGGTATTTAAAAATCTGGACTGACAACATTTAAAAATATAATAACAGAATTACTTATAAAAACACAAATAAAGAAAGAAATCCAGCAGAATTTATAATTCCTCTAGCAACTCAGACCACCTCTTAAACCAAAACCCGGGAGGTAAAAATCTGTTTTTTAAAAGAGATCAGAGTGTGAAATGTTTAGTATTAATCATTTAAAGTCTATATTTTTTTATTTCAATAGCTTGCTTCAAAAGATACTGCTGTCTGTCCTGTCCAGAGGCTATACTCTTTTTGTACTTATTTAATGTGTTTAATCTACATTGAGATTAATATTATGCATACATGTCCTTGGGAACTTTCACTGGCTTCCTCCCTGACTCACTTTCTAAGATAGAAGATTATTTTCTCTGGAAAGCTTTAATTTTTGATACTGCAGAACCTTGTCACAGCAACTAATTGGTGTGTTAGTTGAATACAGTGAATTCTACAGGCTAGACTCCTTTTTAAGATATAAATTGGGGTGCGGGAAGAAAAAATTAATCAGGGCTGTATGCTAAACTATTGGTTTCTGGCTTCATACCATGCAGTGATTGTACTATTGCACTGAAATGAATAATGGAGTTTTACAGAAATCCCATTCAAGTCTTTGATGAAGATATGCTTCAATCATCAGAAAATGACAACTTCTGGAATCTTTTACTCCCCTTTTTGTTTAAAATAGCCTCTCATTCAGTTTTGTTGTCTGTGACAGTGGCATCTATAACACAGAGTCAAGTCAGAAAAGGCTTTGCAAGAGTTTGAATGCAGGAAGAGTAAAATGTTAGTGTGAACAACTGTTGAAGATGTTGAACGTTAAACTGCAACATCCTGAAGGGCTTTGATACAGGGGGGGATTATCTGCCATGTTGATTTCACCACAAAACTGTGATGAGAGGGAGGTAGAAAAGCACTGAGGATTGTACACAGGAGTTGAGTTTCATGATTTCTTATGGGGAAAAAAAAAAAAAGGGTTGTAACCCTTATGACTAACACAGTATGAGGATGTATTAGATCAGTGATCTAACTTTAATGTTTTGTGGGATGACACCAAAATCCTCTCACTGTTTCTTTCACGGGATGACATGTCTAAGGAGCAGGCAATGATGTAAAAGGTACAGGGGAAGCTGTTAAGGGGAAGCTGTTAAATAATTTTCCTTACTCTTTCAAATTAATACATATTATGTATCAACACATACATTAAAATATTTGAACTACTTAGTATTATAATATAATCCATAAGAGACCTTTAATATACTTTTTACAGGAACGGAATCAACACTTCTAGGTCAGGAGCTAGATCCATTCAGTGTCTTAGATTCTTTCGTGCTTAGTTTCACAATATATAATTTTAAATTGTTTTATAAAAACATGAATCTTAATATCCCACCATTAAAAGCAATTCTAATCTAAGTTGCAGAAAGTAGTACTCTGAGCAGAAAGTAGACTTGTCTAGGCCACTAACTCTGCAGAAAAAAAATCAGACATATTGAAATATAGAGCTTTGACTCTTTTATTAAAGAGGCACCTGATATATCATTTATATATATATGTAAAAAAACCAGCAAGAATTACTCCTTCTGAAACATGGCTGAAAGTGTCATTCTTGCTTTTTTTTTCCCTGTTTTTTGCAGTAGCTTATGCAAGCTGTGAAAGACCTATTTGCCACACAGAGATTTGATTTCTCTGTCACACCTCCAAGATTTTGATAAACAAAAACAAACCCAGCAACAACAACAAAAAACCCAAACCCAAAAAACCCAAAGGATTTATTTTGCACAGAACGAACTCTTGCAATTGCTTTCTCTGTGGGCACTAAGTTAGAGGCCTCAAGTGGAGACAGCTGCTCTGGGGTCCTTCCTCTGTTGAGACAGAAGACCAGTTGTGACATGCTTTTTCTCATCAAAAGGCATGTTGCATTGCAAATGCAGAGAAGGAAAACTTAGAGCAATTAGAGAAGTGGAATAAGGACTTTGACAATGCAAGGTGCCCCTTTATGGAATCAGTTGCTGTTTCATGTTTTCACATGTGAAAAAGGCAGCAGAAAATAGCCATAATTAATAGTACTGAATTAACTGATGTTCAAATGAAAAGATGTTTAAATAAAAAAGTCCTTAAACAAAATATTTAAGGCTATACAGAGAGAGATTTTAATATCATATAATTTTAAAATTATTTACATTTTGTTATGATCTATTGTTAAGAAAGGATACAATAAACTACATAGACAAGGGATGCTTCGGATAGCTTCCAAAAGTGGTTAGGCTGGAGATACATTATGTTATGTTTTAAGCTACCTTTGTACATCCCATAAAATTCCCAGTCTCCTCTAGGTATTTTACAACAAAAAGGAGTTGAATTACTATTAAAATTCCAAATATCTGTTTGTTTGGCTGAGCTAAATCAGTAGGTTCAGTGAAAAGTGAGAACAACAGATTTCTCTGGATGTGCCCAATCTAAAAGCATTTGGTTCCATATCTTTCCCTTGCTGACAAGAATTAGAGATCTTTAGGTAGTAAAGAAGATTGACCTGTATGGAAAATGTTTTTTTCTAGGCCACATGCTAAACATACATCATTTGAAATAATCTCCTTCCAAGCCATTTACCAACCAAGCATTATTCAAATATATTATTTGGATAATAACTTCAAAAACTGAATAAGTGAGAATAAAATCATAGTCTGCTCATAGAAAATTCATGCACAGAAGTGAGTAAAATTAATCAAATAAATTGCTAGCTATGAATTAATTGCTTAGCTCAAGGTCCAAGGAATATTTAAGGTCTGTAACCAGAGTACTGAACAGTGCAGTTGAGAAAAATAAAATTTGCATCAAATAAATACTCAACATCTTTCTCACTCAAAGACGAAAATGTTATATTTCCTGAGTTCTTACAAAGAAATACATTTGGGGAAGCCTAATCATAGATTACGGAGTTCATCCAAACTGTATTCTATTTCAATATTCTGTTCCCTCAAGTTACTATCTAATTTTTTTTAATTAATCATATTTGGGATAGGTGTTTCCTTTCTTCACTGTTAATCTTCCCTGATTTCATTTCTGTCCCCTTATTTTGGACCATATGTAATCAGCGAAAAATAGTACCTGGAGTTGAAATAATTCAAAAAGTTACAGATTTAATGCACTTGAATTAAATCTTAACATTCCTCTAGCAATATTAGTTTAGCTTGCTAGTCTGATCTTGTAACTTATTATTATTATTCTAGAATAAACTTATTCTTTCTATGGTTTTGCATTTATTATCTTTCTGAGCCAGATTAAATGCAGTTTTGTGAAGAAATATAATTTAAAGGTAGGCAGCTCTAAGAGTTGGGAGGCAAAAGCAAAAAATCTCCTCTGTGACAAGCTAAACAGTGGAAAACACACGTGCTTGTAATGATCCAAACCCATAAATGAACAGCTGATGAAGTGTTCAATCAGGTCAACTTAAACTATTCTCACTTCTGACAAAGAATAAAATGTTATGTGCTTTCATGGTTCTGCCCCAAATTCAGTCTTGACTTCTTTGTTTCTAATCAACACACACACACACAAACACCAAAATAAAGTCCTTTTTGAGATCAATAATTTTTATCTTGTGAAGTTCAAACACAAACCCAACTGACAAACTCATGATATCTCCATGATCTCTGTGCTGGATCACTTCACATCCATCTGTCTCATCTTCCTGCAATTCGAAGGGCTGGGGGCTATATTAAAAGAATGCTCAAGTTGTTCTAAAACCCATCAGTCAGCTACTGTTGGATTGATGAATTTGGTTTCAGTGCTGTAACTGCCCAAGCTGACAGTAGACTAAAGAGCAACTAACTACAGTTCAAAATGAAACACATTGGCAGGAGAAGACAATTAACATCCACTGCTCTGAGTTCAGGAAAGGAAAGGCAAGAGAGAAGGAGGTAGCCCAGATTCTGATGCGTGAAGAGGAAACAATGAATTAAAGTCAATGACGCACAAAGTACTGCCAGGTTTTAGAAGGGAGGTTTAGTTATACAGCAGGTGCAAGCTGAAAATTTAAAATAATATAAAGGAAGTTAAAAAAAAAAAAAAAAGATTTATTCTTGTATTGATTCCTACTCAGATCTACTTGCCCAAAGAGGCATGCATACGCATATAATTTTGAACAAACTGAACTTTCAATAAAGAAACTATTTCAGCTCCCCATTTTATTCATTTTTTACCGCATTTCACAGTGTAGTTACAAACATTTCTAACATATTAAAATGCTATGTGCTTCTTTCCTTACTTCCCAGAGAACAGTGCATCAACTCAAATATGCTCAATCTTAACAATATGCCAATGTGATAGGATATTTTATCTAGTTCTTTTTATTTTTTAATGTATTAAAAGATTTAAGCATGTGATTTCAAGAGACATAAACGAAGCAATATTCCAGCCTCACTGAATTTGTATTTGAGAGGATCTGGTCTGTCTTTCCCACATTTTGCTTTTTTGCTTTTTTTTTTTTTCTGCAGACCTTCTTGGAAATACTTGGTATCTGCAAATCACAAAACCTTATTTCAGCTCACTTGTCGATGCTGTGTACATTGATTCAGAAATTTCTATAACAGGAAGAGTTATTCCTGCACTCAAGTTCAGTCATCATTTGGTTCACAGAGAATACTTTGATGTTATTTTTACAGTCAAAGCCAAGAAGCAAAAACTGTTCCTAATGCCAGCTGGTCCTCACAAGCTCTTATATATGAAGGAGTGCTTCCTCCAACTTAGCATGAAGAATAGAATGTGAGAAAATTTATCTTCATCATGCAGTAGCAGAATGGGCATTTTCCTGGTTTATTCCCCCAGAGAATGAGGCTAACTTACATTTTCATATCGTGAAAATATTTAGCTGTATGTCATAGGGCTGCCCTGGGCTTGCAAACAGATCTTCTAAGGTCTTCTTGTGTGATGAGGAGATTCCCTTATCATATCCTACAGGGAGAAGATTTGTGAGGCTGGGAAAATTGCTGAACTTTTCTCATGCCTGGAAAAAAAAAAAAACAAAAAACCCCAAAAAAACCTACAAACCACCAAAAACCCAAAAAAACCAACAAAGAACCCAAACAAACCAAAAGACCACCACGCCCTTTCATTCATAAATAAAGAGAGAAAAATAATGTAACTTAATCAAGAAACAGCTGGTAAGAGATTGTTATTTTGGATCATAAGAACAGGTAGTACATAAAGAGAGTCTTTTAAGTGTAGTTCTTATTAAAATTCAATTTTTTCATATCCTTATATTTGAACATATTTCTGCTGCATGGAATAGTGTAACATTATTAAAATAATAATTTCAAAATGCTTTACAATGTAACAAATTATCTTTTATTCCTTCCTCTCAGCATCATTTACTAGATCATAATTTCTAATAAAAAGTAAACGCTAATAACTTCCATATAGCTCTCTGTGGAATCACAGAATCTAAGATTCACAAGATTCTCTGAATCTACAACATAGTGTTTTATCTGTGTGGTCAAGCTCGTGGTCTTTTCTGTCACTGTAATTATTTAGGTCTCGAACTGTGTGTTACAAAGGATATCAATGCCTTTCACCAAGATCCTTTATACTTGGAGTGTAAAGCTATTTCTCATAATTAGGCAAAATTCTCACATTTATCAAATTATTTACCAAGCATATCAGTTCTATGTGAGATCATTTGTATTTTCCCATTACTCTGTTTCTTTTGCAAGCCAGAAATCCCTCTTCTTATGGCAAGGGAAAAAAAAAAACCCAAACAAATAACACCCCCCCACCCCCAAAACCCCTACATATTTGTAGTACTTCCCTGAATACTGGAACTAATATACTATGGTTTCTTACAGATCCTCACCCACACACAGTTTTCCTATGTTCTCCAAGAGGTCCCATGTTATTTTTTCTCCCTATAATACCTTATGTCCCCCTGTCTACCTATAGGGTGTTTAATTGTTTTTTGACTTGACTGTTTGGCCAGCACTTCATTCTGATTGACCAACAGGTAAACCAGAAAAGAGAGTCACTGCATCCTTTCCCACTATGATGACACTAATTTGGGGTTGTCTTTACTCTGCTGCCTATATTTACAATGCTTTTCAGCATTTTGAGATCACTATTACTCTGTCAGATTTGTCTGTGATTGCTCAAAGAGTTCAATAATTATTGGGAAAGGAACAGAAGATTGCCACAGAGAGAATATATACACTTCAGATCTATTTTTCATACCTAGAAAGTAATTTACCTACTCATGTTGAGAAAAAACCCAATCCAAAACATGATACACCTAACATATGAAATTGTTTTTCATGATCACTTATTGGAAAATAAACTGCTTTTTACAGGCATCTGAGAGCTATTAAGTGCTAGCTAAGAGTTATCACTCAGTAATATTACATGAAAGAAGCAGACACATAGACTCATTCAGGTTGGAAGGGACATCAGGAAATCTCTAGTCCAACCTTTTACTCAGAGCTCTGAAGTCAGACCAGGTGACCCAGGGCTGTGTTCAGTCTGGTCCAGAAAACCTCCAGGATGGAGAGAGACTGCATAACCTCCCTAGACAGCCTGAGACTGCATAACCTCCCTAGACAGCCTGATTGTCATCTTGGTGAATTTTTTGCAGTAGGTTTCCCCACCTTGCCCCTGGGATAGCTCTTCTTCAGGCTGAACAAACTCAGATCACTTTGTCTCTTTTCACAGGAAAAATGTTCCAGTTCCTGACCATGACAAAAGTCTTCTGCTGAGTTTGTTCCAGTTTGTCAACATATGTCTTGTGTTTCAGATCCAATCTGAAAAGTGTTGAATAGAAGGAACTAATCACTTGTTCTGATCTTCCAGCTATGCTTTGATCATAA